>NW_020954576.1:64751124-64966623 GCF_900497805.2 Vombatus ursinus
TCCATTTCAACATATGAAATGGAGATGTCTACAAATTTGTGCGCCTACATTTCTTTTGGGCTACTGTGTCTCTGCTTTGCTCATAAAACACAGCACCTTCTTTGATGCTGGCATACCATACTGGGTGGTCCTGTGCCAGAATCTCCCATGTCTCACAATCAATACTAAAGTTCTTCAGAGAGACCTTGAGAGTGTCCTTGTATTGCTTCTTCTGACCTCCATGTAAGCACTTCCCTCTACGTAAACATGTTTGGCATCCAGACTATGTGGCCAGCCTACTGGAGTTGTGCTCTCCGAAAGAGAGTTTGAATGCTTGGCAGTTCAGTTTGAAAAAGGACCTAGACAGCCAGTACCTCATCTTTCCAGGTAATCTTCAGAATCTTCCTAAGACAACTGAAAAGGAAACAGTTCAATTTTCTGGCATGGCACTGGGAAACTGTCCAGTTTTCACAAGCATACAACAATGAAGTCAGCACAATGGCTCTGTAGACCTTCGGTACGTTATATAGGCAGATACCTCTTCTCTCCCACACCTTCTTTCAGAGCTTCACAAATGCTGAGCTAGCTCTGGCAATGAGTGCGTCAATCTCATCATCTATGTGGATATCCTGGGGAAGTATACTACCAAGGTGAACTTATTCACAACATTCAAAATTTCTCCATTTGCTGTAACTCATGGCTCCACATATGAATGTGGTGGTGCTGGCTGGTGGAGAACCTCTGTTTTCTTGGTGTTACATTATCATGCCAAAATTAGCACAAGCAGCAAAGAATCAATCCATTCTCTGTTGCATCTCAGTCTCAGAGGCTACACTGAGGGCACAATCACCCATGAACAAAAAGTTACGCACCAACTCTCCCTCCACTTTAATCTTGGCCTTTTAGCCTTTCAAGTTAAATAGTTTACCGTTAGTATAATAACTGATCTTGATGTCCTTTTCATCATTATTGAAGGCATCTGACAACATCAGGGCAAACACTATGCTAAAAAGCATGGGAGCAAGCATACAGTACTGCTTCACTCTATTGGTAACTGGGAAAGAGTGGGAGCATCATCCATTTATCCAGAACCCATGCAAGCATGCCATAATGAAACCAGCATACAACATTAATGAACTTCTCCAGGCAACCAAATTTTGCCATTATCTTCTACAAGCTCTCATGACTGACAGTATCAAAAGCCTTGGTCAGGTTGATGAACACTGTATACAGACCTCTGTTCTGCTCCTGGCATTTCTCCTGGAGTTGTGAAGTAACAAACACCATGTCAACTGTTCCTCAGCCCTTTCTGAAGCCAAGATGGCTCTCAGTAGGTCATCTTCCAGGTGAAGGATCAGCCAATTAAGGAGGACTTGGGCAAGAATCTTGCTGGCAATGACTAAGAGAGGAACCTCCCTCACCCCTCACTACCCACCCCCCATGACTACCACAGGAGAATCTGCTCTGAAAGCTATTTAAGGACCAAAGACCTCTGGTGCATCTCAACTGCTCAGCGCTGACGGAGTCACACTGAACAGTGATAAGGATATGATACTGGAGAGATGGGCTGAACGCTTCCATAGTGTTCCCAACAGACTATTATCACCCAATGCTGAAGCCGCTGACTGTATCCCTTAGATTGAAATCAACCCCTCTTTAGCAGAACTTCCAACTAAAGAAGAAGTATCGAATGACATTAGGCTCCTCTCATGTGGCAAAGTGCTTGGCATTGATGCCATCCCAGCAGAAATCTGTAAGGCAGGGGGTCCATTGCTCATTCAGAAGCTGACTGAAATCTTCCAGGTTACATGGCAAGAGAATGTTATCCCAGATGTAAATGTACTTAAAGTACAATTCTACATAGTTTTGTTTTGATAGCTAGCATTTATGCAGCACTTTAATGTTTGCAAAGTGCTTCATAAATATTATCTCCTATGATCCTCTTAACAACCCTGGGAGGTAGGTACTATTATTATCTCCCATCATTTTATAGGTACAGAAACTAAAGCATATCTCTTCAGATTCTTTCTGACTTGATTTTCTTCTCTTTTACCACTGGCATAAACTAAGTCTTCTCATCAAAACTCTACTAAGTGACTGACCAGTACTGCCAAGCAGCTCATTTCAAAACATTCCAGACAGAAGAAAAGCAACATAAGTGGAAGATAAGCTCAAACTGGAAAACGGTATTAATATTTCAAGGAAAGACAACATAAGGTTTGTTTTTGCAGAATATTTGTTATGTTTGATGATTCTGAGATGGCTTATAATGCATAAGGTGTCCAGTAATCATGGTTTTCAACCAGCTTGACATTTACATTGCAAGAAAACAAATTTTCATAATGTCTTGATCACATGATTACATGGCCGATGAGGTTTGATTATAAGGGAATTAAAATAATAACAACAAACATTTATATAGTGCTTATTAAATATGCCAGGCACTGTACTGTGTTAAACATTTTTATAAATATTACTTCATTTGATCCTCACAACAACCCTAAGATGTAGGAACTATTATTATCCCCATTTCACGGACAAGGAAACTGAGGCCACCAGAGGTTAAATGACCTGCCCAGGATCATACAATGAATAAGTGTCTATGAGGTCACATTTGAAACTAGGTCTTCCTGACTCCAAGCCCAGTCCTCTATCCACCATTCTACCCAGCTCCCTCTAGGCAAAAAAAAAATGGGAATGAAGGAGCTACCCTGGTGCAGTGTACAGAATACAAACAAAGGTTTGTGCAAGATCTGACTTTCCACTGGGGATCAGTTTTTACTCGAATTCAAACCCCTGTGGCAGCATGGAAACAATTAGATAACTGATTATTAGGAATGGTAATAAGAGAGCAGGAAGAGGGGGTTGAGAAATGGAGTTTATACAATATCTGGGGAGCAGCTCAGAGACAGGAAGGATATGAGAGAAAAGGAAAATGCTAACCACTGAGCTATAATTACAGGCAATATATCAGTGGCAAGAAAAGGAAGAAAAGTAATTAAACTGTTCAAAAGCCTCCCTTGAGATCAACCTCATGGCAGGTACTGATGTTGTGACCTACTGTGTGATTGGCCCAGTACAAAGGAACTGGCAGTGGGAGGTGGGTCTACTCAGGGAACAGCTTCCAGAACACTGGAGAGGACCCTTGAAGTCAAGATAGAGGCCAAGATATCTAGATCTGGGGATGACACAAGGTGCTGAAGGGTCCAGAGGCAAAGACAGAGGCCATAATTGGTTTGGTTTTGTTCTATCAATCTTTGTGTCCTTCAGCACTACTTCAAGCTGTGAAACACATAAGGAATGTGAAATTCAATAAACTTATCAATAAGCATTTACTAAGTGCCTACTATATATCAGGCATTGTGCTAGGTACTGGAGACAAAAAAGTAAAACAGTAAAAATGTAATTAATTTCATTGGTAGTGAAAATAGCTTGCTATAGAAACATTGAGACCTTTTCCATTTTCACCATTTATTATCCTCTAAGTTTAATTCTCATGTACTCTTAGAATGATCCACATTAATTGGGTTTTATACTAAGCTTCCCTAGAATTCATTCCCATCACCACCACCACACCCCTCCCCATTTCTTGCTCTTATGAAGATATAATTATGGTCTTGCATTACCTTCTTCCATAAGATTTTATTACTGTGTTAATTTTCCAATCAGATTTGCCCTTGACTGACTATCTCCTCTGCTTGATGAGAAGTTCAAATGTTTGCAGACTGAGGGTCTGCTACATTTCTTTAGCTTCCTCATCATGGTGACTACTTCACATTGGTTAAACTTCTACAGATAAAAGTGATATCCTAAGTTGATGCCTATTCCTTTGTCTGTTACCTATTTTTCTGCATTGATACCTTGTCATACGGAGCTCTTCTGATTGTGTGTCACATCTTCTCATTTTTAAATCTATCTTCTAATTTGGTATTTATTTCAACTTCTGCTCTAGCAACACAAAGATCAGATTCTATTCAAACATCTGACTGATACTATTAACTAATCAATTCATATCCATTATAATCTAGTCCATTTCACTTTTTGTAGTGTTATTTGGTGCTTAACATGCCTTCCTTCTCCTAATTCTTTTTTTGAAATCTAGACACAATGCTTCTGCATAGTTTACAAGCCTCAGGCTTCTTTAATTTCTTACCCTGAACTACATTTTCTAACATTTTTCAACATCTTCCACCATTATCCATATTTACATTAAAGCTGACAAATATTAAAGTATGCTTTAATTTAATTTAAAGGGTCTTATGTAGTTCTTTGAAGCAGATATTGGTGCACAGACATTCTTTTTTAAAATGTCTATCAAAAGCAATAAAAACTGCAAAAATTGCAAAAAAAAAGCAATAAAAAAGCAAGAAAATCCATCATCCCATGAAATTATGTTTCTTGTAGACTTTGAAAATACAATGCCAAAAACCCCATTAAGTATTTCATTCTTGTTTTTCAAGGGTAACTTGTAATAGAACCTTCCATTTAGCTACAACTCTTATTTGTTTCTAGTTTCATTTATATCAATAACATTAAGATTGATATTATTCCGTTCCCTCAATACCGTATCAAATTGTTGGTCATTAGACAAGGATCTCACAGATAGCATGCCAACAGTTAAGTTAATATGACTTTTTGCATTCTTTGCTCTTTTTCCCAACACTTTCCCTGAAAAAGTAGAAGAGAACCATACAAGTATTATAAACTTTTTTTTCCCCATGGTTGCCAAAGCCAAAGAATTTATCACCTTGTGACCTGCCTATCAGTGATAAACTTCTCCATACTTAATAAAACTGATGTATAGAAAATAACCTGTCAAGAGACAAATCTGAAATCTTTCTAGCATGACAGAACTTTCCAGAGTTTGTTTTTTGTTAGTACGTCCTTCAAGAACCTAGGGTCACTTTCAAATGTGTCCAAATAAGACACTTTTGCGGAAGAATATTCACTATTAAAATATACATGTACACATATATACATACATACATAAACACACACATATACATATATATATATAAATACACACACACACACACACACACAAACGTAGCAAGTGAATTATTTGGAATCCTTAATTTGCTGAGGCAATTCTCCGTGTACTTTTTTTGTTTTTGTGAGGCAATTGAAGTTACGTGACTTGCCCGGGATCACACAGCTAGTAAGTGTCAAGTGTCTGGTCTGAGATCAGATTTGAACTCAGGTCCTCCTGACTCCAGGGCCAGTGCTCTATCCACTGCGCAACCTAGCTGCCCTGAGGCAATTCTCTGAAAAGAATTATTCAAAAGGGGCATGTAAAGAGAAACTAATGTAGCCAGAAGTATTACATGAACAAAAGAATGACAAAATAAATGACCTATAAACCCAGAAGAAATATGCAATAAGAGATCCAGTGTAAGAAAGCTACACATAATATATCTGATATAAAAGGGAAAAGGAATACCAGAGCAATAAAAAAAGGCTTTCCCATGATGAATTGAGGCTACTTCCACTTAATATTGATGTCTTAACCTCAAAGTTTTGAATTACCAAAAATAAAAAAAAAGGGGGAACCAAGATAAGATAGTACAGTGAACATATTTTAAATGCCTCTTATGTGCTCATCTTTGCTTATGTAGTTGATTATTCTTCAACTACAAGTTATTTACAGAAAAGATTGTCACTTTTACACATATAATAAAATTCTAGGACCTTATCTGTTTAATCTGACTAGTATAATCCCGAACATCACCACACAAAAATAAGACCTGCAATAAATGCTTTTTTATTTGACAACGAAAGCTTAATTTTAACTAAAATAGCTAGTAAGAGAAAAAGTACAGCGATATCAATCAACAAGCTTTCATTCAATGCCAGGCAGTGTGAAGCACTAGGGATACAAAGAGAAAAAACAAAAACAAACCTCTGTATTCTAGGAGCTTATATTTTAAGGAGGGACAAGCCATATACATAAATTAGTATACAGAATAGAAACAGAAATAGGAAATAGATAGACGATAGTCTTAGAGGGAAAATACTACTGGATAGGTACAGGGGTGGGGAACCTGCGGCATCAGGCCACATGTAGCCTCCTCAAGTGCGGCCCTTTGAATCCAAACTTCACAGAAGAAATATCCTTAATCAAAGAATTTGTTCTGTAAAACTTGGACTCAGTCAAAAGGCCATGTCTGAGAACCTAGAAGGCCACATGTGGCCTCAAGGCCGCAGGTTCCCTACCCCTGGAAAGGAGGATTAGGAAAGGCCTTCATTTTGTGGCACAACTTGAGCTGAGTCTTAAAGGGAATCAGAGATTAACCAAGTTGAGGCAATGGGAATGTTTAGATGGGGTATGATATATAAGTAACAGGAAGGGTGACGAACTGTTGTAGTCAAGGAAAGTAAAATACATAGAGGGGAGTGATGGGATAAAAGACTAAAGGATAAGCATCCATGTTGTAAACAGCTTTAAATAACAAACACAGGAGTTTATATTCAATCCTCAAGGCAAACAGGTTGACACTAGAATTTATTGAGTAGTGGGGTATAAGTCAGTCAAGTATTTATTAAATGTGTAGCATGTGTTCTGGGAAGACTAGTACCTCTAGTGTGATGGCTGCTGAGCCCTTTTCAGGGCTGCTTTCCACCTCTGGTGTCCACCTGTTCCACCTAACTCTCACCTGTGGCTTCAAGAAGCTGTGGCATGTGCAACAGCCACACCGTGGTAAACTATTTTGGCAGACGTGTTAAACCAGGTGGAAGGTAACTGAGGGATCTCAAACCCGTTGGTGAGTTGAGGGGGGTGTCTACCCCAAGCATGTGAAGACTTCCCTTGGTAGAATGGGCAGATAAGAACAGTCTGTTCCAACAGCCATGAAGGCAGCTGAAGCAGGGGCTATGGAATGCTGAGAGTTTGGTTAGACATTGAAGATGCCAAGGTCATTTACTGCACTTTGAGCCATCACCAGTTGTCTTGACTCTGCCCTGTCATTGGACTATGATGACTCTGGAGACGAGAGTGAAGCCAATGACTTCATGTAACTCTGCCTCACTTACATCCAATTTATGCACGAATCAAAGTCATCACCCATACCATTTTACCATTTTACCTATCTCAAAGTCCTGTGGTGACAAGCAAGTGACAAAGCAGTAAGTGAGGATACACTGGGAACTGTAGTCACAATCCTGCATGCAGGCAGCCCAGGCCACAGGGTCATTTTTTCACTGAAAGCAGCAGTGGGATTCGGCAGCCCTCTGGGTATCTGAGGGGTCTTTTAAGAATAGCACTGCTCACCTTCTGGTATAAGGAAGGGGCTAGAAAAGGTGCCCTAAAAATTGTCTGCTTATTCAACCCTGGCCTGATTACTGTGCCAGGGAATCTCTACTCTTGTGGTCAAAACACAAAAAAATGTACAAAAACATCTGCAAAGACAATTCCACTCACCGCTGGTACGTGAAATGTATGCACTCTTATATACAACACAAAATCCAGTAGACCTGAAAGATAAACAGCTCCTGTTGCAATAAAACTCAGCCAGGTATCACATCCAAATAGCAGCCCTGAGTGATACAAGGCTGGCAAATGCAAGCCAACTTACTGAAGTTGGAGCTGGATACACATTTTTCTGGAGTGGCTGCAGTGAAGGGGAGTGCCATGAAGCTGATGTAGATTTTGCAATCAAAATTAATCTAGTCAACAAGCTTATACGCCTCCCCAAAGGAGTGAATGACAGGATCATGACAATGCGTTGTGGGAAAATATCACCCCACCATCATTAGCCTATACTCCCACCGTGAAAAACCCTGATGAGGTCAAAGAAAAATTTTATGAAGACCTGGAGACCCTTATCATCAATACGCCAAAAGAGGACAAGGTTATAATTCTGGGTGACTTTAATGCTAGAATAAGCTCAGACTACCAGACTTAGCAGGGAGTCCTAGACAGGAATGGAGTTGGAAACAGCAACAGCAATGGTCACTTACCACTGAAGACTTGTACATCTTATGACCTTCTCATCACCAACATTGTCTTCCATTTACCTAAACACAACAAAACTTCGTGGATGCACCCTTGCAGCAAACATTGGCATTTAATAGACTATGTGATTGTAAGGAGAAGAGACACACTGGATGTGAGAGTGATGAAGGCAAGGCATGGCTCAGAGTGCTGGATGGATCATAGACTCATCCTCTTCAAGCTAAATATTCGCATTCAACAAAAGCAGTGTCCTCAAGGCAAAATGACTACTAGAAGAATTAAAGTCAACAAATTAGAGCTCTTCTCTGAAAAGGAACAGCTTGTTGCTAACTTGGAGGGAAAGGTGAGCCAACACAGTTGGCAACAGTGGAGCAGAAAAGGAGTGGGCAGCTTTCAGAGATTTGGTGTATAGCACTGCATTTGCTCATCTGGGTCAGGGCACTTGCAAACACCAAGACTGGTTTGATGAAAATGATGAGGAAATTCAGAAGCTACTAAATGAAAAACAAGAACTCCACAGGGTTTACCAGCAGGATAGTGCATCCATCTTTAAGAAGGCAGCATTTAATTCCATCAAAAGTAAAGTAAATGGGGCAGCTAGGTGGCACAGTGGATAGAGCACCATCCCTGAAGTCAGGACGACCTGAGCTCAAATCCGGCCTCAGACCAAACACTTGACACTTACTAAGCTGTGTGACCCTGAGCAAGTCACCTAACCCCAATTGCCTAAAAAAATAAAAATAAAAAAAATAAAGTACAAGCAAAGCTTAGAGAGATGCAGAATTCTTGGCTCAGTAAGAAGGCAGATGAAATTCAGTTTTATGCTGATGGTAACAATCCAAAGTACTTTTATGATGCCATGAAGGCTATTTATGAGCCAAAGACCTATGGTGCATCTCAACTACTCAGTGTTGATGGAGCCATGCTGATTAGTGATAAGGACATGATCCTAGAGAGATGGGCTGAACTCTTCCATAGTTTTCTCAACAGACCATCATCAATCAATGTTGAAGCCACTGACCATTTACCTCAGGTTGAAGTCAATCCCTCCCTAGCTGAATATCCAACTGAAGAAGAGGTTTTGAATGCCATTAGGTTCCTTTCGTGTGGCAAAGCACCTGGTGCTGATTCTATTCCAACTGAGATTTATAAAGTAGGGGTCCATTGCCCAAAAGCTGATTGAAATTTTCCAGGTTATGTGGCAAAAGGAGGTTATCCCCCAGGAGTTCAAGGATGCCTTCGTTGTCCATCTCTATAAAAGTAAAGGAAATAGATTGTCCTGTGACAATCACGGGCTGGGGGGGGGGGGGGGGATCCTCTTTCTTACTCATTGTTGGCAAGATTCTTGCCAGAGTCCTCTTTAATAGGCTGAACCTTCAGATGGTCCTCTACCTGAGAGCCAGTGTGACCTCAGAAAGGGCCAAGGAATGGTCGGTGTGTGTTTGCTGCCTGAATGGTCGGTGTGTGTTTGCTGCCTGACAACTCCAGGAGAAATGCCAGGAGCAGAACAGAGGTCTGGACACAATGTTTGCAGATCTGACCAAGGCCTTTGCTACTGTCAGTCATGAGGGCTTATAGAAAATTATGTCAAAATTTGGTTGCCCATAGAAGTTTATCAGCACTGCATGTCAATTTCATCAAATCTGGACAGTGTACCAGCGCCATGCCAGGAAACTAATTGCTTCCATTTGAATTGCATCAGGAAGATTCTGAAGATCTGGGGGCAGCTAGGTGGCGCAGTGGATAGAGCACCGGCCCTGAAGTCAGGAGGACCTGAGTTCAAATCCGGCCTCAGACCAAACACTTAACACTTACTAGCTGTGTGACCCTGGGCAAGTCACTTAACCCCAATTGCCTAAAAAACAAAAACAAAACAAAACAAAAAAAAGATTCTGAATATCACCTGGCAGGATAAGGTACCAGACACTGAGGTCCTTTCCTGAACTAAACTGCCAAGCATCCAAACTCAGCTTCACAGGGCGCAACTTCGATGGGCTGGCCATATTGTTCGAATGCAAAACATATGCTTACCAAAAAGGTTATTTCATGGAGAACTCACACAGGGCAAGCATTCACATGGTGGTCAGAAGAAGCAATACAAGGACACTCTCGAGGTCTCTCTTAAGAACTTTGGAATTGATTGTGTGACATGGGAGACACTGGAACAGGACCGCTCTGCAAGGTGTGCCCACATCAGAGAGGGTGCTCTGCTCTATGAGCAAAGCAGAATTGAAATAGCTCAAAGGAAATGCAGGATGCACAAATTTAGAGAATCTACCCCAAATGTTCACATGGACTATTTGCGCTCGACCTGTGATGGAGCATTCCAAGCTCGTGTGGTCTGATCAGCCACAGTTGGACACACTAAAACCTGACTCTGGCATAGTGATGTCATTTTGGTCCTCTATAAGAACAAAGAACAATAACCAACCACCAACTATTAAGTGCCTACTACATGCCAGACGCTGTGCTAAGCTCTGAAGATACAAAGGCAAAAAACAGTTCCTGCTTTCCAGGACCTCACAATCTAATTCGTAAGACAACATGCAAACAACTATATACAAACAAGGTAGCTACAAGATAACCTGAAGATGGAGATCCAGAAAGATTTCTTGCAGAAGGTGGGATTTTAGTTAGGTCTTGAAAAAAGTCAGGGAAATTAGGAGACTGAGATGAAGAAGGATAGTTGCAAAGGGGGAGGGTGTGGAGGTACTAGGAGTAAGAAGACTGGAAAGGTAAAAAGGAGAAGGACCAAGATTATAGGGGGCTTTAAAAGCCAAAAAGGATTTCATATTTAATCCTGGAAGTCATAGGGAGCCAGTGGAGTTAACTGAATTGGGGGAGAGAGACATGGGAGGGAACAACAGTGACACTGTCCAACTTGGGTTTTAGGAAGATTAATTAAGTTGAGTGAAGGATGGATTCCACTAAGAACACAGCAAACACACATCCATGTTCCAGAACACAGTCATGAAATAGAAACAGAGGTTACAAAGTAAAACAGCAAAAAATTTCAAAGATTTCTATAAAAGGGGGAACCTATTTCATATTGATAAAAGAAAGATTCTGAATTTCTGGACTCCAGAGATTGGAGCAAGCATGGAGCAAAGGAAAAATGGAAGGGCGAAAGGGCATTTATTAAGTGCCCACTATGTGCCAGGCACTGTGCTATATACTTTACAAATATTATTTCATATGATCCTCACAACCCAAGTGCTAATGTGATCCTCATTTTATCGTTGAGGAAACCAGTACAAACAGAGATTAAGTGACCTGCCCAGGGTCACACAGAAAATAAGTATGTGAGGCCAAATTTGAATTCAGAAATTTCTGACTCCAGGACTAGTGCCTAATCACTGCAACATCTACCTGCCTCTGAGAACTGAGCTATGACAGAGAAGGGATATAATAAGGAGAGTCACTGGCTCAAAAAGCATCTTGAAAAGGAAGACCCAGGCTAGAGAAAGTCCCAAGAAAAGGTGAGCTCTTTCCCAAACATGTCTTTCCTATACCAATCTACCAACAGATATTATAATATAATCTACTGTTTCCTTCCAAAATGTTTCTAGTACAATGAATTTTACCTCAACCACAAAGAGGCCAGGAGTTAACCAGAGGAAATAAAAGTAAGGTTCATCAGTGAATTTAACCTCTGCCTGTGTTAAGAATTTTCCTAAAGGCTCAGAGTGAGTGTGACTACATTCAGAACTTTTCCCTCTAGAATATACTCCCTAATGATTTCATAAAAACCTGGAAAACTTGTATGAACTGATGCAAAGTGACGTGAGCAGAACCAGGAGAACAATTTATACAATTACAACAATAATGTAAACATAATCAGCTATGAATGATTTAGGAACTCTGTTCAACACAACCACAATTCCAAAGGACTCATGATGCAACATGCTATCTACCTCCAAACAGAAAGCTTATGGACTCAGAGGACAAAATAAAACATATTTACTTTTATCTTTTTTCTTTCTTTCTTTCTTCCTTCCTTCCTTTTGGACATGACTAATGCAGAAATATGTTCTGCATTCATTCAATTATGTCAACTCTTCATGACCTCATACACCAAAGCACACCAGGCCCTTCTATCCTCCACTATCTCCCAAAGTGTCCCTAAGCTCATGTTTGTTGCTTCCATGACATTACCTATCCACCTCATCCTCTGCTATTCTCTTCTCTTTTTGCCTTCAATCTTCCCCAATATCAGGGTCTTTTCCAATAAGTCCTGCCCTGTCATTATGTGGCCACTTATTTAAACTTCAGCTTCAGTATTTGACCTTCCGAATAGCCTGACTTAATTTAAGTACTGACTTACTTAATCTCTTTACTGTCTAAAGGACTCTCAGAAGTCTTCTCCAACACAATTCAAAAACACCAGTTCTGTGGTGCTCAGCTTTCCTTATAGTCCATCCAACTCTCACAGGCATATGTTGCTACTGGAAAAATCACAGCTTTGACCATAAATAAGGACCTTTGTTGGCAAGTTGATGTCCCTGCTTTTTGAGTATGCTGTCCAGATTTTCCATAGCTGTCTATCCAAGGGTCTTTTAATTTCATGGCTACAATCACTATCTGCAATGATCTTTAAGCCCGAGAATATAAAATCTGACTTTTTTTCCATTTCTTCTGCCTCTATTTGCCAGAAGTGATGGGATCATTTGCCATGATCTTAATTTTTTAACGTTAAGTTTCAAGCCAGCTTTTACTCTCTCCTCTTTCACCCTCAACAACAGGCTTCTTAATTCTTCACTTTCCATTTTGCATGTTCATACATATTTGTAATGGGTTTTATTTTTCTAGCTTTCTGCAGGGAGAGTTGGACTTTGGGAACCTAAAATAAAGTAAAATGAAATAAACTCTCTAAAAGCCAAAAAGTAAGGAACCAAGTAGAACTTAGGGGCATTTCATTGCCCTCAAGCTTAAAAACAAGTTAATTATTTTAACAGGGCATGTTAATCAGTATCTGTCTTTGCCTGGCACATAGTGCATTAACTATCATTTATCTGAATGAATGAAAGGGATATTTTCAGTATTTAATCAAATGACAGGGAAACTAAAGTTCAGGGAAGAACTCTAATCTTCCTTAAGGTAGAATCAGGTTGGTGACAGAGAAAGGCAAAAGCCCCTTTGATTGATCCAAATAAAAACAGGACCCCTTTCTTTATGCCTTGACTGGATCAGGGAAATAATTCTAAAGGGTGCACCCGACATTAAGTTACTCCTGTTCTGTTTCATAAATCAAGAGACTGATATCCAAACTCTGAACCCTTGCTTAATCTTGACTGAGGAATTTTTTCTTTGTTTCTGAATACTATAAAATTTATCTCTCATGGGGAGACAGAATTTCAATTAGCACTGATAACTGCTATTTTAATCTTCCAAGCAACAATGTGTATAAACATTAATATTTGTACATATGTTAAAGACTATGCAGATCTGAACCCTCGAGCACAAAAATTTTTCTTCCACAGTTATAAGAACTTGGAGAATTCTGAAAGGGTGAAATCTATTTTCCCTCAAGGCCTGTCAATTTTGATAGATAATAATTAACTAGGACTTTCTATTTCCTAACATATAGTTCATAAACAAAAGTAAGAGAGGACAGTTAGGTTATACTTCATGCTGCTACTAAAAAAAGAGTTTCTTAAGATAACTCAAAAATCATTAAGTCTCATCTTACAACACTCACCTGAACTTTCATTATACAACCTTACCAGAATCTAAAATTTCAGTCCCAAATCTCTATTAGAAACAAAATCATAACTTGAATATGCAGTCTGTTCCAACATGATTTTATTTCTGATTTCTTTTGCTTTTTCACACAGATAGGATGCTGATTTTGGCACAAAGTATGAATAGGATACACTTAAAGTGATACTGAGCCACTTTATAATCAGGAAATGAGCACTTTAGGAATCTGTTATACCTGTACAATAGGACATTAAGGAGCCCCAATTTGACATAAAAATAACAGTACCATGGGCCTACCCTGTATAACTAAACAAATTAAGCATTAGTCCATCACTAATCCACAGTTTTGTAGATTCACAAAAGGTAAAGCTAGAAAGGTCCTTATCTAATTCAATCTCCCTTATTTTACAGATGACCAGAGTAATGAAGTTAACTGATCAAAGTGAGGCAGCACACTACTAGCCAAGTTCAAAGTAGAATCCAGATTACCTCATTCCCAATCTCATTCTCTATCCACAAAACCTAAAATTAAAAATTTATTGACACCAAATCACATGAGTCATTCAAATGTGTTCTAGCCTCTTAGTCTTACTTTTTCATTTCTTTACTTGGTTTCAGCATAAATTTTATCTGTTTTATTCTGGTGTTACTAGCTTTCAATAAAAGAAAGAAGAATAAGCATTTATTAAGTGTTCCCTTTTGGAATGCTTAAAACAGAACATTTTTAGTTGCCACGTCAGTCTGAAAGAGTTTATGGGGATGGGACACAGCCTGCTTGTGATTTATGTTCAGTTCCCTACCATTCCAACCACAGCAGTGGAAAGGAATTTTAAAAATCCTGGGAGAAAACCTGGGCACCTACACAGAAAAAAAACAAACCCCCCCCCCCAAAAAACAGTAGAAATGTGGTACCAGCATGACAGAGGTAGCAGCAAATAAAGGAAAATCAGAGATTGAAATATCTCAAATGGCCCAGCAGAACATCACCTTAATATATATGGCAGGGGGCAGCTAGGTGGCGCAATGGATAGAGCACTGGCCCTGGAGTCAGGAAGGACCTGAGTTCAAATCCAGCCTCAGACTCATAACACTTACTAGCTGTGTGACCGTGGGCAAGTTACTCAACCCCATTGCCTAGCCAAAAACAAAAAAACAAAAACAAAATATACATGGCAGAAATTACCAAACCCTAGCCTAAGAGTCTCTTCTGTTAATTAGCTATAGCTACCCTTAAAAACTGCTTACTAAATGGTTAGTGGGCCTTAGATTTTTATTCTTTAAAATGAAAGAAGTCACTGTTTTGTTTCAATTCTAGATCAGATGACTAAGGAGTCTATTTCAACAACAACAAAAAGAATGTTCACTGCAAAGAATAACCTTGAGATTGAAAGAAGGGAACAAAAACTACTTAAAAAGAAGAGCTAAAAATCAAAATCAATAAGGTAATACCTAGCAGCTCTTGATGAGTTCAAGTGACAAGACCAAGGCTCTCTATCATTTTTTCCTATGTTTGGGCCAAACTATGATTTTGCATAGGCTACCCCCAACCCTGAACAAATTCACCTGTCTCCACCTCTTGGAATGTGACCTTCCTTAAAATGCCCAGCTCAAGTATGACCTCCTACATAAGCCCTTTCCTGAGTCCTCTCATTACTTCATATACATTTGTGTTTTTGTGTGTACATATGTTGATTCCTCCCAGGAAAATAAAGGCTCCTTGGGGATGGGGTTATTTTACTTTTGTGTCTATGTCCCTAGCCCCAGCATAATGATTGGCACATAGCAAGTCCTTATTTAATGCCTGCTTAATAAATAAATCCTATAATACTGAAAGAACCATTCCATTTCCCAATCTGATAGAGGCCAGGTCTTTACTATTCAGAGCCTCACCTCCACTTTCTCACAACCTAACAAGATTCTGCCCCTGGTCCATTGGCTCCGGTAGGTCAAATTTTTTCCTTTTCTTCAGGGGCCCAGGCCTCCATACCACTTCCCTACCTGCTCCCCAGTTGTTCTAAGCCATGCTACTGCACTACAAACCCTCTCTTCCAATTCCGCTTTATGTGTATATTAGAATGTATACTCCTTTGAAAGCAATCGTCTTTCTTGTATTTTTATCCCCAGCATTTAGCCTGGTACATATTGGATTAAGTGCTTAATAAATTTTCTATTTACTGAGCTAAATTTTCAGTGCTCATCAAAAGATTCTGGAGAAAAGATTCTGGAGAACAGGAGAATGGCAAATGTTACCTCAATTTCCAAAAAAAAGTGAAGAAAATATTGACAGTAAAATATAAACCAGAGAATGTAGATTGCTGGTGAAATTCTACACTGTATTATTAAAGGAATGATTAGTGAATACCTAGAGTAGGAAACAGAAATCTGAGACAGCATGGCTTTATCAAGAACAAGCAATTTCATCCATTCTATTTTAACCCAACAAGCATTTATTAAGCACCTAATATGTGCAAAATACCGTGCTACTAAGGGGATGGAATAACAAAGATATAAAAAAAATTCAAAACATTTCCTGCCCTCAAGAAGTTTAAGTTCTACGGGGGCAGAGGTTCTTAACCTTTTTCAAGTCATAGATTCCTCTGGTAATATGGCCAA
Source organism: Vombatus ursinus (assembly GCF_900497805.2). Classification (NCBI taxonomy): domain Eukaryota; kingdom Metazoa; phylum Chordata; class Mammalia; order Diprotodontia; family Vombatidae; genus Vombatus; species Vombatus ursinus. The sequence continues at coordinate 64,767,368 of NW_020954576.1, forward strand.
AAAGTTTGCAAGGGGGTGAATGGGGGAAGACAGATAACGAGCTCTGTTTTGAACATGTTGAGATTAATGTGTCTATAAGATGTCGATTTCAAAATGTACAAGAGGCAGTTGGTGATGCAGGGCTGGAGTTCAGGAGAGAAACTAGGCCTGAACGTGTCTATTAATCAAGTATTAGAAAGTCTGTTTGCTTATTAGAGCGTAAGCCAGTTTGTTTCTCAGACTGGTTCAAGACAAATTAGCTTGGAAAAGTAGATAGGAACCAGATTATGAACAGTTTTACATGCCAAAAGATTCTATATTTTATCTAGTCACTGGAGGTTTCTAAGCAAGAGAATGACATGGTCAGGCTTGTGCTTCAGGAAGGTCAATCTGGCATTTTAAAAAAGATTAAATTGTAGAATGGATCAGTGAGGGGAGATAGAAGAGACAGAAGCAAGGAGTCCAATTTGAGAGGCTGGCTTACAACAGTCCAAGTGAGAGGTGATAAGTGCAAATGTGAAATTGCGTACTTATGAAGTTGACTTTTTGAACCAGAGTACAGAATGGGGAAGGCATGGGTGACAAACAGTCTGTGGAAAAGATATTACTGGGTATTTTTGGTGACCAATAAACAGGAGTCACACAGGATATGATAACATTTATACCTTGCAATCTATGTGCTGAAGTGACTAACCACAACAATAAAGTCACTGCTGTACTATCACATGTACAATATGAGTCAAATCGATGCCCAAAAAGCTGACGTGATTTTCCCAAACAGCTACTGAGCAGTAACACCAGTATTCAAACCAATTTCCACTCAATCAAAATCTAGCATGCTTCCTAGTGTGCTATGCTGAACTAGAAAAGAGAATCAATTAATAAAAACAACTTTTCTTAATTTTCCCATTCCAAATACTGGCAGTTGAGATCTCCCTTTTGGCCTTAGAAATGCTAGATGTTGACCCCACCCACCTACCCAGATTCCCGCTAGGTCATTCTCCTTTTTTCCTCAAGTAGTTCAGTCCTTGGCTTGCCATTTACTCTCCTCCCCAACTCCTGCCCTTATAAAATGAGACCTTAATACCCACATAGCTGCCCTCTTGAATTCTCTAACCTCTCAGTTTCTCAGTCTCCTTAAATCCCATGACCTACTTCTTTAATCCACCTTAGCCACACACAGAGATGGTAACACATTGGATTTCACTATTACCAACAAGTGTTCTACTTCCCTAATTAGACATTCTCCTATCTGATCATAACATCCTATCATTTCACCTTTCCTTATGCCTCAGTATTTTTCAATGCTATCCCACCACCACCACACACCTTTTGAGTGTTGTATCCTCCCATCAGAATCTAAATTCCTGGAAGGCAAGGGCCCTTTATTCTTGCTTATATTTGTATTCCCAGCGCTTAGCACAGTGCCTGGCACATAGGAAAATTTAATAAATGCTTTGTCTAGCTACCTAGTAGGCAGGCACTTAATAAATACTTGATTAACACATACATTCGGGCCTAGTTTCTCTCCTGAGCTCCTGTCCTGCATTACTAATTGCCTCTTGTACATTTTGAAATGGACATCTCACAGACACCTTAATCTCAATATGTCTAAAAAAGAGCTCATTACCTCTCCCCCAAAATCCACCCCTATTCAAACTTCTCTATTTCTATTGAGGGCATCACCATTCTTCAAGTCACCCAGGCTATTTACCTCAGAGTGATTCTAAACTCCTCACTTTCACACCACATAACCAATTGGTTTTCAAATCTGGTTTTCTTTCTTTACAATATATCTAACATCAATCAGCCCTTTCTCACTACTTATACAAACACAACCTTAATTCTAAGCCTTCATCACCTCTCATCTGGACCATTGCAATAGCCTTCTAATTGGTTTTCCTCGTGTTTCTCTTCAGCCCCCACATAGTTGCCAAAGTGTTTTCCCTAAAACATAGGTCTGGCTCTGTAACTTCTCTTAACAAACTCCCTGAAGCCTCTATGATCACATAAAAACTCCTCCATTTGATATTTAAAGCCCTTCACATCCTGAACCCGTCTAACCTTTCCAAGGTTCTATCTACATCATTCCCCTTTACATGCACAATGATCTATCCAACCTGATTTTCTTACTGTTCATCATACACTGCACTTCCTCTCCCAGCCCTGTGACTGCACTGGCGGCTCCTCAAAGCATCCCCAAAGGAATGATTTCACTCTTTTACTTCCATCTTTCAGAATATTTAGCTTTTTTCAAGGCTCAGAATTCACAATGGAAGGGACCTCAGACGCTATATAGCCCAACCATTGCTAAAGAAGAATCCTCTCTACAACATACCTGAAAAGTGGTCATCCTGGCTTTGCTTAAAGATCTCTACCTCTAATAGGGGCAAACTCACTGCCTCCAGAGGCATTGCTTGGTATCATCAACTCATGTGACCTAGTCACCAGTGTCCCTGCAAAGTAAGGTTAACAGTTAACACTTGGCTATTTAAACGGGAATGGGGGTGGTAGAAGATCCCAATTCTTCCTACCTAGCTCCTATCAATACAAGAAGGATCCCCCATTGGGCATCCAGTAGAGGAGACTGCTTCCTATCACAGATATAGGGCAGGACCTACTTTATATAGTACTGCAGTTTTTAGGAAGGGAAGATCAATCAATGAATCAATCAGTAAACACTTTTGAGCACCTGCTATGTGCTGTGGCACTTTGCTAAATAATGGGGATATAAAGTCAGAAGTGAAACAATCCCTGCCCTCAAGGAGCTTGCATTTCAACATTTATAACGAAAGTCTCCAATCTCTGTTCTTATATAGGGATCAGACTCTTTCAAAGTGACTTCTGCTGACAGAGCCTTCAAGATGGACAAAAACCACCATCGTTGACCACGGAATCTAGTTTATCTGGGAGTACAATAGGCAAAAGTTCTACCATCGTGGCCCTTAAATTTCTTTTGTACCTGCTTCATGATCAACTGTGGAAGAAAGAACCTTTGATTCTGCTCCTCTTACCTCTCCTCTTTCCAACCTGACAGTAAGTGAGAAGAAACCGAGAAGCTCTGCTCATTATTTCTTCCCTCTCCTTCAGGCAGCCTAAGTAAACTGGACCTCCATCCTGACCTTACTTGCTGACCTGGATCTGTTCTAACTGTAACTGAGCAAAGCAGCACAGGCTTGGCATTGCTCTCTCCATTCTCTCATTTTCTACGTCTCCTCCCTACTCAAAATGTTAAAAAATCCACTTTGAGTCAAGGCAGACTATACAGGGCTAAGGACAGGTATCAATAATTATGCATTATAATTCTTTCTATAGAAATAACTGTGTTACTTGTATGTTTAGGATTAAAGAATCTTATTTTATTACGTGTTTTTAGTGATGAGTTTTGGATGTTGTAGAGCTAAGAATTTCCTTAATGGCCCAAGGATCATTTGTTTGCTGTCTCCTCCATTACATTATGAGCTCTTGGAGGGCAGAGTCTGTCTTTTGTCTTTTTTGTATCATCAGTGCATACCTAGCACAATACCTGGAACATAGTAGATGCTTAATAAATGTTTATTGATTGTTTGAGAACACGAGCTACTGGATAGCTCAACTTCCACTTGGTGACAGTCAGGCTGCACAGTGGACAGTTGTGGACTTCGAGTCAGGAAGACCTGAGTTTAAATCATTTCTCAGAAACTTACTAGCTGTATGACCATAAGCAGGTCACTTAACCTTTCTTAGCCCCAATTACCTTATCTATAAAATGAGGATAATAACACCTATGTGATAAGGTTACTGTGAGGCTTAAAAAATACATACAAAGTGTTTCATAAACCTTAAAATGTTATATAAATACTATTATCATTATGTTCATTATCGGGCTAAAAATTCCTTTGCGATCTATAATCTGAAGAAACCTACTGAACACATTTCTCTACAAAGAGAAACTTTGTAGTTATGCTTTTCTGGTACCCTAAGGTGGAGGACAAAATGTCCCAGGGTCCCAGCCCCCTTAGAGGTAGAAAGGTGTACACTCAACAGTGGCAGAAGACAAAAGGTTGCCTCAGTTTCCAGTTTGTTAACATTTCCAAATGGATGTCTCACATGCATCTTAAACCTACATGTTCAAAACAGAACTCATCTTCACCGCCCCCCCCCCCAAACTGTTCTTTATACCTTCTCTATTTCTGCCATGGGCATGAGCATTTTTCCCCCAACCATTTGGACCTCAGCTGTCCTCAACTCTTTCTTTTCCCTCCGTCCTAATCCGATTTCTGATCAGGATTCTACCTTCATAATGTCTTTCAAGTCTGTCTCATTCTCTCCACTCACCCAGCCACCACCCAGACCAGATCTTCAACAACTCTTGCCTGGGCTACAGTTTCCTAATTGCCCTTCTTGCTCCCTATATTTTCCCTCTCTAATCCATCTTTCACATGGATACCTAAGTAATATTACTAAAGCACTAGTCTAAACATGCTACTACCCTGCTCAAAAAGATCCCTGTTGCTTCTAAGATCAAATATAAACTGTTTAAAGCCCTTCGAGCTGCAGAAAATTCAAGAGAAAAGATTGTAAGATCATAGATTTAAAGCTAGAAGGAACTCAATCCACTCATTTTACAGATGAGGAAACTAAGTAAGGCCCAGAGAGGTTCAGGGACTTGCCCAAAGTCACACAGCTTGGAAATAGCTGAGCAGGTATTAAAAAACCCATTATACCAGTATACGAATAGGACTGAAAAAAGAGTTATCAGATGTCACAGTTAAGAGATCACTAGTAAACTTGGAAAGCAGTTTTTTTTGAACTTTTATTTAGTATTTTATTTTTCCCTGGTTACATGTAAAAACAATTTTTAACATTCTTTTTTTAAAACTTTGAGTTCCAAATTTTCTCCCTTTCTCTTTCTCCTCGCCCTCCCCCATTGAGAAGGCAACCAATTCCATATAGGTTATATATACACGTGTGGTCATTCAAAACATATTCATAATAGTCGTGTTGTGAAAGAAAACATAGACAAGGAAAAAATCTCAAGAAAAATAAAGAAAGTAAAAACAAAGTATCTATATTCAGACACCATCAGTTCTTTCTCCGGGGATGAATAGTATTTTTCATTATAAGTCCTTTAGAATCATCTTGGATCATTATATTGCCAAGAATAGCTAAGTCATTCACAGCTGATCATCTTACAATATTGCTGTTACTTTGTACACAGTACATTTCACTTTGCATCAGCTCATGCAAGTCAGAAAGTAGTTTCAATAGAGTGATACAGTTGGAAGCCAAGATGCAATGGACTGAGAAGTGAGTGGAGGGTGAGTAAATGGAAGTACAATTATAGATGCCTCTTTCTATGAGTCTGACAGTGAATATAAAAATATAGTATAACAGCTTTGAGGATGACAAGATTTTGTAAAGTGTGTGTGTGTGTTTTAAGAATAAAGAATAAGAGAGACTTGAGTCTGTAGTTAGAGGGGAAGGAGCCAATAGCTAAAGAAAGAGTGAAGATGAAAGACAGACAGGATGACAAATGGGGCAAGTTCCTAGATAAGATGGGATGAAGAGCCTAAGTGAAGCCTTAGTAAAAATAAGGACCTATTGTTTTTCTCAATAACTGAAGCATTCTCTCAATTTTCTCATCTATAAAAATTATCTTCAATAATGCTTTCCTACTTATCTCAAAAGGATGTTTTAATATCCAATAATAATACCTAGCCTTTACATAGTGCTTTAAGGTGTGCAAAGTGCTTTACAATATTATCTCCTCACATCAGCACTGGGAGGAAGATGCTGTTATTACAAATAAGGAAACTGAGGCAGACAGAAGTAAAGTAACTTCCCCAGGGTCAGCTACACAGCTAGTAATCATTCAAGGCCAGATCTGAACTTGGTTCTTCTTGGCTCCCAACCCTGTGCTCTTTCTTACCTAGCTGCCTAGTTATAAGTAAAATATCTTATAAAACCTACAGTGCTATGTAAATGAATAGTTATTATTGTATTACTGCACCACTCTGAGTTTAACAGGATTGGTTATTAATAAAATGTACTGTCTGCTAAAATAGGAAATACATGAAGATATACCATTAATCTTACTGAACAGAAAGATCTGTTTCACCTATATGCAGAAGTGTCATAAATTCAAAGGTAAACATTTTCCCATGATATAGCAGTCACACTTAGAATTTTGTAATATTAAGAATTCTAACAGCTAAAATTGGCTGATATGAAAAAATTTAAACTATGTCAATAACAATTTTAGATACTTGTGATACGTTATCTTGGAATTTTATATAGCTCTGCTGGTCAAACATCTTCAGTTTAAATAGGAAAAGACTGAAAAAATGACAGATTATATAACTTTGAATTGAGAAGATCATGCCATTCTTCTACTCAAAAATCTTTAGCACCTCATTATGACTGACCAAGTAAAGTTCAAATTCTTTTGCCTAGAAATACAAGGCCTTTCATACCTGACTTTATCTTACTCAACTTTCAGTCTTATCTCATGTTATTTCTCTCTAAACGTTCAATGCTCCAGCCACACTAGGGAGCTCTGTGATCATCCCTTCCTACTGTGAACATGGGACGGCAATTTTATACCTCTGTGCCTATGTTCAGGCTACTCCATAATCTGGAATGTCTTCACTACTCAAGGGATAAGGAGTGAAATTCCACCCATTCATCCAACTCAAACCTTTTATTCCTCCAAGAATAATTCTTTAAATCTGATCTCCTCAGTTGTCAAAATTTTTCCTCCTCAAATTTCACAAAGCATTTAATTTTGTAATTCCTCAATACACTTTTATTGCAATATTATACGTACTATAACTTTCTGTTTCGGTTTCCATCCCCCACACTAGACTAAAGTCCTTTAGGTGGAACCACGCTCACCCTAACCTTTTATCTTCTCAATCACCTAGCATAATGGCTCTACACACAGAAGGAACTTAAATGTTTGCTGAGCAGAGCTCAAGTTAACTAAGTCTAGAGTTTTTCCATTTACACTGCACTAGTCTTATCTCCTGTTCAAACTCAACAAAAATATCACTGATTTTAGACAAAATAACGGTCTACGACCAGATATGTTATGTAATTTGTTGTCCTCAACTACCCAACTACGGGTTGGGTTCCTAAAGTTCATTTAACAGTCAGTTGTTTGGAACTCAAAATTTCTTCTACGGAATGGGAAGAGTTTCCAACTACCTTTCTTAGTAATTAAAGGGCCTACTCTAAAGCAAAATTTTAAGAGAGATGTCTTTCCTCATATTAACACCCCAACTATCTCTGCACAATGACTTCAATGCTCTCCCCACGCTCTCTCAGCAGACACATCTACTGAGGACTCATAAAGTAAACTTTTCATCATCCTGGACTAGTAAAACGGCTCAAAGTCAGAAACAAATATGGTTTTTTATCAATAGAAATAACACAAAAGAAGATGCATTATCACCTTCTTCGCCCACATCCTGAAAGACCATTTGGCCTGCAGCTGAAACCTCTTATGTTGTCTCCTCTATTACAATGTGAGTTCAACAGCAAAATTGTCTTGTTTTTTAATTTGTATCCTCCAGTTCTTTGCATATAATAATGCACTTACTCAATGCTTTTTTCATTCATTCATTCAATATAATCTAGGCTCCAAAGCTATCTATCTTGCCTTTCTAATTCCTTAATACTTGTGTCCTGAATATATCATTTGTAAAATAGTTGTTTACAATTTGTCTCCTTCATTAGAATATAAACTCCTTGAAAAGGGACTATTTCTTTTTGTCTTTCTTTGAAAACCCAGAGCTTAGCACAGTGCCGGATATAGAGTAGGCATTAAATAAATGCTTGTTGACTATCAAAACTTACATTCTGTCAATAGAACTCATTTCAGTTAGCTGTTAAAATAGCAATCTGAATTCACTTGTCATGTCAATGAATGTCAAAAGCCCTAAACCTTCTCAGAGATATTTTCCATTTTTTAAGAGATGGGGAATGGGAAGCGAATAAACATTTATATAGCACCTACAATATCCCAACCACTGCGCTTTATTACAAATATTATCTCATTTGATCAACACAACAGGTGGTTTTCCAGTCTCTGCTAGAAGACCTTGAAGGAGGGAAGAACCCACCCCCTCTCTAAGTAACACCTTCTATTTCTGAACAGCTCTAATTGTTGGGAAGTTTTTTTCCTGACAAGATCATTCTCTTAGCAACTTCAATTCATTCCTTCTGGTTCTGTCTTCTGAGGCCAAAGAGAACAAGTTTAATCTCTCCTCCACGTGACATTCCTTCAAATACTTGACCACAGCTATCACGTACCTCTGAGTTTTCCCTTCTCCAGCATAAGCATGCACAATTGAACCAGTCTTCATGTGATAAAAACTCATGACTCTCCACTTTCCAGGTTGCCTTCCTCTGAACATTCTCCAACACAACAAATCAGTATCCTTCTAAAACTGTAGCACACCTTGAATTGAACATAGTACTCCAAATGAGGTCTAATGAGGACAAAGTACAATAGGTCTATCATCCCCCCATTAGTTCTAAAAGTTATGTCTCTCAATTCAGCATAGCAACCCAAGAATGCATTAGTTTTTTTGGCTATAATATCACACTGCTGACTCATATTCATCTCACAATCCATTAAAACTCACCAATCTTGCCCAGAACTGCTATCTATACATGCTTTAACCTGTATTGTACTTGTGGTTATTTTTTTTCCCCAAGTGCAATACTTCACATTTCTCTAATGAATTTAATGTTACTGGATTCCGCACCATGCTCTAGCCTGTTGAGTTCCTTTTAGATTCAGACTCTATAGTACAGTTTAGTGGCTATCACTACCACATTTTTGTCATTAGCATGTCATCTACATCTTTATCTAAATCATGAATAAAAAGTTAAGCAGCACAGGGCCAAACACAGATCTCTGTGGTATTCCACTGAAGATATCTTGCCAATACACTGTGTAATTAATAACAATTCCCTCAGTATGACCATCCAACCATTCATCACACTATTTTTTTGTCTAAATAAGTCAGGTGAGTCAGTGGATAAGAGCACTGGATTTGGTATCTAGAAGTCCCGAGTTCAAATTCAGCTGTAGCTACTTACTATCTGTGTGACCCCAGGCAAGTCACTTCACTCCTATCTACCTCAGTTTCCTCATCAATAAAAACAGGATAGTAAACAGCATTTACCTCAAAGACTTGTTGTGAGGATAAAATGAAATATTTGTAAAGCATTTTGAAAACTGTAGAGCACTATAAAAATGTTATCATTATCACAATTATTATCCAAACCATATCTGTTTTCTCCATAATAACAACATGAGACATTTTATCAAAAACTTATTAAAATCTAAGTAAATCATCCACAACATTCCCTGTATCTACTAGTCTCTTATCCTCTCAAAAAGTAAAACAAGATTGATATGGTATGACTTATTCTTGATTGAGCCATTTTGGTTCTTGGTAATAACTTGCTTCCCTTTCTAGATGTTTGCCAACCATCACTTTAATAGATCTGTTCTAGAATTATTCCTAACAATTGAAGTCAAGCTCACTGGCCTACAGTTTGCAGACTCTGTGAGTTTCTATAATGCCTTATATTAACTACTACCTAAACTCATGGGATTGTTATAAGGAATATGTTTTGAAGACTATAGAACAATATATAAATATACCTCTATGAAATCAAACTATCACAATGTACTAAGATTTTAGCAAGTGGAAATGGTTTTCTTTTTTTCTTTTAAGCTATTTAGTATACTCCTAACATCTATACTCCTAACATCTACAGGTAAGGAACAGATACTTTTAAATAATAACTTAAATTTTAAAAGGTAAAAAATTGTCATTTTATAAATATTTTCTATTGTTTCTGATCATTGATAGAAGATAATAATCGGATGTCAAAATGAAAACATAAAAGAATATGCAATTAACTTAAAATGCATGAAAGAATTGAAAAAATGTAAGTATTGGGTAAAAATTCACACATCAAAAAATTCAACAACAGATTATTTTCTGTTTTTCTGTAAGTATAATCATAATGGTAGTTCTCAACTACCTTTCAAAATAGAATAAAAGAGCTTTCTCCTTATTGAAGGAAAGAGTGTCCACAACACAGTAAGGAATCCCTGCAGAACTGAAAGAAAAAGAAAGTCCTATAGGAAAGGGAGGGGGTTAAACAAACTATGGTGGTAGGTTAGGGCACAAGTTTAGACCCACGAGGTCAGAGAAAGAGCAGAAAGGAAAAATGCTTAAGTTACAATAACTGATAAGCTAAGCCCCATCTCCTTTTTAAAAGTACCTTTTTGCACATATAAAAATTAGGTTTTTTTCAAAATCAGGCTTCTCACCATCAGAAATCTTGTGACAACATTCTGTCATGTTACCATAAGTTATGAGATAACAATAAGGAGAAAAAGTAGAAGGGCAAAAAAAAAAAAAAAAAAAGGCTATGATTAAAATAAAAGACCCAAAAGAGCAAAGGCTACTGGCTAGTAAACTTACTAAGAACTCCTACCCAGAAAGATGTTTGGTGCTTTCTGCCCAAAAAACAGAAGCAGTAACAAAATCTATTCACCTCTTGCTCTCAAAAGAGCATATTTCTAAGACATTAGGGATTCAAATTTATAAATTAAAAGATCACATGGTAATGAAAGAATTGACACATTGATAACAGTTTTTAAACCTCCTTCTACCTATAGCAAGTTTAGATATAAAGGGCAACTTGGAAGTTCCATCAGGTCAAGCAATTCATTTCATCAAACATTCAGGAAGTACCTATGATATGCAAGACACTGTGCTATGCACTGGAAACACAAAGACACACAATAAACAGCCTCCACTCTCAAGTAGCTTAGATTCTCCTAGGGCAGATATTCATCATTTTGTGGGAACCCTTTGAAAATCTTGTCATGCCTATGGATGCCTTCTCAGAATCATGTTTACTGACTACATTCATAATTGAAGGAAATACTAAATTTCATTGGGAGGATAGTGCAAAATAAAGATGCAACTTTTTTGTCATCCAAGTTCACAGAGCATGAGACTCTATGGAGGGATCCAAGTATCAGGTTAAGAACCTCTTTGTGGGGGGAAGGGAGATGTAACATGCACAGTAATAAATAAAATTCAATGTAATTTGATGAAGGAACTTAGTACATTCATAAGAAGGGATTTAAAAAGGGAATCAGGTAGGTAGCACCTAAGCTGAGGCTTAAAGAAGATGAGGATTTCTAAAGGTAGAGATAAAAAAAGAGTGGTTTGGAGGCAGAGGATGAAATGTCAGTTTATGGGAGAGCTAACAACAAGATTTGGCTGAAACACAGAATAAAAACATCACAGCCACTGAATCTCAGAGTCAAAGTGAGTCTAGAAGCCACCTACTTCAACCCAAACCTGAATAAGAATCCTCAGTATGACATACCCATCATTCAGGTATTTATTTGAAAACCTCCAAGAACAGTAAATCCATCACATCTCATTCCACTTTGGAACTGCTCAAATTGTTAAGAAATTGTTCCTCACCTCAAGCCTAAATTTGCCTTTACAACTTTCATCCACTGCTCCTAGTTTTGTGTTCTGGGGCCAAGTAAGGTTGATCTATTCCCTTTTTCATGTGACAGCATGTCAAATATTTCAATAAGCATCAATTATTTCTTGACCTACCTCAAAAGGTTGTTTTGAGGATCAAATGAGAAAATATTTGTAAAAAGCACTTAGCACGGTGCCTAGCACGTATTAGGTGTATAACATGTATATAAGCTTCCCTTCCTTTCTTTCAGTTTAACATCATCAGTTACTTTAACAGATATTCATAATTTAAAGCCCTGAAAAATCTCGATTGCCTGCCACTGGAAAATCTCCAGCTTATCAAGGTCTCTCTTAAAATGATTCCCAGAATTGGCAGGAAGTAAAATGAAATGTTAAATCTAGTTTGTGGAAAGCCTTAAAATGCCAGGTTGAAGAGTTTGTAGTTTTATCATAAAGGTAATAGCAAGTCATGGAAGCTTTTGATCAGAGTTGTGACATGGTCAGATTTACAGCTTACAAAAATTATTTTGGGGGTCACACTATGCATCAATGTACAGTTCTTACTTGACTATGAAAGTTTTGAGAACATAACTATCTACACAAGATGGTTTCCCCTCTCTGTCAGTAATGAGTATACAAGTTCCCCTTAAAAAATAAAGGCTGTTTACATAATATATTTAATTTATTCTAATATCTACTTACATAAGTACTACTCTCCTTTAAAATGTAAGCTCCTTTTAAGTAGGGATTGTTTCATTCATTGTATCTATATTACCAGAACACAGCAGTGTCTGGCACATAGATTGGTCTGAGTTGGAAGTATTGTCAGAGTTTATCAATTTAGACCCCCTCATTTTACAGAAAAGGAAACTGAAGCCCAGGGAGGTTAAGAAACTTGCCCAAAGTCACACAGGGATTAGGATGAGAAGGTTGGATATGAATCCAGGTCCTCTGACCCCAGTCAGGATTCTTTCCATTATACTATGACACACTCCTAAAATTCAGTTAAAAAGTCTTCTTATAATTCCCTGAGTGTGTTCCTTGCCCATTCTCATTCTTTTCAATAAACTACAAGAAAAAAACTACTGGAGGCACTTTTAGTAGTTATGATTCCAAGAGACTTTTTAGAATAGTAAAGAAAAAGGATCTGGAGTCAGGATATATGGTTTCAAGTCCAGGATCCACCACGTTCTACGTTAGCTCTATGATTAATTATTTTCTCAACATCACAATGAAGGAGCAGGACAAAACTCTTTATAAGTCTTCTTCCAGTTCTAGTGTTTTGTTCACCAATGATTATCTGACCTAAATGCAAAAGTTAAGAGTGTTGGGGCAGGTAGGTGGCACAGTGGATAGAGCTCTGGCCTTGGAGTCAGGAGGACCCGAGTTCAAATTCGACCTCAGACACTTGACACATACTAGCTGTGTGACCCTGGGCAAGTCACTTAACCCCAACTGCCTCACCAAAAAGAAAAAAAAAGTTAAGAGTGTTTTTGTTGTTGTTGTTCAATCGTTTTTCAGTTGTGTCCAAGTCTTTGTGACCCCATTTGGGATTTTCTTGGCAAAGATACCTGGCAAAGAATAGTTTGCCATTTCTTTCTCCAGCTCATTTTCCAGATGAGAAAACTGAATCAAATAAGGTCAAGTGACTTTCCCAGGGTCACACAACTAATAAGTGTCTGAAGCCAAATTTAACTCAGGAAAATGAGTCTTCCTGACTCCAGGCCCAGCACTCTATTCACTGCACCATCTAGCTGCCCAAGTTAAGAGTAGACAAAGACAAAATGGATCCTACACTCTCTCAAATGGTCACTAGAAAATAGAAAACAAAGTAGAAGCAGCCTGGCCACTGAAGGGAGTTACTATTCTTTAATACTCATATTCCTCTAGATCCCATTGACTTCTATAATGGAACCCTGAAAAACCTTTATCCATGAAAGGGCAAAAATTTATAATTCACAAGCTACAAGAAATTTCCTTCTTTTGTGATTCATTTTGTATTTTGCTAAAATTACCAGTCAATAATATTAACAATCAATGTGCTAATATGATTTTAAAAATTGTTTCTTTAAGTGAGTCAGATTCTTACCATCTTGCTTACACTATTCATTTCCCTGGGAAATCCTTTATCACAGACATTAAGTACAGGTAAACAAAAGCAAACTAAAGACCAACCTTGGCTAATTTACTACAAAATCCAAATTAGAAGATCAATGTTTACAGTGTAAGCAGTAGAATCCTATAAGTGACCAAAAAATATTAGGTATGGGCTAGGAACCCAGAAGAATAATATTTCCAGATTGCCATCATTACTCAAAAGCCTATTCTGTAATTCTCTATAACATTTGTCACTATAGTAACTAGGCATTGAGCCAAAGAAGTATATAACACCCTATAGAAAAGAAACTCTTCATTTCTTCCTCCTTCACTACAAAAGTATCTAGTTGAGCATATATGAATTTTACCATAACCCAGACTCCACAATGGATAATGTTGTTTAATCAGTTTTTCTGATCAAAAACTATACTGAAAATATTGGTACTAACCTTTTAATATCTTCGTTTCCATTTGTTCCATCCTCAAGCATCTTCAATGAGAGCCAAAAGATTTATTAAAAGCAAATCAACAAAAACACAATTACACAACGCTTCACACAAATAAAAAATCTAAACTATTGGAGAAATATTAATTGCTCATGGGTAAGCTAAGATAAAATAACAAAAAATAACAATACTAATTTAATTATTCAGTGCCAAACTTCCAAAGAATTACTTTATAGAGCTAGAAAACTTTTTAAAAATCATCTGGAGAAACCAAAGGTCAAGACTACCAATGGAATCAATGAAAAAGAAATGCAAAGGAAGGGGGCCTAGAGTACTACATCTCAAATTATACTGTAAAGCTATAATCACAAAAACGATTTGGTACTGGATAAAAAACAGAGTCAGATGATCAATGGAACAGATTATATATACAATCTACAGAAGCAAATGAACATAGTAACCTTTTGACAAAAAATTCAGGGAAAACTGAAAAGTAGTCTGGCAGAAATCAGGTACAGATCAACATGTCACACAACATGCTAAGATAAGCTCAAAATGGGTACTTGATTTAGACATAAAGAGTGATATCATAAGCAAATTAGTGGAACAGGGGAGATATTACCTGTCTATCCATGGACAGGGAAAAGATTTCATGACCAAACAAAAGAGTGGTTCATGGGAGATAAAATGGATAATTTTGATTCCATAAAAGTAAAGTTTTTGCACCAAAAAAACCAATACAGCAAAAATCAGAAGAAAAGCAGGAAACTGGGGGAAGAAAGTCTTTGCAGCAAGTTTCTTTGATAAAGGTCTCATTTCTAAAATATATACAGGGAACTGAGCCAAATTTATAAGAATAAGAGCCATCACAATTGATAAATGGTCAAGGAATATGAATGGTTTTCAGTGAAGAAATCGAAGCCATCTACAATCACATGAAACAAATGCTCTAAATGGCTAATAATGAGAGAAATGAAAATTAAAACAACTCTGAAGTACCACCTCATATCTGTAAGATTGGCTAAGATGACAGAAAAGGAAAATGACCATCACTGGAGGGGATGTGGGAAAATAGGTATACTAATAATGCACTGTCTGTGGAGCTGTGAACTAGCCCAACCATTCTGGAAAACAATTTGGAACTATGCCCCAAAAGCTATGAAAACGTGTATACCCTTTAACCCAGCAATACCACTATTTAGGTCTATACCCCCAAAGAGATTAAAAAAAAAAAAAAGGGAAAAACTCACACACTCAAAAATATTTATGGCAGCTTTTTTTGTGGTGGCAAAGAATTAAAAACTAAGAGAGGACAGGGCGAGAACAAGAGAAGTGCCCATCAAGTAGGAAATGGCTGAATATATTAATGGCACATGAATGTGATAGATGTTACGTGCTATAAGAAATGATGAAGGAGATGGTTGCAAAAAACCTGAGATTTATGTGAACTGAAGTTCACATGCGAAGTGAAATATGAAGAACCAAAAGAACAATTTGAACAGTTACAGCAATATTGTAAAGATAATACACTGTGAAAGATTTAGTAACTCTGATCAATACAATGATTCACCACAATTCCAAAAAAGACTCATAATGAAAAATGCCATCCACCTCTAGAGAGAAAACCGATAGACTCAGAGTTGCAAAAAAGTGTTCTGCATGATTTCATATGTGTAATGAGTATCATATGCCTTACCCTCTCAATGGCTGGGGGAAGGTTGAAGAGAGGGAGAGAATTTAGAACTGAAAATTAAATAAAATGTTTAAAAATTCAAGCCAATAAGCATTATTAAGCACCTACTATGCACTAGGTATTGTACTAAGTTCTAGGAATGCAAAAGGCCGTAACAGTCCCTGTCCTCGAGGAGTTAGCTCACAATCCAATGGAGAGCGACAACATGCAAACAATGATGCACAAACAAGATATATGCAGGATAAATTGGAGATCATATCATAAGGAAAGCACTAACATTAAGGAAGACTGGGAAAAAGCTTCTTACAGGAGAGGATTTTAGCTGATATTTGCATGAAGCCAGGGAAGCCACGAAGCAAAGGTAAGGAGGGAGAGAATTCTAGGTAAGAAAGCAGCCAGTGAAACAGCAGAGTCAGAAAATAGAGTGTCTTATTTTAGGAACAGCCAAAAAGTCAAGTGTCACTGGATTGTAAAGTACATGGAGGTAGGAAGGGATCAGGTTATGAAGTGCTTTAAAAGCCAAACAGGATTTTATATTTGATTCAGTAGGTAATAGGGAGCCATTGATGTTTACTGAGGACATGAGACATGGCCAGAACTGCACTAGAGGAATACCACTTTGATAGCTAAGTGGAGGATGAACTGGAAAAAGGGGAGAGACTTGAGGTTAAGAAGGCCAACCAGAAGGCTAATAAGTGGTCCCCGCTTACGTTCATGGGTTTCTGTTCTGATTATGGTTTTTTAAAAAATCTAAAATCCAATAAAAACTTGAATTCAAGCCCTGTTATCTGATAAATTATATGCTTTTGATTTCAACTGAAAGCCTCATAAAAAGTATTCATCCGATAGTTTAAAATAAAAGTTTAAGATTTCTTCTTACTTTGATACTTAAATGGATCTATAATTTCAGTGATGTAGGTATTTTCTCCAATAATGTCTATCACAGACCTATACAACTTGGCATTACATAGGGGCCAAAATTAAAATAGACTAAACTTCTCTGGGCCACAGACAGAGGCTCACTTTCCAAGTAAAGGTATAATTAATGATTAAACTATTTTGCAAACAAACTATATTTTTTAAAAGGGAAATTTCAATTAATATCAATTTTTATTTATCATGAAATCACATTAATGTTAAAAAATACTTTGCTAAGTGGCACAAGTTTTAATAGTTTTTCAGGTTTTCTTACTGTTTACATTTAGTTAATAGGACGTATTACACTTCTTGTCAGCAATCAGTTTATTGTACTCAGGAATCATGTTTGAAATTGATTTCTTTAGAAATCTGAAAACTAATCTTAGTAGCCACCTCATTTTCTGAGTTTACTTTCTTGAAAAACCATTGCTCCCCACTGAGATCTTTCAACAATTCGGAACCTTTAATTTGTTTTTCATTGGTGTCCAATTTGCTTAAGTCAGGATGTTTTGATATGAAATGGCGATAAAGATTGCATTCCTTTGGACCGGCTATTGCTTCTCAGCAAACAGGGCATAATATTCTGTCTGTCGTGTAAGTAAACAAGTATCTATTTGTCCACTCCGGATTAAATACTCTATGTTCTGATTCAATCTTCCTTTTCTTTTTATCACCCATTTTACAAAGCCCCCCCAAAAACTTTAATGTTAGAACCAAAAAATCTCCACAGCAACTGCTCACATACAAAGACATAATTGAACTGAGGGTCTGATATTGGAGGAAGCACCAGACACTCATGTAACTTGGAGGGTGGCTGTGCAGCGAGGGAGGGGAAGAAGCCCTTGCCTCTCATCATATAGTGGGCAACAGCTGCATTGATGTGTGGCTGCTCTCAGCCTGTGGCTGCACTCACTTTGTCCCTGTACAACACCAGTAACAACCAAAAACACAGCAGAAAGACATGACTCTCGCTCCTCTCAGACCAGAGACAGATAGGCAATGGTTGGCTGTGTCAAGTGACAAACAGGAGAGAGTGCACAGTGGCAATCTACCTACCAAGTTAAATGATGGGCACAACAGTGACTAGTAGAAGGTTGGTTAAGCAGGGTGGGCTGTCTGAAATCTTTTGCACTGTGTGTTGTGCAGGCCTGGTCTATCACAAACAATATAGACTTTCTTAACCTGGGTGACTTTTGTCCATATTTTCCTCTAAAATCATCGCCAGGGGATCCATCCAACATGGTGGGAGACTTCCTTTACAACTTTCAATACCGCATGGATTCTACTGAAACATGCTGACCATCTACCTTCTTCTCATATGACCAAGTCACCTCCTTTCTAATTATATACCCTTCATACAACTTCTCCTGTACAAATAATGCATTACAAGCTGCTCACACTTGACATGTGCCTCTTCAATGCTCTTTAGGTGACCTTCAATTTCACTTCATCAGAGACTATAATATTCCATGACTCACAGATATACAGCATCACAGGAAGAATACTAACGTTAAAAAATATAGGCATTACTGTGTTGGAGCTGTGAATTGATCCAATCATTCTAGAAGCAACTGGAAATTATGTTAGTAATCAGACCTGAGTTACAAGTACCACCCTGATTTGTACAATTTGTATGACCATGAGTGAAGTTACTCTAACATAGACAATAGATTATTAGTGTGCTATAAGGAACAATTAATGTCATCAATACAAAGAGGCATGAGAAGATTATGTATATTATATATATATATATTAGAAGGTAATATATTATATAACAGATAGATAAGATGTTATATGAATTACTCCATACCCATAGACATATTGTGTATATCATATAACATGAGCATTCCCAACTCCAGGCCCAGTGCTCTATCCACAATACCACCTAGCTGCCCTCCAACTGTGTTTCATAGTCATCAACTTGGTTTTCCCTGAACAGAGAGTAGGACCAAACTCTTTTTTTGCATGACTTCTCTCATTTAGGAGGCTCTGAAATCTTTTTAGGGTTTGAAGCAATCATACAAAGTCATATGCAAAAAGAAACATCTTACAAACTACAGCAGGGGTGGGGAACCTGCTCCCTTGAGGCCACATGTGGCCCTTTAGATCCTCAAGTGCAGCCCTCTGACTGAATCCAAACTTCATAGAACAAATCTCCTTAATAAAAGGATTTGTTCTGTAAAACTTGGACTTGGTCAAAATGCCAAACTCAAGAACTTAGAGAGCTACATGTCGCCTCAAAGCCGCAGGTTCTCCACCCCTGAACTACAATATCCATAGAAAATCCCTCTTCCATTTGTGTTTTAAATAGCCTCCACAATAGTGGCCAACACTTTTGGCAAACAAAGGTGACTACTGATATTAATGATTAGAGAGTTATCAAAGTTATCTTTGCTGTCACATATTTCAAAGAATCTAATTCTGACAGATGCATGAGACTCATTGTTGGAAGGCAGTCTTTTAGGTGGTGTTTTGTTTTATTAAACCAAATCCTTTTGTTATAGTTACAAATAACAAATACAATGTGATGTTATTTCTCTACACCTTTCAGTAACTGTTTGATTGCAAAGATGTGGTCCATATGGACTATCATTTGTGAAAACCTGATTATTTCCTTTTCATGTTTTCATCAAGGATGCAGCTGAGTCTCACAAGAAATCTGCAGAGATAGGAAGCAGGAATATAGTTTATTAATTACTCATGTGATGCAGAATTTTTTTTGTATAAAATTTGTTTTATTCTTTACAGTTTCTCAATCATCTTGATTCAGTCATTAATGCTGCTTCCATCTGAAGGAGCATCCTTCTGTAAGTCTTGCCTTTCCTCCAGTAGGCTGACAGAGCACAGTGGAGCACCCCACACAGAGAAACACTGTTTGTGCATGGCTGAACACAGCGGTGATTTTATAGCACCCCAGGCACTTTACGTCCATGAAATACGAGTTCGGACTCTGCACCAAGAGCTTCTTCTTGTGCTTCCGCTTCTCCTCCTCGGGATAGGGGTGCAGGAGGTCTTTCGCAAGAGGCATGTTGGTACGGGGAGATATTCGCCACTGAAAAACCAGAACTTTTTTTAAACAATACTTGGCATCTTTCCATATTTCAGATACCCTGAGAACTGATCCCTAAACACCCTTATAACTGCATCATATAGCCTTCAACAAGGATCTCCTCTGCATATATTTAGTTTAGTCCAGCTGTTCTTCCATCTTTTTCCTTAGTGTCATTTCCCAAAGACTGTGAGTCCAAATGAAATGGTTCTATCACTAACAGAGAAATGTTCATTTAAAAAAATCTTCATAGATCTTTTCTACTTCTGTCTAGTCACAGCTTTTCTTCCAGTTTCATCCTGAAAAGCTCTTGAAGTAATCTGGAACCACTATGTCAGTTGCCAACTTTTTTTTTTTTAACAAACTTATTTCCTTCTTCCATAGTTTTTTATTGTTTAATGAGGGGATTTTCAAGTCAATTTTTCTTCCACTCCCCTAAGTAGTGTTTTACAAATCTGTTTCTGTTCTAAATTAGTGCCGTCTTTGGCTTTTAAAACAGTCTACTTGGCAAAGGAAGCAAGTGCTTGATGACCAAAAGGTTTCTAAGGTCTTTTGATCTCTTCACTGGAGCATAGGATTTTCAATAGTTGAGCTTCCTTTTAAAAAATAATGATACTACGTTTCAATTTCTGTTATTTTATCCATTTCCCCTTATTTAGCACAAGCAGTTCATTTAAACAGGTAAACTCAGATTTGCCTCAATAGCACCATATCTTCTTGCTTTTAGTTTTTCTCCAAGTTTGGTATTGATTTTTATCTTAATTTAACAAGTGGTCAATTAAGAAATGACTCCCATATTAGCAGCTAATTTGTTCCTGCCAGTAAAATACAATCAATTTCATCTTTTGTCAAGTTACTATTTTATATTTGTCATGTTCATTGCCTCCCAACACTTCAGTCAGAGAAAGTGCTCATGAGCCTTTGGTCTCCCGTTTTTTATTCATGAGCTCTATTTTTCAACATTATCTTCAACATTATCATTTCATATGCCTATGAAAGCATATTATGCCTCCCCTATGCCCCATCCCCAAACTCTTTTAGAAATATTAAGAAAATAATATATCAGTACCCTAGTTTGAAGTTCTTTTAGAGTCAGATCAACGGAAACATTCTTAGTCTTTCTTTCACTGTAAATGCCAAGGAGGTTTCCTGTTATAAAATCTTTTGTAACATCTTTATCCAAGACCTAATGAGTTTCCAAAAGAAGAGTACAGATCAGCTCAGAAAGAAGTAGTCCCTGAAACTGATTAGTGTATTGATCAAATTAAGAATAAAAACATATTTTAATTAACTCTATTAACAGAAGCATTGAATTCACCTTTGACCAGGAAGAAAGGAAGTCCTTCGAGGGAATAAATGGTTTTAGGAAAATTAATAAAGATGGATTGAATGGCTTTAGGAAAATTAATAAAGGATTGAATGTTTTAGGAATATTATTCTCTAGGGTGTTACTGAAGTTAAGATGTTATTGTTCTGTTTAATGAATCAAAAACTCTAACCTAAACTTTGTACCCTTGTTTAATCTTGACTATAGATATTTGTCTTTGTTCTAAAACCCTTCAGTTCAAGTCAGAGAGATATTCCAAAGCAAGCTGGATCTCTCTCTTTTAAATTTCTTTCTCTCTTAGCACAAATACTTGGAATATCATAATTAATAAATTTGTCTCTGACAGATCCAAACCAGCAGAGTACTGAGTTTTTTCCCCATATGTTCATACCTGCCTTTGCAATAAAGTTATTAAAAAATATATTGACTGAAAGTCTTAGAGATTCTACATGGAATTTGTCTATATCCTCATTCTCTGTAACACAAGTAACAATTAACATTAGTAGCGGTCTTTTTGTAAAAACACATCACAAGTAACAAAATAAGAGATAGCTAAATGCCCTGTGAAACAATGTTTCTTCTTCCCTCTGGACAAAATAAACTGAAGTCTGCCAATGCCTTTATTACTTCTCTCCAGAACATCATGCAGGTAGGTATTCGCTGTGTTACCTCCCTCTGCAGTGCCTTCCTGCTGCAGGACCATCTCTAGCATCCCAACATCCTCTGAGGACAAGACTTATTGTTTCGCTTCCCAGGGCCTTCTCCTAGGCTAGCAAAGAGCCCCAGCTACCTGAAAACATTCCCATACTTCTGACTGTTCCTACTTGTAAGGCAGGCCTCCTGGAGCCTCACAGCATAAAGTATCACCACTTTGCCACCAAAATAAACCTCAAGGGAGACTTTAGTAAGTCTAAACTCATGCTATTCTCAAAGAGCCTCTCTCCTATAATTGATACTATACATAGACTCACTCTTCAATAGTTAACACATTCCTAATTCCTTATACTTGACCTATTACAGTGATACTTAAGATTTGGCTACTAATGTAGCCAATGATTCCATTTCACTTCCCCAATCTGACATTCCCTCACAGCTAACCACCTCAACTCTATTCCCCCAAGTCTCCATTTGAGAACTTCCTGTCCTTTCCATATGTCCTTTGAAATGCCTGCCCTAGAATGAAAAACTTTCTTTCCTCTTAAATCTCCTGTCTCACTCCTTCCATCTTTTGGTATTGCTGAGATGTGGGTCTGCCACAAACAGTGTCCAGTACCACATGTCCTCCCATCCCCTGACTCATTGGTCAGGGTGACACTTCCCTCTATAACTTTCACTAAGTAACTTCTCTCATTTCCTCTCTCACATTCTTCTAAACACTTTTCAACAGACTTCTTACTCCATAATTCAACTGAAATTGCCCTCTCCAAAGTTACCAATGATTTAATTGCCAAATCTCATAACCTTTTCTCAATCCTCATCCTTCTTGACCTCTCAATTGCATCTGACTGCTGATCACTTTCTCCTGGATGTTCTTTTCCTCACTAGATTTTCATGACACTGCTCCCTCTCGGTTCTGCTCTTACCTCCTTTGCTGGGTCTTTATCTATGTTATACCCACTAACCACTCATGTCCTTCAAAAGATCTTTTCTAGACTCTGTTCTCTGTTCCTTCTATACTCTCTCAAATGACGATCTCATTAGCTCCCATGGTTTCAATTAACATCTCTATGCAGATGATTCCTAGACCTATATATCCAGCCATAGTTTCTCTCCTGGGCTCCAGTAACATATCTTAAATTGAATGTTTCATAGGTCTCTCAAACTCAGCATGTTCAAAACAGAAATGATCACCCATCTCTAATCCTCTACCCTAAGCTTCTCAACTTTGATAATAGTGTTGGGAGCACCACCATTCACCTAGTAACTCAGGCTCACTACTTTGTTGTCTTCAGAGGCATTAAAAGCAGCTAGGTAGTGCAGTGGATAGAGCACCGAGCCTGAGTCAGGAAGACTCCTGGTTCAAATTAGTTCAAATGTGTCCTCAGACACTACTAGCTATCCGACCCTGGGCAAGTCACTTGACCTCTGCCTCAGTTTCCACAACTATAAAATAGGAACAATAGGAGCACCTATATCCCAGAGTTACTGTAAGAATCAAATGAAGTAATATTTATAGATTACTTAGTACAGTGGCTAGTACATAGTAGGCACTTAATAAACACTTGTTCCTTTTCTCTTTCCCCTCATCCTCAACTGACTCACCCCACATATCCAAACCACTGTCAAAACTTTGTCCTTTCTACATTTACAACATCTTTCACACTCATGTACTTCACTCACATAACCATAATCTTAATCAATTCTTGCTTGACTATTGCAATAGCCTTCTGAACAGTCTCCCTGCCTCATCTTCTCCATGCTTTACTCAGCCACCAAGGTGACTTTTTTTTTCCCCAATGTGAGTTTTCTAAAGCATACTTCTGACCATGTCATGCCCCACCCTCACCAAATGAATTCCACTGGCTCCTTATTACCTCAAAGATCAAGTAGAATCTTGTTTGGCATTTAAAGCTTTTATAACCTGGCCTTTTCATATGCTTTTGGTTTTCTTTTACACTTTATTCTCCTCTGTGCCTTCCATATTACAGAACAATGGCCTACTTACATTTCCTCAAACACAACACTATCTCCTTCTTTCTCTGCCTTTGTATTAGGTGCTTCCACACCTGGAATGCTCTACCATCTCACTATCTCTTAGTTTTCATGGTTTCCTTCAAGATTCATTTCAAATCCTACCTATTCCAGAAGGCTTTTCAAGGCCAACCTGTAACTTTACCCCCCCACCCCAGCTGCCTTCCATCTACTCTGTATATATCTCATATCTTCCAAGTTGTTTAAATGCTGTCTCTCCCCATTGGAATGCAAGGTCCTAAAGTGTAAGGTCTGTATTTTTGCTTTTCATTGTATCAGCATTTACCATACAGCTTCACACATACCAAGTACATAATAAATGCTTACTGACTTACTTAATACAGGGTACACATAAAAAGTATTGTTTTCTCTTACATGATTAAAACAATACATTGATAACTTTGGAAAGGATAATGAAAATGTTCTCAAACCATAAAAGTTTTTCCACATATCAACATGGTTTTGTTAACTTAAAACCCTAATAATTTTGTTGCTATTGAATTGTTTTTGATTGTGTCCAACTTCACGACCCCATTTGGGGTTTTCTTGGCAAAGATACTGGTGTGGTTTGCCATTTCCTTCTCCAGCTCATTTTACAGATGAGGAAATTGAGGCAAACAGGGTGAAGTGAGTTGCCCAGAGTCACACAGCTAGTTAAGTTGTCTGAGGCCAGATTTAAACTCAGATCTTCCTGACTCCAAGCCTGGTGCTCTAGTCTGTTACCTATTTGGAGTTTTCCCATTAGAGAGAATTCTACAAAATTTTTAAATGTTTGCTAAGCTACATACCACAAAAAGTAGCCAGTACATCCCAGGACACAGTACCAGCAAAAAAGCATCATAATTCACAGAAGACAATGTCTAAAAAGAAGGGTAACAAAAATAATCATTTCCTCATATCACTTTAAACAAACACACAGAGTATGTATAACAATTTATGTATAATAAACAAAGAGGCAGCATGGTACAGCAGAAAGAACACTAGCACTAGACCTGGTGCTTACTAACTCAGTCATCCTGGACAAATCATTTAGCCTTCCTGGGCCTTAGTTTTCTCACCTGTAAAATGAGGGAGTTGGATTGGATGACCTCTAAGGTTCTTTCCAATTCTAGGTGTATGATCCTATGAGATAAATTTAACTTCATAGATATTGGAGATACTCAGGAGTACCAGAAATATCACAAAAATATCAAAATATTTTTTAAGTACTCTATCACTCTAAGTGCAAGGCACCATACTGGGTTAGGAACACAAAAACAAAAAGGCAACAAACAATCCCTTAAACTATTTTCATTCTGATGAAAACAGATTAGATGAAAGATAAAAGAAGCAGTGAGTCCCCCACAACTAAGAATCTTGAAACAGAAGCTGGATGTCCACTTTTCAGATACTGTAGGAAAGATTCTTGTTCAAGTATTAGTTGGACCAACTAAGGGTTATGAGTGTGAGTGGAGAGAAAGGTATGTTTATGAGAGATGTTACAAAGGTAGAACAATATTTGACAGTGTTTTAGATGTGGGATAAGTGAGAGTGAGAAACAGAGATGTGAGGAGAGGAGAAGGAACAATCATATATTAATCACTCTAGGTCAAGCACTGTGTTAAGTAGTTTACAAATATTATTCCATTTGATCCTCACAACAACCCTATGAAATAGGTGCTGTTACTCCCATTTTACAGTTGAGGAAATTGAGGCAGACGCAAGTTAAGTGACTTGGCTAGGGTTATAAGCTAGCAAAAGTTTGAGGCCACATTTGAACTCCGGTCTTCCTGACTCCAGGTTCCACACTCTATCCACTGCATCACCTAGTTGCCTAGCAATACCTGACCTCAAACTATACTACAAAGAAGTAATAATCAAAATGATTTGCTGCTGATTAAAAAAAAAAGAGGTTAATTTTTTTTTAACTGAGAGGTCCACTGGTAGAATAAATTAGGTACCTAACTTACAAAAACAAACACCATGGTAATATCAGTGTAGATAAATTCAAAGACCACAACTACAGGGGTAAGGACTCATTAATCAACAAAAACTGCTGGGAAAAATGGAAAGCAGCTTGGCAAAAATTAGGTATGGCATGAAGACCAGTATTTCACAGCAATACCAAAATAAGCTCCAAACATTTACATGACATATATTAAAAGTCACATCATAAACAAATTAGCGAAGCAAGGAAGAAAATGCCTTTCACATCTATGGATAGTGGAAGAGTTTACAACCAAATAAGGGATCACAGGATCACGGAAGATAAAAAGTACAATTTTGATTACATATAATTGAAACTCTTTTTGTTAAAGAACTGGAAACAAAAGTGAATGCTCATCAAATTGGGAATGGCTGAACAAATTATCATATATATGAATGGAATGGAATGTTACTGTGCTATAAGAAATGAAAAAAGCGATAGTTTAAAAAAAAAAAAACAAGGAAGAAATGTAGTCAGCAGAACCAGGAGAACAATTTATACAATAACAACTCAACACTGCAAAGTAAAACACCTTTGAAGGACTTAAGAACTTTGACCAATGCAATAAGTAATCAAGATTCCAGAGGACCTACCAATGATGAAGCACACCCTCCTGACAGAGGAGCAACGGACTCCAGATGCAGAATTAAGACATAAAATTTCAAACAATATGAAAAATTTTTTTTTTTGCTTAATATCATATATGTTAACAAGATTTTGTTTTTCCTTTAGTTTTCCAATTTGGCAAAGTGGGAGTGAGAAGTGAGCTACAGGTTAGGGTACTCCAAAAAAAAAAAAAAAAAAAGGCCAAATGGTCACTGAAGCATTTTTTTAATGCACAGAAGAGAATAGGCAAGTACAATAGCTTTGAAAATGAATGTGAATTTATTATATACTTAAAAAGAAAAGCAAGTTGTACATAAGAGATTCCATTTCCTATATAAGGCTCTTTTTTGATATACTATGTATACTGAAATGCTCATTTTATTTGGCATTTCTAAGGTTGCAAATTTAAAAAAAAAAACAATGACTGTCTTAAATATTCATAAAATTGGACCTACTTTTTAAGCAATTACTGTACTTGACCACCTACTGGTTAAATTATCATTTAGTAACCACTGTTGATTGAGTACATTATTACAAAAAGTACTTCAACTCTTTTTAAGGACATCTACTTAATTAAGAACTCCCCCTCCCCCAATTCACTTAAAAAACATTTAACATCAACCAAAAGAACTGAAGAGAGACAACTGATAGCAAGAAAGACATTTACATTAACAATTTAGATTCCCATTAATACTAACTACACACAAATACATTTCATTCATTACAAACTCCAAGACTTTCATTTTTTTATTGTATTTCATAAAACTTATTCTAAACATATATCCAATACAAACTGACAAACACAACTCATTTTCAAAGTTTCTTCACTGAACTTTGAGGGCATCCAGAGCTCTCAGCCCACAAATAGTCAAGGGATCAGACAACTGATCAGAAGGAGATTACTGGGGTCCCTTTGCTAACACTTGGTGCAGGACTCTGTTGCACTGCCCATACTCAGATCTGAGTCGAAATCCTGGGTTACAGTCTCAGGGCAAGAAAGAATACCAGCACACTACAGCTTGCAGCCAAAAGGGAGCAGGGACTATAGTCAAAGTTCTAAAGCAAAAAAGAGTACTTGTGGTTGCTCATAGACCACAGCACAGGCCAGAAGAGTAGTAAACACACCTCTCCTTAGATAATACCACCTAGAAAAAACTGAAAACTTACAGACCCCCAGAACTAGCTCTGAAAATAGCTGCACAAAAACCTCTGAAAATTGAGACAGTGTCCCCTCCACTCTGGGAGCAAAGCCCAATTTTAACATAAAGTTAAAAGTCAGGAAATAGTCTGGAAAACATTAAAAACAAAAAATAACTTGGCCATAGAAAGTTACTATGGTGACAGGGAAGATCAAAATACAAACTTAGAAGAAGACAACAAAGTCAAAACTGCTACATTCAAAGCCTCAAAGAATAATGTGAATTGGTTTGAGGCTCCAAAAGAATTTCTTTAAGAGCTCAAAAGGGAGTTTAAAAATCAAATAAGAGAGGAAAAATTGGGAAATGAAATGAGAGTGATGCGATAGAATCATGAAAAAAAAGTCAACAGCTTGGTAAAGGAGGCACAAAAAAATACTGAGGAAAGTAACACCTTAAAAACAGAATAACACTTTAAAAACAGAATAGGCCAAATGGTAAAAGAGGCATAAAAATCCACTGAAGAGAAGAACTCCTTAAAAAACAAAATTGGGGTCTTTGGCATTCAAGAGTACCACTGAGCTCTTCTACCCTCATTTTAAATCTAGCTCCACACAACCCGGAAACTGCTGTTCCCTCTCAGCACCACCTGACCCCTACCTACAACCCGACCATGGAAGATGTGATCAAGTACAGCAACATGGAGTTCACCAAGAACTCTAAAATCAATGCCAGCAAGAAATAACAGGATGATGGTAAAATGTTTATTGGAAGGCTCAGCTAGGATACGAGCAAGAAAGAGCTCACTGAAATACCTGTCTCTTTTTGGAGAAGTTGTAGACTGCATAATTAAAACAGATTCCAGGGTAAGATGGAGGGGATTCAGATTTGTGCTTTTTAAAGATGCTGCCAGTGTCAATAAGGTCTTCGAACTTAAAGAACACAAGCTGGATGGCAAGTTAATAGATCCCAAAAGGGTTAATGCTTTAAAAGGAAAGGAGCCCCCCAAAAAATATTTGTTGGCGAATGAGCTGAGATACATCTGAAGAGCAAATCAAAGAATATTTTGGAGCATTTGGAGAGACTGAGAATACTGAACTTCCTATGAACAAAAAAAAAAAATGAAAGAAGAGAATTTTGTTTTATCATATATACAGATGAAGAACCAGTGAAGAAATTATTAGAAAACAGATATCGTCAGATTGGTTCTGGTAAGGGTGAAATCAAAGTTACTTGGCCCAAAGAGGTATGCAGGTAGCAACAGCGACAACAGAAAGAAGCAAGAGGCACTGCAGCTGGAGGACGAGGATGGGAGAGGTGGGGCTAGGGGCCATGGCAGAGGTCAGGGCCAAAACTAGAACCAAGGATTTAATCACGACTATGATCAAGGATATGGAAATTACAATAGTAACTATGGTGGTGATCAAAACTATGGTGGCTACTGGCAGACATGATTATATTGGGAACTATGGATATGGACAGGGATATACAGACTACAACGGATAACAAAGCACATACGGCAAAGCATCCTGAGGGGGTGGTGATCACCAAAACAATTACCAGCTATGTTAAAGGAGGACACAGAGAAAACAGGAGCAGATGCTACAGCAGCCTATCTTGTGGGATGACAACATTGAATGGAGAATGGTCTTCTATTGATCTGAGCTGACTATTTTGTAAAAGACTTTTAGTATACATGACACAACCGTGTCCAATTGTATATAGCAGTCAATTTAGTTTTCTTGTTTTTGCTTTGTCCTTTGCCATCTGTGTTATGACAAATGTGGATCTGTGTTTATACAAATTTTATTTGTATAATTTCATGTTAAATGATTCTCAAAAACTACTTGTGATTGTTTTTCTGTGTCAGGTACTAAACAGCTCTGTAAAAATGTAATTTTAAATAAGCAATATTTGAGGCACAGTTTTTTCTAGGAGTCACGGACTGTGGGGAAAAGCAGTGGTCTTTTATAAATAAGCGAGCAACAAACTTTGCCTGAGCTTCCCTTGACAAAGTCTATCCATGCTAAGGATTCATGTCTATGTTTGTAATAACCATAGATGCTACCAGGCAACTAAACAGTGTCTGTCCCCCACAAGCATTCTTAGGATCTTTGTAATGAGAAATTCAGCATGTTGTGAATTGCTGAAATTGTTTCTATCAGGCCATAGATCCCTTGATTTTTATTTTCAAGAGGAGTACCTTTTTATTAAACACCATTTTTTAAAAAAGGCATAGTTCGTAACTGCTTTTATGAGTTGACAAGATGCTTGGAACCTGTTTGTTAAAAAAAAAATCTATTATGATTACTTGACCCTTGCATTGAATGTGAATATAATTCCAATTGCATATTTCTAAATCCATTGAAACTAATCAAAAATTAGTATGGCCAAGATTTTCATTACAGAGTTGTAAGTAAATGAATTGTACTCTGAAATAGTGCATTATGTCACTGCCACTGCCAAACCATAAATATCTATTTCCTGTTGGAACACATACTTCAGAAAGCCTTAGCAGAGTTACATGGCGTTTGTTTTGGAAGTTTTTAGGAAAAGTGGTGATAGTAAATTCCATAAACTCATGTGTTGTTTTGTATTCTAAATAAAGGTTATTTTCCCATTAAAAAAATTAAAAAATGAAAAGCAAAACTGACTACGTGGAAAAAGATATACACAAATTCACCGAAGAGAAGAACTCTTTACAAAGCAGAATTAGCCAAATGGAAAAGGAGGTTCAAAAATTCACTGAAGAAAAGACCTCCTTAAATGAAGAATTGGCAAATGGAAAAGAGGTACAAAAACTCAATGCACAGCATAATTCCTAAAAAATTAGAATCGGGCAAGTAGAAGCTAATGACTCCATCACACAACAAGAAATAAACTAAGTCAAAAGAATGAAAAAAAAAGATAAAAATGTGAAATATCTTTGTGGATAAACAACTGACTTGGAAAACAAATCAATGAGAGATAATTTCAGAATTACTGAACTATCTGAAAGTCATGATATAAAAAAAAAGTCTAGACATCATCTTTCAAGAAATTATCAAGGAACTTCCCTGATTTTCTAGATTAAGAGGGTAAAATAGAAACTGAAAGAATCCATCAATCATCTCCTGAAAGAAATCCCCAAATGAAAACTGCCAGGAATATTATAGTCAAATTCCAGAGCTCCTAGGTCAAGGAGAAAATATTGCAAGCAGCCAGAAAGAAACGATTCAAATATCATGGAGGCACAGTCAGTATAATACAGGATTTAGCAGCTTTTGCATTAAAACACTGGAGGACGTGAATTATGATATTCTGGAGAGCAAAGGAGCTAGGACTACAACTAAGAATCACCTCCCCAGCAAAACTAAGTGTAATTCCTCAGGGGAAAAAAATAGACATTTAACAAAATAAAGGACTTTCAAACTATTCCTGATGAAAAGACCAGAGCTGAATAGAAAATCTGACTTGCAAATACAAGACTCAAAAGAAGCATAAAAATATAAACAGGAAAGAGAAATCATAAAGGATCAGATAAGGTTAAACTGTTTACATTCCTTCATGGGAGGATGATAACTGTAACTCCTAAAAACTTTCTCATTATTATGGTAATTAAAAGAAATATAGACAGAAGGCATGAGTATAAGTATGATAGGATGACATCTAAAAAAATAAAATTAAGGGATGAGAAAGAGGAATGCACTGAGAGAAGGAGGAAGAGAGAGGTAGAATGGGGCAAATTATCTCACATAAAAGAGTGGTGTCAAAGAGCTTTTACAGTGGAGGGGAAGATGGGGGAGATGGGGCAGAGTGCTTGAACTTTACTCTCACTGGAATGGGCTCAAAGAAGAAATAATATATACACTCAGTTGGGGACAGCAATCTATCTTACCCTACAGGAAAGTCAATGGGGAAGAGGATAAGGAGGGGGGCACTGATAGAAGGGAGTACAAATTGGGGGAAGTGGTAGAAGCAAAACACTTGACGATGGAAAGGGTGAAAGGAAGGGCAGGTAGGTGGTGCAGAGGATAGAGCTCCAGCCTTGAAGGAAGGAGGACCCGAGTTCAAATCTGATGTCAGGCACACAACAGTACTAGCTGTGTGACCCTGGGCAAGTCACTTAACCCCAATTGCCTAGCAAAAAGCAAACTCCCCCCCCAAAAAAGAAAGGGTGAAAGGAAAGAGAAGGATAAATAGGGGAAAAACAGAATGGAGGGAAATACACAGTAACCCTAATTGAAAAAAAAATTTATAGCAAGTTTCTCTGATAAAGGCTTCTTTTCTCAAATATATAGAGAACTGAGTTAAATTTATAAAAATACAAATCATTCTCCAGTTGATAAATGGTCAAAGGATATGAACAGGCAGTTTTCAGATAAAGTAATCAAAGCTATAGTCATATGAAAAAATGCTTTACATCACTATTGATTAGAGAAATGCAAAATTAAAATGACTCTGAGGTACCACCTCACACCTATCAGATTGGCTAATACAACAAAAAAAAAAACGACAAATGTTGTAGGGGATGTGGAAAAACTGAAATACTAATGCACTGCTTGTGGAGTTAGGAACTGATTCAATCATTCCGGACACAATTTGGAATTATGTCCAAAGGACTATAAAACTGTGCTTATTCTTTGACCCAGCAATATCACTACTAGGTCTATATCCCAAAGAGATAAAAAACAAAAAGGAAAAGGATTAATATGTACAAAAATATTTATAGCAGCTCTTTTTGTGGTATCAAAGGATATCAAGTGGGGAATGGCTAAGAAATTGTGGTATATGATTGTGATGGAAAATGAAATGAGCAGAACCAAGAGAATATTGTAACAGTAACAGCAATATTGTTCAATGATCAATTGTGAATAACCTAGGTATTCTCAGCAATACAATGATTTAATACAATTAGTGGATGGAGCCAGACCTGGAGTCAAGAAGACTCATCTTCCTAAATTCAAGTCTGGCCTAACATTTACTAGCTCTCTGACCCTGGGCAAGTGACTTACTGCTGTTTGCCTCGGTTTCCTCATCTGCAAAATGAGCTGGTGAAGGAAATCACAAACCACTCCAGTGTCTTTGCCAGGAAAACCCCAAATGGGGTCACAAAGAGTCGACATGACTAAAACAACTGAACAGCAACAACAACAAATTAAGATTTGCAATGCACTTTACGCAGCTGAACAATTACGATAAAAAATGCTGTTTACCTCCGGAGAAAGAACTGATGGAGTCTAAAATGCAGATCAAAGCATACTTCTTAAACTTTATTTTTGTTTGTTTGTTTGGTCTGTGTTTTCTTTCACAACATGACTAATATGAAAATGTTTTGCATGACTGCACATGTATAACCTTTATCAAATTACTTATCTTCTCAAGGAGGCAGAGAAGAGGGAAAAAGGGAAAGAATGTGGAACTCAATTTTAAAAAACAAATGTTAAAAATTATTTTTACAGGTAACTGGGAATAAAATATTTTTTTTTATTCAGCAACCTTCAGCAACCACCACCCTGATCAGTCAGCAGCCATCAACATCAAGGCAAAACCTTCTACCAGCAAAAAGATTACAATTCACTGAAGGCTCAGATGATGCTCAAAAGTTAGCATTTTTAAGCAACAAAGCATTTTTTAAAATTAAGGCATGCACCTTTTAAAAGATATAATACTTTTGCATACTTAATAGACTACAATATGATATAAACATAACTTTTATATGTACTGGGAAACCAAAAAACTTGTGTGACCCACTTTATTGCAGTTACCTAGAACCAAACCTGCAACCTCTCTGGGGTATGCTTGTAATATGTGTTAGAGACACCACCTGAATTCAAGCTTTCCTGACTCGAAAGTCAACCTTCTTCCTACTATAGCATAATGCATTTCTTATTTGCATATGTTAAGTATAGGTATGTAGTATATTAAAATGGCTGAAAAATTATGACACAAATGATATTATTAGGCACATTAAAAATTTAATCTCAGTAATTTCCAAACAATCCTTAACAATTACATCCTTGGTATATGGCAATTTATTAAGTGTTATAGAAAGTAAACTAAACATGATACCTATCCATAGAGGCTTACATGTTCTTACAAATGAAACTGTCATGGTCACAGAAATAATAAAAGCAAGTAAAATCATATATTTGACAAAGGTAAGGAGAGGAAAATGACCTTGCTATTCTGAATCAAGGCCTAGTTACTGAACACAAGGAATTAGGTTTTGATAGAAACAGGAAATGTGAGATAATGTGATAACGTAAGGATATTTTAAAGATAAATTCTCACAGTCTTTGATTTCTGGTTAATAATCTACTTAGATTTTCATTTACAGCACTGAGCCAATTACATCACTAATATGTACAACAGGCAGAAAGCACACAGGAAAACTTTATACCAGTCTGTTGATACTTCCCTTGGCTTAGGACCCATAGGCCCTCATTCTGTCATAAATAGCCCCTCTATCTAAACATCTTCAGGATTTTCATTCAACTGGCAGAGGGAGGAGATAGAACTAAACCAAACAAGGAAATCAAAGGGTAAAGAAAAAGCAAAGGGTACCAAACTGCCCAGTGCATGACCATTGGCTTATATGACCCCTCTGGGCCTGATGACTCTAAGATTCTTTCCACATTTAATTTAATACAACAACTTAAATATAGCAAGCATCTGAAGCATGGGAGATATAAGGCAAGTTTAGAGAAAAAATTAAGAATAAACAGGATTCTCACCTGAAAGGTGTGTCTCATAGGGAGATAATAACAAAAATGGTGATGGCAATAATAATAACAACAACAATAACAGAAGCTATTGTCATTACATACTTCTCTAAAGTTTGCAAATAGTTTTTTATTTCCTATTACTCTCAAAGTAACCTTGTGACATAGGTACTTCAGGTATTATTATCTCCCTTTTATGAATGAGCAAAGTAAGACTTAGAGAGGTTAAGTAACTTGCAAAGAGCCATATAGCTAATAAGCATCAGAGCTGGGAGTTAATTCCAGTGATAACAGCTAGCAAGTTTTCCTAACTCCATCACTATAGTAATATATGAAAAATGTGAGTTATAAAACAAAATGCTAAGTAAGGTCTGAGGGGAAAGGTGATGGGGAAGGGGTGAAGAGAAGGCCTTATTAGAAGAAGTAAATTTAAAGTAGAGTGTAGCACTAGATTAATGACAGGAATTTAAGGACATTTCGAAGGACCAAGTTTAGCAACTGACACAGTACGGCAATGAAAGTAGAGATAGGAGGGGGAAAAGTTTTTATTTCCAAGTGTAACTATAATATCTGCTCATAATGATTTATATTTAAAGTACATTTACACAAATAAGAGAAAGAAAATTTTTTTCTCAAATATATTTGTAATCACTTGTTTAGGAATCCTCTTTTTCACACTTTTTTGTCTCATTTACCATAAACAGGTTTTCGGCAAATTAAGCAAACATCTGTGGTCCTGTTCCAGCACTTTGTAGTGTCACAAGTGTGGCACATTTTGACTGGAGGAGCATCTGTGTTTTCAACCATGACTGCTCTAACTTCCAATCTACCATTTGGACAATCTCCAGTAAACTCTTCACCTGCCTCTGGGTGTATTCTTAATGCCTAGTGTTTGAATTATAAACTTTTTAAATAAATTATGCAGGTGTTGATGATGGACATATCAAGAATATTATAGAAAACATGCATAAGTCACATCCTGCTTGCTTGCTTTACTGAGTAACACCTTGCCATTTGATCAAGAAAATCTACTCCTACCCTTGTTTTGCTTGTAAAAAAGGATAGTATGTGGTTTTTGTTTTAGTTTGTTCTCTGCTGAAATCTAAATAGAGGGTGCTCATAATAGTTACTGATTTAGATTTTACTCTGGCATAAAGTCAATGTTACTGTACGCTTCTTTGTAGGTTTCAAAACCAGAGTCATGCAGTTGCCTACATGTTTTAATTAATTCTGGAAGTTCTAAATGGTTCTGACAAATAATCCCAATTAATCTACACTCAGATTTAAAAGTCTCAAATAAAGATCAAGGGATATAAAATAACTGCCATAGGACATTTTTTGAATAGGGGTTTCATGAGAATCAACACAATATCTGCAGGTACACTGATATCATTACTTCTAGTACTGTCTTTTCCCAAGTAAGGGAATCCATTGAACAGGTATTTGTTTTTAGTGTCTAATGTAAACTAAAATTTCAGACCAAATTTGTCTGACTTGTTTGATGTATATTGAATAAATATAAAGCATACTCTTCAAGGCAACAACTGTTCACTGACTGTTATATATACATCAAGAATTGATTTATATTGTCATCACTTATGTATATTGACATGCATATTGTCAAAATGAATAAATGCCTTCTGACAATTTTCAATAAAAAGGATTCCATAGTGAGGATACTAGATAAAACATGTCTAGAAATAGATTTTGTTTCCTTTCAGTTTTCAGGTAAAAGGAAAGGTACCTCATTATATCTAGGAATTAATTACATGACATGGTTTTACTGAACACAGGACACACCAGAAGCTATTCCACACATTTTTGGGGGGGAGTAGGTAATGGGGTTAAGTGACTTGCCCAGGGTCACACAACTACTAAGTATCAAGTGTCTGAGGCCACATTTAAACTCAGGTCCTCCAGACTCCAAGGCCGGTGCTCTATCCACTACGCCACCTTGCTGCCCCACACACTTTTTATGGGTACGTTTCTTCCACTAATAATGCCATAAGCAACTCTAACTGACCAGTTGGCACTCAGCATTTGTACGTTTCTGAGTGTTTCTAAGGAGCAAGCTAAATAAAATTCAAAAAGAAAAAAAAAGGAACTTTTCTCAACAATATAGGTTGTCAAATATGTAGTAGATTCAGATCCAAGTGTATAATATTTGGCTGTTGCACACATCCTCTTGCTGCTTTAAAAGCAGTAACCCATTGCCAAGAACCATTTTTACCTTTCAGACATTGTGGTACATCTCTTTTATCGGGAGCTTTAGTCTGAAGAGAACCACATGGCTCATTCCCATTTAGACTGTCAGCTGTAGAAGAATTTCACTAATGGTCTGGTCATCAATGGAATTAGGTAAGAACTGTCTGTTTCATGAATGGCAACTGCAGAATTTACATCATCAAATCCAGTATCTAAAGTTCACCCTCAAGTGAGTTAGATGGGATATTTCTTACTAGTTTTAAAATAAGTTCATTAGAGTTCAAACATTTTATCACTAAAGATCTAAGTAAAGCTATATTATAACAAATCATAAATTCTAAAAATCTAAAAAACCAGGAAAATAAAAAAATTGGCCAAATAGTGGAAACTACACGCAAAGATAAATTTTATTTACTCTATAAACACATTATTCATAAGGTTTTATAAATACTTGACAAATTCTACTGATGTTCCAAGGAGAAAAGACTCACATGGGCAAATAAATGACCTAAAATAAATATAATGTAGGAGCATTTCCTCCTATTTAGAGGCATCTCAGTGGCACATGGATAGAACATCAGGCCTTAGAGTCAGGAAGATCTGAGTTCAAATTCAGCCTAGCTGGGTGATGCTGAACAAATCACTCAATTTGTGTTTGCCTCAGCTTCCTCAACTGTAAAATGAGGGTAATTATAGCACCAACCTACAAGGGTTGTTGTGATGATCAAGTGAGATAATATTTGTATAGCATTAAGCACCTGGCCTGGCACATAGTGGGCACTATATAAATGCTTGTCATTATTATTTACAACTTTAAAAATATAAAGTGCTTAAGCATATATATCATTTAATGCATCTGGTCCTTATAGTTAGAACTATATTTTATTTCATTATTTAGAAAGTTTTTAGAATGCTAAGGAACATTGATAACAAAGATACAGAAAAAAGTCAAGAAGTACGAAGCAGAAATACTTAAGCCTTTTCAAGTATCTAAATTTTTTTTTTGCATCAACTGACATGCCATGTCCTTTTAGTGTTAAAGGACTGAAACTGAATTGTAAGAATTCAATAGGTGAAAAGGAGGAAGAATAAGAACTAAGAGAATAATTTATACAGTAAAATCAATGTAAGGAAAAACAACTTTTAAGATTTATGATTAAAACAACAGTCAATGTGCCCTCTGGAGGAGGACTGATGATTGATGCCTGCTGCTATCCAGCTCCTGAAAAAAGTGTGATGGAATCAAGGTGCAAAATGAAACATTCATTTTTGGACATGGCAAAAAAAAAAGGCATTTATTTTATACAATGGAGGGAGAGGGCATGAAGAAAGCTAATAATAATGTTGCAAAAAAAGAAAAGAGAATCATTGAAACATTTTTTAAAATGCACAAAAGAAATGTTCAGAAGGAAACACATAAGAGCAACTTTGAAAGTATCACGTTGAATTTATCATCTATTAGCTGTAAATAAAAGCCAAAGCTTCCCATAAAATACTTTTTTCTGTTCTCCTTTGTATGTGGAAATGTTCTTTTTGTGTGTTAATTCAATTCAGAATAAAAAAATTAATTTTTAAAGTGTTTTTTAAAAGGTGGAGAAAAAACAACTAACATTAGAGACACTGAAAGTATGGAGATGAGAGAGGATGATATATATTTGTGGGGCAGAAATACAGCACAAAGGACAGTAAATATGAGAAAAAACAAACTCTCACCTTGAACCCTGGGAACAGCAGCAACTCCCAGAGCACAAAGCCTTGCCCTCCATCCTCAGCACCATCAACACCAACCACCTACCGGCTATCAAAGACGGAACAGGTAACTAGCTGAAGCAACAATATTTTGGGGAGATTGTAAGCCTGTAAGATATGGTACATTATAGTCTCCAAAGAATTGAAAATGAGCTGGCTATAACTTGTTACAAACAGGAAATTATAACAGAAAAGCAAAAGATGTCATCAAAGAAATATGTGAGGGGAAGAAAAACAGAAATAGGCTAGTCACATGGCAGGAATGAGGGATGAATAAATAAATTTATTAAGTGCCTACTACATACCAGGCCATCTGTTAGGTATGAGGGATACAAAAACAATCCCTGTGAGACAATCTCTGCCCTTAAGGAAATTACATTTCAGTAGGAAATATTAAAAAATAGAACAACAGCAGTCAAGGAAAGAAGTTTTGCTGTGAGGATTCACAAGAACTGTGAGTGAAGGGCATGATGGATATTCCGTTGTGTCCCAATGATAGACTCATGATGTCAAGAGAAATAGAACAAGGTCTCTAGCTGAGCCTCTGCGATGAACTTATGAGAGGGCAAAGACAAATTACATAGGATATGCCAAGCAAATCAAACTACTACCGCTTCCTCTCAGACACCAATAAATATAGCCCATAACCTCCAGCCCAGAAGCCCAAGAAAGAGCAAAAATACCACCAATAGTTCTAGACTGGCCCCTGTAGCCATCATTGAAGGTAGCAACCACTGTGGGGAAAGGACCCACAATGCTCATCAGCACCAAAATCTACTAATAAATCAACTATGATCAACAGGCAGGTGAATTCCAGGATTATCAGTGCTGCTCCCAGACCACTAGTCATACTCCCATCCCAATGCCCCTCTTCCAACCTCCACAGCCATCATCTAAAGAATCAACACCTTTAGAGGTACTGACAACAAAGTTCTCAAAAGGAAAAGTCTTTGGTACTATCTAATGGTTCACAATCAGAAATGGATATAGTTATGTCAGTGGAAATAATAAAGAAGACGTATTACTATCTGCTTTGCTGTCGTACACTAAGGACCACAGGGCCTTTACGTTAGACTTGCAGCTGAAATCTACTATAAGTGTGGTTGTCCCCCCCATTAGAAATGTGAGTTCCATGAAAGCAGGGATGCCTTATGTTGTATCCCCAGTACTTAGCAAGTGCTTTGCACATAGTAAGGATTTAATAAATTCTTTTTTTTTTTTTTTTAGCTAGGCAATGGGGTTAAGTGACTTGCCCAGGGTCACCCAGCTAGTAAGTGTTATGTGTCTGAGGCCGCATTTGAACTCAGGTACTCCTGAAATCAGGGCCAGTGCTCTATCCACTGCGCCACCTAGCTGACCCTAATAAATTCTTTTCAACATATTTATAGGATGAGCAGGCACAGATGGGTTGTGATTTAAATTGTTCAAAGAAATACCTAAACCAATAAGGATTATGTCCACTTGAGCATTTTAATTGAAAATTTGACCAATATGCAATGAACATTCAATTGAAGGGACACTTAATAAATAAACTGAGACTGTAAAGGGAAAGAAACAGCATAGCATAATGGATAGAGGACCCATAAAGACCTGGGTTCAGCTCTTATTTCTGATGCATATGGTGTAATCATGCACAAGTAGTCACTTAGCCTCTCAGCTCTCTGTAAGAATCTTAGTTACCAACTAGCTGTGGAGAGGCTTTAGTGGAAGGAGTTTCTCCACATCCCACAAACTCACAGGTCTTACTCATTCTGCCAATAAATGTGCAAGGCTCAAAACTATGTGCCAGGTGCATAGAGACAGAACCTGTTCTCCAGGAGTTCACAATCTCTGAAGGTAGGAAGGGCATCATGTATACGAATTATGATAATTATACAAGATAGAATGCAAGTTTCTTGAAGGCAAGGAAAAGAGGAAATATTTGTCTTCTTCCTCATCTCTGTTTCCTAACTTCCCTAGCTTCCTTCAAGTTTCAGCTAAAATCCAACTTCCTCCTAGAAGCTTTTCTTGATCCCCTTAATCCAAGTGCATCCCTTCTGTTGATTTTATCTCCTATTTAAGTTGCATATATTGTGCTTGTAACTAGTTATTTCTATGCTGTCTCCCCTCATTAGACTGTAGGCTCCCTGAGAGCAGGGGCTGTCTTTTACCTTTCTTTTTATCTCCAACGCCCTGCACAT
Source organism: Vombatus ursinus (assembly GCF_900497805.2). Taxonomy (NCBI): domain Eukaryota; kingdom Metazoa; phylum Chordata; class Mammalia; order Diprotodontia; family Vombatidae; genus Vombatus; species Vombatus ursinus. The sequence continues at coordinate 64,807,633 of NW_020954576.1, forward strand.
TGAACGTTTTTGTCTTTGTAAAACCAGTGCCTGGTACTGTACCCTGCACATAGTAAGTGCTTAATGTGTCTTCTCTGAATCGAGCAAAGGCAGAAACAGGGGAATACAAACATCTATTAAAAAATTCAGATGGTCAAAAACCTCTAAAAACAATGAAGTCAGAATCTTATGAAAACTATGAAATTTAAAAGGGAGGAACATAAGGACTGCCTTGCAAAAAGGATTTAAGGTAACTTGAATTAAGAGTGTATTAGGTGCTGGAAACTAGAGTCATGTTTCAAATTAATAATATTTCAGGAAAAAGATTATGACACTAAAATTATGCCTACCCATGTTCCTCAAAATATTTTCCTTGAAAAGTGAAATGAGGAGGGGGGAGAGGAATAATCTTTTGTGCCTACAAATGGTATGTACAGACCATACTCCTAGAACTCACATGGTTAGCCCCACCTGGGAGTAGAAGTCAGGTCTTCAGACCCACTAGCCCAGCAGATAATCCTTAGAGAAAGGGACAAAACCTAAGCAAATATCTTTAGGAGAAATAGAGACAGAGTACCTTCCTGAAGGGCAATAACTAAGAAGTCACTATATCCTGTAATGAATACCTCTACTGACTATGCTATTTCTGCCTCTGGTAATAAAGCTCTTGACAGTGATGTGTATTCTTGGAATACTATCTCTTTGTTAATAAAAGTATTTTTGTATTATATCTTAGGAAATAAAATTAGGATGCAATCTGAAAAAGAGTAACAGCCATTCTTTTATAAATTTAAAACATTTAAGTGCCTATATTCCAGGAAAATTCATATAAAACATTTGACATAAGTAGGAATTTTCAAATCTTAGATTTATGAATTAGAAATTTAGGGCATATGTGGTAAAAAGTAATAATAACTGGCAATTAAAAAGTGTTTTAAGGTTTTCAAAATTCTGCACATACTTAAGTACACTAATCCTAGTCTACCTCCTGCTACCAACCAATCTTTAGATACCTACTAACTTAAATCATATTTAATCAATTGGTACCTATGAAAACAAGCATGTTATAAATAATTTATAATGATAGGAATATTTGTACAACCATAGCACTTCAATTGCTTGCTGAGGCAAATTTTTAACAAGCCTGCACTAGCAGAGAGACTTTGCATTCTCAGCAACATGGAGAGCAGGATGACCCAGCTAATATTTATTTATACAAAAGTTCTCACTACAGTGCAATAGTTTTCCTCATTACACTCCATGCTTCTAGGGCAATATTCTCCAAACTGAGAACAAGAAAATATATTTATCCCACAAAGGGCTCTCCTTCTAGGTCTCTTCATATAATACCAAAACTTTAGTGCTCAAAGGATCCTTACAAACCAACTATCTAGTTCAGCTCCTGCTTTACATATTAAGAAACTGAAACTCAGAGATATATAATGACTTATCCAAAATCACACATCTAATTAGAGACAGGAAGAAGAGCCTGGGGAAAAGGGAAGGAAGGAAGGGGGAAAGGGACAAAAATGACAAGACAGCTGTCTTCATATATTTAAAGGGCTGTCATGTAGAAGAGGGATGGATTAAATCTGTTTTGTTTGTTCCTCCAGGGTAGAACTAGAAACAATGGGTAGGTGTTACAAATAGAGGCTTTAGTTAGGAAAAAACCCCAATATTCAAAGCTACACAAAGGTCAAATGGGACAGATAGTAAAAATGCATAGTCTGAGCTCTTTCTTGGTACAGTGAAGAAGTGTGATTGGATCACAGAGTACATGGGGGTGGGCGGTGGGGGGGCAAGGAGGAGAAGTAAAGGGTAGAAAACCAGAAAGGCAAAAGGGAGCGAGATTATGAAGGATAGGTAATTTTCCATGAAATTATGAAGTGCTAGACAAAATTCTGGGTTTACTATTGCTGAAATTTATAGACTACTTGCCCCAACAATGAATATTGAATACTGAATATAATAAAATCTTTCCTTGACAACTCAGTCATTATTTGAACTTCTTTTTAAATATAAAATCTGTCTTTATAGCATCTGTCTCTTTCCTTCAATAACAGAGCTCAGCTTTCACTTTTTTCTATTCTCATCTGGTTATTCTACTTTCAAATTACTGTTTCTAATCAGCCATAGGCTAAAATAACAGATAATATATAATTCTTAAAAAATTTAGGATTCAAAAAGGTCTCATAAGTAAAATGGAGAGGAAGATAGCTTTAATAATGGTCATTTCAGACAGCTAAATACAATGATAATTTGAGCCTGCTTAAAAGTTAAACTTTAAGATAAGTATGGAATAAGGAAAACATCAGAAATTCCTGGCAATGTTACATATACTTGTAACATTATTTAGTATAGATATTATACTAAAACGAGATTATGTAGGTTACAGATACACAATAAATTTAACTTTGGTCACTGATTAGAATTAGAAAGACAGTGAGACAGAGCCTGGAGGGACAGAAAGACTTTGGATCAAATCCTACCTCTAACACAAACTGACAGTATGGCCCTGGGCAAGTCACTTAAGTTCTTAGTGCCATAAGCTGCTCTCAAGTACTTGAAGTAGCAGAAAAGGTGCCAAAACCTGCATTACCAGAGGGAATTTCCTCACCAACAAGTTCCCTAAACTAATGAAATCACAGGTCCACTTCCTAACCCTACTGATTATAAAAAACTGGTACATTTATCAAGTCAAATCAATAGCATTTATTAAGCATCTACTACATGCTTGACGACAGCTAGGTGGCTTAGTGAATAGAATGCTAGGGCTGGAGTCAGAAGACCAGAGTTCAAATTTGGCCTCAGACATTTATTAGCTGGGTGATCCTGGTCAAGTCACTTAACCTCTGTCTGCCTTAAATACACTACAGAAGGAAATAGCAAACCACTCCATTATCCTCGCCAAGAAAATCTCATGTACAAAGTTGGTATGCCAAAGTCCACAGCATCACAGAGTCAGACATGACTAAACAACTGAACAACAATACACTAATCACTATGCTAAACATTGGGGATGCAAAGAAAGGCAACAAAAAAAAAAAAATCAGTCCTGCTATCAAGGACTAATGGGGGAGACAACATGCAAATTATGTACAAATAAAATATATTCGGGATAAATTAAAGATGATCAACAGAAGGAAGGCATTACTACCAAGGAGGAACAGGAAAGATTTCTTATAGAAGATGGGATTTTAGCTAGAACCAGAAGAAAGTCAGGGAAGCCAGGACACAAAGGCAAGGAGCGAAAAGAATTAGAGACATGGGGGATATCCAGTGAAAATGCAGTCAGGACATGGAATGTCTTATGTGGAGCAAGGAGGCCAGTATCGCTGGATCACAGAAGAGGTGGAGGAGAATAAGGTGTAAGAAAACTAGAAAGGGAAAAAGGGGCCATGTTTGGCTTTGAATGCCAAACAGAGAACTTTACACATGATCCTGGGTGTCAGACCTGTCTGTGCTTTAGGAAGATCAATCTGACATCTGAGTCAATGGATTGCAGCATGCGTGCGTGTGTGTGTTTAGGTGGCTATGGGTGACAGTGAGGCAGGGAGTCTGACCAGAAGGCTATTGCACTAGTCCAGGCATGACATGATGAAGGACTGAACCAGCACTGGCAGTGTCAGGAGAGAAGGAGACATTTATGAGAAATGATGGGAGATAGAATCAACATCAAACTGGACAGGGCAGAAAGTGAGGAGAAAGAGTTTAAAAAGAGTGACGAGTTGAGGATAATACCTAGGTTTTGAGTCTGAATAACTGAAAGAATGAAACGACAGTAATAAAAAAGTGAAGAAAAGTAGAGGGCTTGGTGGGTACGATAATGAGTTCAGTTTTGCAACCGTTAAGTTTAAGACATCTACAGGAAACATCCAGTTTAAGATATTTAAAGGTGCAAGAATAGAGATTAGGAGAGACACTATAGCTGGATAGATCTGCGAACTATAAGCATAAAATTCATGGAAACTGAGACATCAACAAGAGAGATATTACGGAGGGAGAAGAGGCCCAGGCTTCAGTTCTACCAAATTAAACCTCAACACACTTTCAGGCTACATGTGATTAGGGAATGTTAAAGAACTGGAAGGGACTTTTGAGGTTTTATAATCCAGCATTCTTATTTTACTGATGCAGAAACTGAGGCCTAGAGAAGTAAAGGGACTGAATTGAGGTCACACAGCTAACAAATAAATAACAGTATGGAGACTTGAATGGAGGTCTTATAATCCAAGCTAAAAATACTAAAAATTGTAGACACATTACTAAGAATTCTATTTATTTTTTCATAGAGAATGTATGTGGATATGTTTATTGAAAACTTTTACAAGAGAGGAAAAAATGAAATACTAATGTCAAGTCCAAATAAGATTTAAAAAGAAGATAAATTTAAAAGATTTATAACCTTAACATTATAAAGATGTTAAAGAAAGAAGGACTGAACATTAAGAATGTTAAAAACTAAAAAATGTACTAAGGTTTAAGAGCAGAGAGGACTTTAAGAGAGAATTAAACAGCTATCTCTCCTTGATGTCATTTACCTATCTAAATAACCAGGCCAGGATCCAATGATCTTGACAAACCCTCTGGCACTATATTTATTATTGGAGTATATGTAACAGATGTAGATCTTCCACTTCTTTAATGCTCAGTTACAAGATTTGTTAAAGGATAAGGTTTGTTTTCTCCCATTTTGAAATAATTCAAGACCATCAAATATTAACCTCTCCTAAGCTCATGCTGTAACAGTTTACAAGCTAGTTTTTTCACTGAAGTAAACTGTTTTATGTAGGTTTTAATTAGTTACTTTTATTGTATGATCATGTGGTTTCTTCTGATTTTTAAGAAATCAGCTGGGAAAACGTTTATATATCAGCATTTAGTTTTTGACTTATGTGAGTCATTTTTTCGCTTAATTATTAGACTAGGCAGAAAAAATAAACACTATTACGGATCAAGTACAATGATTTAAAATTTTTTTAAATATTTTTTAAATTCCACTCGTCTTAGGAAACTAATATCTGAGCACAACAAACACAATCTATGAGTCACTAGGTCATGAAATGACAATAACTTTTATTACTCACATACACACAATGGTAACTAGCCAGAAAGGCAGTATGGTTTAGTTTTACAAACAACAGAAAAGAAAATCAGAATTTTAATCCTGGCTTTGCTGCTAGCTTAATGTATGTCTACGGGCAAATCACTCAATCTCAGTGAATCTGTTTCTCATCCATAAGATTACAAAAATGTTGCCCATTTGACTCCTAGGAATGATCTGTGAAATAAAAGTTGTCAAGATGTTTAAAAATAAAGTGTCCCTCTGTCCCTGATCCTCTTCTCTTTTTTCTTTATGATATTTCACTTGGTGAGTTCAATTATCTTTTCTATGCAGACAATTCCCAGATCTACATATATAGTTCTGGCCTCTTTCCCAAGTTCCAGTCCCACATCACCAGATGCCTTTGGGACATCTTGAACTGGCTCAACATGTCCAAAATGGAACTTATACTCTTTCTCCCAAAACCCTCCCCTTGTCTCAATTTCCCTATTACCAATGTGGACAGCACCAATTCACCTAATCACATAGGGTTAAGGTTACCACCTTGGTATAACCTTTAAATCCTCACTTTCTCTCACCCTTCATATCTAATTCATTGCCTAATCTTGCCATTTGTATCTTCACAACATCTCTCATGGATAAATCCACTTCCCTCCACTCACCAAGCCACCACTCTGGTAGAGCCCCTCATCACCTCTCACCTGGATTATTGCAATAACCTTCAACTGGTTTATCTTCCACAACTGTCTCTCCATTCCAGTCTATCCACTTGCTAAACTATAGGTCTTACTCTGTCATAACCTCTATTCTAGGGATGTCAAACCCACAGCCCCATCACTCTGGAGTATGACCTGAAACAGATTAAAATTTAATTGGAAAATATTTAACAAAATAAATTAAAATAAAACAAAACACAAATAATACTAATACGTGGTTTTCTAAGTTAATACATGGCCCACAGGGATCCTTATGTACGGTATAGTGGCCTTCATTTCTATTTGAGTTGGACACCACTGCCCTACTCAGTAAACTCCAGCAGTTCCCTATTACCTCCAAGGTCAAATATAACTTCTTTAGGTTGGTGTTTAGGGCTGATTCCTTCCTACCTTTATATTCTTTCATACTTCTCACACACTCTACAATCCAGGTACATTGGTCTACTTGCTGCTCATAGCACATGAAACTTTACCTCCCAGCTTTGTCTCAATGCCTGGAATGCTCTCCCTTCTTCACCTTCACCTTTTAGTTTCCCTGTATTCCTTCCAGTCTCAGCTCAAATCCACACTTTCTTGCAAAATCTTTTCCTAGTCTTCATGTCTTACCCAGGGAAAGGCAAACCTTCCATCTACTCTGTATATAGCTTTTATGCACCTAGTTATTTCCATGTTGTCTCTAATATTAGAACGTGACCTCCTTGAGGTCAAGGCTGTTTTTGTCCTTTTTTGTATCCCCAGCCCTTAGCACAGATTCTGGACTGTGTTAAGTATTTAATTAATATTCACTGACTTGACTTACCCTGAAATAGATAATAATTGAAGAGTTACATTTTTCTCTTACAAAATGCATAATGTCATAGGAAACCGTCAGAGAATGCTACTGATATAGGTCTACCCCAAAATTAACCACTGTAGTTATAGGTACCCAAGGGGGAAGGGAAAGGAAGACTAACAGGGAGGAGGCAGTGAGGGGTGGGAGAAAGGAGGAGAGAAAAAGGTGGGGAAGAGAGAGGGAGAAGGAAAGGGAAAGGGAGAGGGAGAGGTCAGAAAAAAGATACAGCGAGTTAGGATTCCTTATAGAGGTTGCTTAATCATTTTATGAGACTATAATTCCATTTATTTCCTACTCTAATTTACAGCAATTCCAATGATATATTAAGATCAGAAAATCATAAATTTAGACCAAGAAGGAACCTTAGATGTCATCTATCCAAGACTTTTCATTTTACCAGTTAAGAAGCTGAGTCCTGGAAAAGTTAAGTGATTTGCCCAAGGTCACATAGTGACAGAGACAGGACTTAAACCCAGGTCCTCTGATTACAAATCTGTGATTTTTCCCACTATACCATGCTCTCACAGATAATGCAGTAATGTATGAGAATAAGAAATTATAATGCAAACTATAAAACAGTAAAATCATCACAACTGGTATTCTCATTTATAAAATCATAGTATTGATATAGTGTCAAGCTTTGGTCCATGATTCTAGAATAATCAGTCTCTCCTTATAACTAAGATTAGAACTTTAAAAAAGGATTAGCTAACTAATAACAATGCTTTCAATAGAGCAGATCCTTTTCGGTTCTGTTGGGTTTTTTTTTCCTTTTTTGTTAGGTCCTGTGATTATATCTGCGTGGAAGACTCCCTGCTATATGGAAATTCCCTCCACAAATTCAGATTTTTCTCTCTCAATAACCTGCAGTCTTAGAAAGCTACTTGGGACACCCAGTGATAAAGTGGTTTATCCATAGTCACACAATTAGTATATGTGCCAAAGGCAACACTTACACTCTAATCATTCAGAGTCCAAAGCCAGGCCTCTATCCACATGCCTCTCTCTACCTCACTTAGAATACAAAACAGTACCCTAAATTGAGGGAAAACAAAGACAGATACTATCCATATTTTAAAACATTAATTAAAACCCTCAATTCCTTTGTATTTTTAAAGGTTCAAAAACAATTTCCATTAACAACGAGACAGTAAGTTAGTTCAGATACATATACAGCTATTTTTGCCAGGACAATCTTTTGAGGTATCTTTATTAGCATATGGCAAGAAATATTTAAAAAGCAAGATTTTTCAACTATCTAAGCAAGACATAAGTCAAACTCTCATAGTTTAACTTTGACAGCAGGAGCTGCTGCTATCTTCAGGCTAGTCTGCTTTCTCCCACTCTCCTCTGCACCAGTCAAGCCCCTTCACCTTGTCAGACCCAGAAGTCATTTACCCCATCCCCACAAGCTCACTAAGCTTCAGGTGACTCACTACTACATTAGAACACTGATATTGATCTCTTGAAGGAAGGAAGAAATTTTTTTGCTTTATAAAAATTGATTTCTTCAGTGTGACTCTTCTTTCCCCTGGCATATAATGCCATTCCTTCTATGATATTGTAGACAGTCCAGCTAGGCTGGAGGCATATTAAACTAAGAAATTAATAAGACAAAGAAGAAGTAAGTTCAGTGGTTCAAGTACCCTAAGAGCTAGCCTCTAGGCTTTACTTGACACAGTAAATACTGACATCTGGGAAACATTGCAGCAAACTAGATTAGAAGCAGCAGGTATTGCAATCACTAACATTAAAACTTCTTTGCATCAAGAAAGTTTAGTTAAAAATAAAACATTTCATAAACTATAGAATGGGTTTAAGTGGAATCCAAGGAGTGTGTAAAAAAGAAAGCTAGTGCCTTTCATTAAGAACTTTTTAAAGAATTTTTAAATCAGATACAATTCACATACCCCAAATCCCTACAAGTGTAATAAATCAAATCTACCAAAATTAAAATGCAAAAACTAAAAAGAGCCTCAACATCATTCTGAAAACCCACTTTAAAGTCTCAACAATTCATGTGGTACTTTACTGGAGGGCCATTAAGCTGGGGTGTGGAGGGATGGCACTAGCAGGAGGAGACAGGTTTCTTTCAGGAGATAAAATACTACTTTAAGTTGGTGACCAAACGAGATAAAACACTCAGTAAATTAACAATTTAAAACTAGTTGCTACTGAACCAAGCTTTTTCATTCTACCATCGATAGAAGGCAAATTTTATTCAAGTTTTTTTCTTAAAAAACTACATGTCTTTAAACCAAGTCTCACTTTAATAATACTTCATCCTGTTGTAAAGATAACTCCAGGTTCTCACCCTATGCCAGCAGGCTACGTATTCAAGAAAGTTTTTAATATCGTCAGAGGCCAATCAAAGGACCAGCAAAGGTAAGCTCTGAGAGGATTAGCACCAGAAGTTTGACTATCAATTTATTTTCTTTAGCCCTAAAAATTTATGAGAAAATATCTAATTAAGGCATGGAGAAGTTGTCATTTTATGATGGAGGGAAAATTCAGAGCACTGAATCAAAGTTCTTTTAAAGCACTGAAAAATTTATTCAATAAATGGCATTTGCTCACATGCTTGCTAAGTCACAATCTTCATCTCTCAGTGATAAAAATGTATTCTCAGGGTTGTCATATAGCTAAAATGATAAAAAACCAAATGTGGTTTTTAATGAAAATTGATCATGACTCTGCTCTCAAGGACATCTTCACAATGCAAACATATTTCACTTCACAAATATAGTACAACCCTGTGATAACATAATTTAGTATACACTTTCAGATAGACTAAGGTTAAATTATGTCCCCTGACACCTATAGGGAAAAAAAGGCTTTTAAGCATGATTAGCTTTAGACAGTCATAAGTCTCATTCCCTATCATTATGTATGTATATATATATATGTTCTTGAAATAAGTATTGAAGTTTAAAATCATAATCAGAATTGATCATTCTTCCCACAATCCATAAATTATAGCACCTCAGAATACTGTATAGTAATAAGTATTTCAATAATAAAATAACCTTGCAGATCACCTAAAATGACAGAAGATCATGGGCAAACTGGGTTTTGATCTCAAGAATAAGGCTAAACTAGAAAATCAGCACCAGACCCATAGATATTAGGTACTGCAAGGTATAAGTAGTAGTATCTGGATGGCATTCCAAAGTCCAATTAATTTTATTATTAACCATACTTTTTGTGCCTCATCTCATTAGTGCAAAGAGTCAATTGTGTAGTAACTGATACATACAGGCTTCAAGGTTCACAAAATATTTTACATAAAATTATCTTATTTTATTCTCACAAAGACTTGTGAAGTAGGAACGGTAAGTATAATTACCACTATTTTACGGATGAAGAAAGCAAAGATAAAAGAGGTTGTCACACAAAATAATAAGTATTGGAGACATTCAAACCCAGATCTTTTTGATTCCACACCTTCTACATGAAGCCTTTCCTGAACTACTCTATGTTGACAGTTGATACAGCCTTCCCACTTCTTGTAACAACAAAAATTACCTAGCATTTATTTTGAATATATTTCACATAGGTTTATATATGTACATTTTGTTTTCCCCAATAGAATGCAAATGCCTTGAGGTTAGGACTGTTTCATTTCTGTCTCTGAATCCAGTCTGGACTTAGGTGCTTAATAAATGTTTGTTGACGGATTAAACCCATCGCTTCTCATATGTAATAACTCTAAGTAATAATGAAAGCATATTAATTTTTATAATTATTTCATTAATATCATGCAGCAGAGTGGCACATGATAAGTGCTTAAAACACTCCTATTGACTGACTAGATAGAGAGTAGGCCTTGCAATCAGGAAGACCTCGATTTAGATCCCACCTTCCACACATCCTGGCTATGTGATCCAGGACACTACTTTAACCTCTCAGTGCCCCCAAGGAATTCTCTAAAAGTCTTATGTTGCAAAAAAGGGGCCCATCTGCATTGAGATAGAGAGTTTTCTCACTGAACAAGGAAGTCACAGGTTCAGTTTTTTTTAAATAACAATTATTTGTTTAATGGAAAAATGGAGTGAATCTGATAATTATGTCTCTTCTGTCATCTTCCTGATTCTAGAATTGACACTTCAACCTTTTTTTACACATTCTTATCTCTGAGAAATAAGATATTTCTGTAGAACACTCCAGTTTTAGGAGCTCCCTGACACAGATAAATCTATGCTTGGTCATTTTTAGAATAAGATCTAAATTCTGCCTTTTAAAGTCAACTTACCTATATGGAAAGGTAGTTTAAGAAACTTTTTTATTGCTCCTTTTTATTTTCATGTACTATCACAATGATATACTTTATTTAAAATAGATTAATGTAGTGTTTGGGGTTAAGATAAACATGGTGCACTGTCCTTTATAAGAGAAATAAAAATCATCACAGCTATTCAACATTTTCCTTTTGCTTTTACATATATATTTAAAAACTAGATATTAGTAAGAAAAATGATATGCATATAGTAATAAATTTTAAGGAATAGGTTATATTTATTTATTTAAATCTCATCCTAAAAAATCCAGTAAGCTCAATAATTTTACAATCATTTCAATTTTAGATGCAAAAAAATGACTAGGTAAAAGAATTTTACATTATGGTTGTCATTTTTTAGACAGATTTCTCAAATATGACAATACTATATTGGATCATGAATTTATAAATATCACACAATATTCATAACTTTTGTTTTTTGGAGGCAAAAAGGTAGTACTAGTGAAAAACTAAACTTCTGAGTTTGTTTCACAGAATTTGTCAAGTATCAAAATACACCACTATCAGCCCTTTAAATTTCTTGTTCTAAGTTTTCCATAAGATCACAGCTCTATAACTGAAATCACTGAAAACCATATATGTGTATTTTCCTTCAATATATTTCATAAAGTAAGTGTTTATTACCAACACTTCTCAAAAGTTAAATACTAATGCTGGCTTCAAAACTGCAGCTCTGAGCATGGGACTCCCAAGTGACCCAACAAAACATTTGGAACAAATCACTCTGCAAAAGGTGATACCATTTAGGGTCTAGACTCCAGAACTATTCAACTCCAAATGTTCCACGTGCTAAAACTAATAGTGGGGGGGGGGGGGGAAGTGTAGGAACACTAGTCTCTGGAAGAATGATCATGTAGTTACAGAGGTCCCAACCACAAACAAAGAACAGAGGAGGGAGGCTATCATCAGAACAGCTGATAATTACATAATGCTTCACAGTTTATAAATCGCCTTACCTCCATTAGGTTGTTTGACCCTTAGAATAATTCTGTGAGTTACCATTATTTCCATTTTGTAAATAAGGAAAATTTAAGCATATAGAAAATGACTTGCTTAAGATCACCCATAAAAGAGCTAGATTTCCTAACTCGAGAGCCTATGCTTTCTACTACAATATAGTTGCTTAAATTTTTTTTTTAATTTGAGCATCTTTCAGTGCCTATCTTTCAGTCACATCAGGTAAAAACCATCAGGGTTTCTAAGGCCGAAAGCTGAAATGCAAAAATGCACTTCTTAATTGTGGACAACTCACTTTTACTAGAAGGACTAACTAGAGTTAGCAATTCATTGAGAGAGAAGGAAATCGAGTTAATTACACAAATTACCTATTTCTCAAAAAGATATCTACCACAAAATATACTGGCTTTATTTTGGTTCTAAGTTCTATGTGGAAACAGCTAACTATGGATTATGCAGGGGCTAATATTCAGATAGTCAATTACAAAGGCTTCCTGTACACTCTCATCCCTCCAATCATCTGAATTCTAATTCATCTGAACCTCCTACCAGAGTGTGGGAAAAAAAGGGGGAGGGGTCCTATTCTTTCTTCTATAAATTATATTAAAAGTGTAATAAGAAAGGAATTTGAAACCAATGATTAAAATACAGTTATGGGCTAATCTGTGTATTTCAATAATCTATAATTTTCCTAGTGTTGGAAATTCAGGCATTAAAAAAATCAAACACGGAAATCAGAAAAATGTAAATTCAACATAACATCATCTATGCCATTTATTAAATCACAAATTGCTTTTGTGTTAGAGGTATCTAATCTCATTTCCTATAATCACACAGTCAGTAACATATCACAAGATGGAGTATACCAGCTTCAAGGGCCTTCATTTGTTTAAAGAATATCTTAAGTACTACAATGAGAAAATTTTTTGCTAATAGCATGTAAAAGTTTTATTTTTATTTATATATACATATACATACATAAAAATGTTTTTATTATAATTTTCTAAGATGTTCCAAAACAAAAAGGACAAAGTATTATTTTATATATATATATATATATACACACACATACACGTTTTTATTCCAATTTTCTAAGATGTTCCAAAACAAAAAGGACAAAGTATTATATATTGATAAGTGCTGTCTACAAATATATAGATTAGTAATGATTACTTTTTTCTGCTCTACTTTATTATAGACAATACCAACTCTGTCATATAGTAACTATTAGAAAGTACAAATTTATTTGGTTTCTAATGTCTCAACTGCTACTAAATCATCACAGAAACTGGGGCCACAGATGAAAAAAATTATATGACAATTCTGACCCTGGCTTAAATCACAAGCAAAATAATAACTGCTAAAGAACCTTAACTTGTCACATAAAAATTAGGTTGTATACAAAAGCTAAGGTTTATATTTGAAAAAAGTACAATATAATTCGCCACGTTCTTCTTAAATGAAGGGCTATGATACCAGGAATAGCAACAAATGTAAAATTAGTTCATTTTAAATTATTAAGCATTTTAACACTGGTACTATTTAAACAAAAAGTAACAATTTAATTTTAAACACAATTATAAAGATGCAAGTGTAATTTTATTTTGTTCTGACACATGGAACTGTTTAAAAGCCAAGCTTTTTTTTTTTTTTTTAAAGAATGACAATTAAACAGCAAATCTTAAAATAAATTTATGATCATAAAATTTTTTCATAATTATCTGTTAAATATTACTCCATTTTTAAAACGATATTATTTTTCAGTCCAACATTTTCCCAAGAAATTTATGACCGCTGTGGGTAGAACTGTGGTTTTCTTAATGAATTCACTTCTGGTGGTCTCACACACATTCCCCCAGTGTCATTATTATAATCATGCACCCCTTCTTGTATATTTTTAGATATCACAAAGACATTTAGTTTTATATACTCTTTAACTGAATTAATACACACAGGAAATGAGAAGAATGAAAACCTTTTCATACACATGTATATATAGCACAAACCCAAAAAACTAAATAGGCTACACAGTACTCAGAATTTTAAAAGGTCACAGCTTTCACTTCCTTCCATAAACTTATGCAATACAAATCTTAATTCTGATACAGTATTTTTTAAATTGTCTTGATTTTAAACAGAACCAAAACATATAAAGAGACTGTTCAAATGAACTACCTAAAGTAGCTAGCATTTAAATTTTAACCTACTACAGTTTGTAGCATTATTACTATAACCAATTATGAACACACCCACCGTTTTCAAGCATAGCTGAATTTTTACAGAAAAGAAAAATGTCTGCTAGGCTTGGTACCACCAGTTGAATCTAAACGATTCAAAATTCTAATTCTCTTTTTTTCTAGTGTGTATCAAGTGCAAATATCAATATTCAATACATATCTAAGGTGAAAAGGTAAAGGAGGTAACAGAGACATCTATGGCTATCATCTTCAACCAAATAAGCAAACCCAAAGGATTTTTTGAAATCCTGCATTTTATGCACTGTCCTTTATTATTTCTGTCCTTACCATTTGGAAAAAGAGATTACCAGGTATCTAAAAAGCTTATAAAACAGGTTTCTGTCTTTAGCATAGGTAAAAGTTTTCCTAAAAGCATGCATCTACTGAAAATGTTTAAATCAAAATGGATCAGTGCAGAGGAATGGATCATATACAACCTATACACAAAGCACTGTCCCTGGAAATAAATACAAGTCACAGGGCAGTTTTCAAACCAGAATTCTCACTTCAAACAGTTCAAAGAATAGTTTTTATGCAGAGTAAAAATTATCTGTTTAAAAACCCACACGTTAAATAAAATTTTGCTTTATCTCTATCGACTGATAGAACCATAACAATGTTTAGTTTCTAGGTGAGGCAGCATTACTTGATGTGCTTTCACACTTCTCAAAGTGTTTTCTCTCAATGCCAAATAAGAAAGCAGAAGACTGTTGTTATCTAACTGGGAAGAAATGCTCCAAAAAGATGGCTCATCCTAAGGTAAGTGAGGTTCCACGATGTATCCCCCAAAATAAGAGACTCCAACTCAACTCTCCAGGCCCAGCGTACTACACTATACACCCACCAGTAAGTACAATGCACCAGCTCTGACCCCCTTCCCCTTCCCTAGCTCTAGAGGACTCGGGCACCGAGCCCACGAGCACACTCCTCTCCCGAAAGCTCCCTGAGACGACCCCCAGAAAGACCCCGACACGTCCGGCCTACCCCTCATCCCACTCCACCTTCGGCACTGAGGTTTCTCAGATAAAATGTTTTTTTACCTTCATGGTGGTGATTCGGCAGCCGCGATCCTCTCGCTGACACAGAATTCACCTGCACCTGAGGTGGAAACAAAAGACACGAATCACCACCCCAGGAACCCCACTCTCCGCGGGGGAGGGGGGGCAGAGGAAATGGCTTCAAACTCCCCCCCCACCACTCTCTCTCGCTCCGCCGCCTCCCGGAAGGAAGGTCCCTCCGAGTCGGGGCTCTCGTCCTCGGCCCGGCCGGCTCTCCCTCCGGCATCCCCCTGCCGCCCCCCGGGCCGGGCCGCTTCCCCATTGTCGGACCCGGCGGAGTTTCCCCGTCTCCGGCAATGACGCCATTTCTGTCAGAGGAGAAAGTCACAACAAACCCCAGAGTCCGGCCCCGGATCCTTCCCCGCCCCGAGCTCGGGCTCGCTGGCTCTCCTCCTTCGCCCGGCCGGCCGGCCGGCCTGCACCAACGCGGTGCAGTCAGGCCGGCGCCCCCACAGCTGGCTGCCCAGCCCAGGGACGCCGCGGGGCCGGCAGCACGGGCGCCTACTGCGGGGTCCCTGGCCGGGGGGTTCCGAGGCCCGTCGCCCCTTCCTTCTTCCCGCTCCGCCGAGGCACGACGAGCCTCGGAGTCCGCTGCAGCGAGGGCCAGGCGGGCGGGCAAGCACGGCCCAGCATTCGGGCGCTCGCCGCGGGGGTGGCGATCACTCTCCTCCCGGCTGGGGAGGGAGGGCGGAGTGTGTGTGGGGGGAGATACGGGGACACACGACCGCCCCGGAACCGTGTCCCCTCCGGCCGCCGCATTCCCCCGCCAACAAAATGCTCCTACCTGGCTGGGTGCTGAGGCTGAAGCCCGTCACGTCCCGAGTCCCCTTCCCCTGCTCCACCCCGAAGCCGGCGGCGGGGAACGGGCCTGGGGGGCCAGATGGGGGAAGGGGAGGCCACGGGTCCGGCGGCGGCCGCGGCTCCTCCTCCTCCTCCCGCGGCGGCGGCTGGTACCTTTGTTTGGCGGCCGCTCTGGCTCCCTCGCTGGGGGGGAGGGAGCAAAGAACGAAGAAAAATCCCTCCCGGACTCTGGGTCCGGGCCCCAAACCGGGCCCCCCTCCAGAGAAAGACTGCGATGGACCCTCTGCGGCTCCCTCCAGGCACTGGTCCAGACAGTGGCCGTGACGGCGGCAGCGGCTCAGGGTCTCCACTCCGATCCGGTGTCTGAGCTGCTCACTCCGGACTCGACTGACGGGCAAACATCACTCCCCCTCCCTCCCCCGATCCCCCTTCGCTCCCCCTTGTTCCCTCCCCTCGTTTTCCCTCCCGCCCCTATCCACCCTCCTTCCTTAGACTGCCCGCTAGGAGGCCTGGGATTGGCTGGTGTTCTTTAGAACCCGCCCCTACCCTTTCGTTATTGGTCCTCGGGATACAAACACCGACGCCATTTTCCACCAGTTCTATGGAAACAGAAAGTTACGCCGCAAAGCTTAATGGGAATTGTAGTCCAACCTGAGGCCAAAGCTCCAGCCTCCCAGGGCCAAAGACTGCAAAACCCCTAATGCTCCGCGTCGGCGTGCGGGGAATAGGAGTGGAGTGGAGGGCGGAGGAGGCCCAGAGCTAGTTATCGCTAAGAAGGCGGTAGCAACGCCTGCGCAGTGTGACGGGGATGGCGCATTTTCTCGCACCGAGTAATGCGGCGTCGCTGGCGGCTGAAAAGGGCGGAGAGTGCCGAAGTGAAGCAGTGGGAGGGATTCGTGTTGGTGGCGGAAGGAGCCTCAAAGCGAACTATAAAGGAGGAAGTTGAGACACGGCAGTGCTGCTTCGGGACCGGCGTTGTGAAACTATTATCACCGTTTTACCGGGAGCGGAGGTGGAGGCGGCGGGGGAACCCGAATGGTGAGAGAGCAGAGGGGGCGGGGAGAGAAAAGAAAGAAGGACAAGGACCCGGATGCTGAAGCGGGTTGATGTGTTATAGGGTTGGGTTTTTTTTTGTTTTGTTTTGTTTTGTTTCTGTTTGAGGGCAGGGGGAGAAAGAGGGAGGATGGAGGCAGGAGTGTGAGCCCCGTATGAAGAGGGAGCCTAATCCAGTGATCCCCGCGGAGGGCGGGACTGGCTTTGAAATAATAGTCTTTAAGTTTTGGCTAAAATTCCGGTTCAGCCACCCTCGGAACGATAGCGTGTGGCTTCTGTCAATTTCCTGGGGACTTACTGGTGCATTTTTTTTATAAGAGCCAGATTTAGAGTCGGAGGATCTGGGTTTGAATTCAGGCAGTTTGCCATTTGGTGCAAGTGTGACACCTACTCTCTCTGGACCCTCAACTTCATCTTTTAAGATAAGGGCCTTAGAACTAGGTCAGGGTTCTTAATGTAATTTGTGCCCTGAACGCCTTTGGCAGTCTGGCGAAGTGTGTGGACCTTTTTACAGAATAATTTTGTAATTCATAAAATACATAGGATTACTAAGTAAACCAATTATTGAAGTGCACTTACTAAGATATATTTTTTCAAGTTCACAAACTCCCTCACCCTTCTCCCACCCCCTCTAAGAATTAATCCTTACACTAGAAGCTCCTTCCTGTTCTAGATCTAAGATTTCCTTAGACTCATAATCCCAAGGTTTTGGTGTTGAGTTCTAACTGTTTGGAATCCAGAGAAAGCGTCCTGCTTCACAGGTACATCATAGGAAGCATCACTCACTTGGCAAAAATGTTTATTTTAACCTTTTTTATTTTTTGCAAAACAAAAAAAATCTGGAATCACAATTTGATCTGTAGGTGCTTGATGGATCATTTGCGCTGATCCTCATTGTTGTCTTTTGTGACTGCAAGTCTAAGGCAGTTTTTTACACTCAAAAGAATGAGGAATGATGTAGTTATTTATGCCTTTTCCAGGGAGACATTTGTAGTTTTTCTTTCACCTGTAACATTGGATGTCATGTACCACAAATGAACTTATTTGAACTAACATACTTGATATCTAAATGTAAAAGGTTGAGGATGTATATCCACTGTGATAAATTAAGATTTTATAGTTGAATCAGATTAGGCCATATTCCACAGTAGATAACGTTTTCTGTCTTCTAAAGCAAAAGAATAAGGAGACAATTATTAGAGTGCTGAAGTTGGAGCCAGGGAAGAGCCCATGGTACTTATTAACTGTCTATCAATGAGCAATTCACTTAACCACTGTGAATCTCTGTTTCTTCATTTGTAAAATAGGAATAATAATGCCTGTAGTATATACCTCTCTCACAGGGTTGTCAAGGATCAAATGAGAAAATCTGTGTGTTGTGTTGTGGAGGGAATGGGAACAGCCTTGGGGGAGAGAACAAATTGTGCAATCTGCCTTCAATAAATGACACCCAGATTCCCTAGAAAGAAAAAAGAAAATATGTAAAGCACTTTCCAAATCTTAAAGTGTGTGCATGTGTGTGTTAGTCAAGGACAAAATGACTTCTGTTATTTCTCCATTACTGTTCCTGTATGTTCCCTTCCTAGAAAAGGCGATAAACATCTTGCTAACCCGAAAAGGTAGAATCATAGAATGTTAAGACTAGATGATATCCAGGAAATCATTTCTTCCAACCCCCTCGTTTCTACAGGTAAAGAAAGGAGGTCCATGGAGGTGAAATGCCTTGTTCAAAGTCACAGTTAGTTAATAGTACAATTAGTTTTTATTGAAAGCTTACCATGGGCCCAGGATTGTGCCAGATACTGTGAAACATACAACTGGTTCATGCTGCCTGGGGTCTTATATTCTAATTTACAGGACAAAACTAACCCAACAGACAATTGTAGAACTGCTTCATGCCAGTCTTTATGAAGGTAATTTTATTTTCCATGATTTTTAAAAATTTATTTAAGTGATGTAACCGTTGCAGAGCTTCAGCTTGAAATGTAATGTACCATCTCAGTGCAGATCAAAGATTATTAAATTAATGTCTTTGTTATTTCCAAAAATACTTTGCAAAAGTTCAGTTATTTCTTTGTGTAATACATACAAAAACTGGTTAAGATAAAGGTAGAGTTTTTAGAAATCTTATATATCCTATTTCCCTTGTATTCTTTTTTCCAGACATATTCATAGTAGTATTCTGCCACTAGCTGTGGAGGTAACTTAGGGGAACTTACTCTGTAATCTTGTTATCCTGGCAGGTGAAAAATTGTCTGCTTTGTGTAGGTAAACAAATGTGTTATACATGGTGCTGTGAGTCTATGCAATATAGAGTTTTGAAACAAATTATAGTAGGATTAATCATTATGTGGAAAGTAGTATATTGTAGCTATGTAGCTTAGAAGCTATTGCGTTTTTGCCTAGCTGGTCATTTGGGTCTGCTGTTGCTGAGGTAATTAATATATGATAATAGTAGCTTGGTCCAATTCTTTTCTTTATTTCCTTATGTAAGAGTGAGTACTTTATTTTGGAATTCTTTACCATTTGTCATCAAAAAGCCCGACTGGAGTCACCTATTTGTCATCTATGCCCATAAAGCAAAGTATTAACATACAATATATGAATCTGCATATTTATTTATGCAAATGGTTATATGTAGAATATTAGTAGTAAGGATCTGAAAAAGTTTTGTATTTTTCTTAAACTACAAATAATTATGTAATGTAAGACTGCTTTCTTTTGTGTGTAACCCCTCAAGCAGACTAGATTCTCAAAGCTTATTACATTGTTGGCTTAATACTATGGTATTAAGGGGATAAAATCCTCAGTTACAAGAACTGCTTTCTTTGTATCCAAGAGCCTATAGAGAATGAGATCACAGTCTGAGATGACTATCCTGTCTGCTCCATGAAGGTCACTGGAGATTGAGAAAGAACAGTACTGTGAGTAAAAGGGGAGAAAAGGGATTTTTTTTTTTTAAACAAGAAAACTAAGAGAAGTTATCAGAGATTTAAATACCCAGTACTGTAGACTCTATTTATCCAGCAACTTCTATACAACTCCACTGAAAAACAGAAAGGAAACAAAGCTTTAAGCATCCAAAATAAATTTCACAAAAGGCCATGCACCATTGTTTATGCATTTTACTTATAGTCTGTTTACTCCTAATTTAGATAGTCTTAACAATCTCGGGTTTTTTTTTTTTAACTTATATTAGTTTGAAAGAAGCAAATTTTGTCAAGTTCTAAATCAGTTACCGAATAGATCATTCATGAAACAGATGTTCTAAGAAACTAACAAAAATATACCTAGAAAATCTTTCTAGCTGTGTGATACCAGGGAAAGGGCACTGAGAGGCAGCTAGGTGGCACAGTGGCTAGAGTACTGGCCCTGGATTCAGGAGGACCTGAGTTCAAATCCAGCCTCAGACACTTAACATTTACTAGCTGTGTGGCCCTGGGCAAGTCACTTAACCCCATTGCCTAGCCAAAAAGAAAGAAAGGGCACTGACTCTGGAGTCAATGGACCTGGATTCAAATCTTATCTCTAAAAGTTTCCTCCATAATTCTGGGCAAGTCACTTAACCTCCTGAACCTTAGTTTCCTCATCTATAAAATGAAAGGATTGGATTAGATGGCCTCTGGGGTCCCTTCCAGCTTCACTTCTATGATTCTGGATCCTTTTTTGATAAAATTACAAGACTGGCAGATCAAGAAGATATTGGCATATTATATCTAGATTGCATAAGGCATTTGACAAAATTTGAATGGCAAGTCAGGCAGCTTACTCAGCCCTGCAGGGGTTGCTCGAGTTCCAAAAACAGTTGGGCCACAATTTAATCAGCGTACTTAGGACAAATAAAAGTAAAGTAATAAAATATTACTGGTGTTCTCCTCCAACCAGGTATATAATTAATTCTTCCTCCACAAAGTTAGGAAATACAAAGGAAGAAAGAAGAGCAAAAGAATCTTCCTCAGCTCATCCATGATGTCTGGAGTTTGCAAGTGCCTTCCTTTCTGTTTATGATTGTGTTCTGCTAGCAAGGCTATCATCTAAGGATGGCGTCCAAGAGAATAATATTAATAATAATAACCAGCATCTATATAGCTCTTTTAAGGTTCACGAAGTATTTTATGGGTATTTTCTTATTTGAGCCTCACAACAACTCTGTAAGCTACATACAATAGCATCTCCATTTTCCAGATGAGGAAACTGAGGCTGAGGGAGATTAGGTGACATGATCACACAACTAGTAAGTGTTTGAGGTAAAATTCTAGCTCAAGTCTTCCTGACTCCCAAGTATGGTGTTTAACTATGCCACTTCCTATTATTATTCTGTACATCCTGTCCCTTTTTTTTTTTGTTAACAAGTTGGTTGTCAATCCTAGCATGTAGCACATCAGTGACTTGGTGACTATGGGTACTTTTGAACCAGTCTAATATTGCCTACTAAAGCCATTCCCTTTGCTTCAGGATATAAATGTGGCAGAGCTGTCAGAGTTTCATGGGATTCTTCAGGATAAGCAAGAGAAGAAGTTTATAGTAATATGGAAGGTTCACATTTGGTTCAATGACTGTACCTAAAAAAAAAAAAGTTGATTAATGTTGATAGCAGCCTGGAGGGGAACCCGTAGTGTTTTCAGGGTTCTACTGTCCTTAGCCTTTTTTAACATTTTCATTATGGATACCATTGGATGAAGTGGGGGATTTTCTTTCCAAGTTAAGTATCTTTATTTTCTTGTTTAAAAAAAAGGAGATTTACTATGTTACACTGTGCTTAAAAATTATACCGGAAGAATTAAGACCCAAGTTCACGGCCAACTGCTAGGCTGAAAGGAAATGACCACCTGACTAGATTAGACAAAGTCCTGTATAAACATCAGCAGAGTTACTGAAGCATATTACAGAGGCTAGAGGAAATTAGACCTTTGTTTCCTTCACACCCCTCCATGCTTGTTTATTAAATTTTATTTTGGTTTTTTTTTGTTGTTGTTGTTTTATTGTTTATTAAATTAAATTAAAACAAAGTTAGAACAAATAGTTAATATTTTGGATGACAGAATCATGCTGCAAAAATGTCAACCAGCTGTAATAATTGGATGAATGTAGAAAGATGAAACTTACTTGTAAGTCCTCGAGACTTTTAAATTAGTTACTTCAACAGTCCAGACCTGAGGAGGGAGCAGACGTTTCTGGATATCTCCTTGCTGTGCCCCCTGTACTCTGGCCAACATCCTCATCTTCCCCCTCATACCGATCCTTCTGAAACTTTGGCTCTATCCTTGGGCTCCCAGTGGGGTGAACTGTCACCTTATCTTGCCTGAAATCAAGCCTCCATCTCACTTGCCAGCCAAACTCAGTTCCCAGTCATTTCCACACCCTGACTATTTCCACACCATATCATCCAACTTACACTGTCCCCTTGTCTTGTTTTGTTGTTTTTTTGGGTTGTTTTTTTTTTAACTTTTTTTTGGTTACATTTTGAGTTCCAAGTTGTCTCCCTCCTTTCCTCCAACCCCACATTAGAGAAGGCCAACATTTGATATAGATATATATGTGGAACCCTATAATATATACTTCCGTATTTCACTTCTTTCTTTGAAAGTAGATAGCATTTTCCTTCATAAAGGCTTTAGTAGGCAATATTAGACAGACTGGTTCAAAAGTACCCATAGTCACCAAGTCACTGATGTGCTACATGCTAGGACTGACAACATAGTTAATATTATTTAAATGTTCGTATTACTCAGAATAACTTAGTCATTCATAGTTACTCTTTGAACAATATTACTGTTAATGTTCTCTTGGTTCTACTCACTTTGTATTATTTCATGATCTTTAATGAACTTTCATAAAAGTTCTCTTTCTTGCAAGTCTTTCCATGTTTTTCTAAAATCAACCTGCCCATCATTCCTTACAGCACAGTGGTATTCCATTACAGTCATATACCACAATTTATTCAGCTATTCCACAATTGTTGGGCATCCTCTCAATTTCCAGGTCTTTGCCAACTCAAAAAAAGCTGCTATAAATCTTTCAGAACATACAGGTTCTTTTCCTTTTTCCCTGATCACTTTGGGAAACAGACCTAGTAGTGGTATTGCTGGATCAAAGGGTATATACAGTTTTGTAACTCTTTGGGCATAATTCCAGGTTACTCTCCAAACACCATCCCCTTTTTCTGTTATTAAGGTGTTGTCTTTCAAATGTAAGCTCCTTCAGGGTAGAGTATGCCCTTATATCTTGCGTTTTTGTATTTGTCCCCAGTGCTCAGCAACCCCATTTACAGTGTAGGAGTCAGCAAACTAAAGCCAGTCACCTGTTTTTGTATAGCCTTCAAGCTAAGAATGGTTTTTACATTTTTAAATAAAGTTTTATTTTCGTTGGCCCAAACTGTACTTTGCCAATATCTGGAATAATAAAGAGAGAACTGGCCTCAGAAAAAGGAAGACCTGGGTTAAAGCCCCACCTCTTGACACATACTGACTTGTGACTCTGGGCAAGTCTCAGCTTTGGGCAACTCATTATAACTGTAAATTGCAGAGAAAAGGTCAACCTACATTGGGTAGCGGAAGTTCCTATACCAGAGAAATTACAGGTCCAGGCCCTGTCTCCTCATATTTCAGTAGATAGTTTTGATGCGTTGCTGGAAAAAGCCATTTCATAGTGAAGAACTGAGCCTACATTTGAAGTCTTTAAAACTACATAGGTCCTACAGACAGGACCTACTATTATCCATTGGCATAGCCTTGAACAATCCAGGATCATCACCGTGTCATAATGAAGCATCAGGGTAGCACTGAAGGCCTAGAAGAAAATGAAGATAGGTAGGGATAAGCGTAAAATTCTGTATTTTGATTCAGAAAGTTACCTGTGTAAGTTCAAAATAGAGAAAATGTGATTAAGCAAGAGTTTGCATTACCTTAGGTATTTTAACGAACTGCAAACTCAACGTGAGGCTACAGATCCTAACGCAATGAAAATAGTAACCAGCAAAAAAAAAAAAGATATGATTAAAGGAAGAAAAGAAGCATTTATTAAGCTCTAGCTATGTACCTGACACTGTGCTAAGCACTTTACAGATATTGTTTCATTTAAACTTTACAACAACTCTGATAGATAGTTGCTGTTATTATTCTCATTTTACAATTGAGGGAACTGAAATGGACAGAAGTTAAGTGATTTGCCCAGGTTCCCCCAGCTAGAAAGTGTCTGAGGTCAGATTTGAATTCAGGTCTTCCTGACCCCAGACCCAGTGTTCAAACCATTGTGCCACATTGCCTCTAATTTTTTTTTAAATGATAAAAAATGAGAGACCAAATGGAGAATAAAAAAGGCAACTTGTTCAGTAATGCCTGAGCTAAAGAACAAAATAAAAATAATAGCTATTCAAAAGATAATGCAGTATAAATATTTTCCAGGTTCAGTGTGTACATACATCATTCTTCATTTCTCCACCAAAGTCATCACCTTCATCTGAGATGAGAGGGTCTACTTCTGGAGTCAGTAGAGAGGAACAAATGGGAAGAAGGGAATGATTCATGGATGAGGTTTTGGATGAAGGAATGGATAGAATATACTCCTAATCTGTAAGTAGGATTATTAGTCTAGAGAAGAGTCAGGATATTGCCTCTTGAATCTTAGTCTTGGAATGGTCTTCCATAATAGACATGACCCAAATGACTGGTTTTCACAAAACAGTCTCACTATGAGGAGCCAGAGTTACATGCATCTGAGTCAGGAGGAGGAAAAAAAAATTGGAGGGGTGGAAAATGGGTTATGGGCTAGCTGATCTGAGTAGAAGGCCAAGGCCCTATCAGTCACCATCCCTTGGATATTTCAAGATGACTCAAAGAAGAATAGACTGCATCAAGAAGTAGGAAGTTGCCCAGCACTGAAGCTGTTAATTTAGAGGCTTAATGGACACTTGGGTGGTCCCATTGTTTAATGGGTGTTGGTTTTTCCGCTAAGGTTCAGGTTTGCTCAGATGATATCCGGCCCCTGTTAATTCATAGGTTGTGTTAGCAATGTGACATGACTTCAGAGAGTTGTCTAATATTAATCTACAGTCTTGTGGCCACCGTTGGCATGGTTGTCCTATTGTTCTCTGTAGTGGTCAGGCCAGATCATTATAAATGCCATATTTTAGGTGGGATATTGATTATTAATGCTATCTTCTAGACATTGTACTAGTCACTAGAAATATGTTAACAAAAGAGAAACTTTCTATCATCAAGGAACTTTACATTCTATACAGGGAAAATATCAGGTAGGAAAGAAAGAAGATACAAGGCATCCTGGAGGAGGGAGCTCAGTAACCATAGAAGGGACCAGAAAAGTCCATGTGCAGAAGATGGAATTGAAGCTAATCTTCAAAGCAACCAAGGATTCTCAGAGATGGGAGAAGGGAAGGAGAACAGACAGCCATTGCAAAGGCACAGAGATGAGAAAGGAATGGCATGTGTGAGGACAGCAAGAAGGCCATTTTGGTTGGACTTTAGAGTGCAAGGAGGGGGTAAATAGGTAATAAACCTGGACAAAGAAAACTAAATTGTGAAGAGCTTTAAATGCCGAACAAGGTTATATTTGATCGTAAAGCTTATAGGAAGTTATTGGAGTTTATTGAACACATTGACATGGTCAGATCATGGGCTTTAAAAGTCACTTTAGCATCTCTGTGGAGGATGGATTGTTGTATGGAGAGACTTGAGGTAGGGATACTAATTAACAGGTTATCACAATAGTCTAAGTAAGAGGTAATGTGCTGAACTAAGGTGGTGACCTTGTAAATGAAAAGAAAGGAGCAGATGGGAGAAATGTAGAAATACAACTGACAGTACATGGCAACAGTGGATTTGTAAGTTGAGTGAAAATTAGATTGAGGGTAACATTGTGGTTGTCAATGTGAGTTATTGGCAGGATGGTATTATAATCATGGTCAAGTTTGGAAGAAGAGTGGCTTTTGGCCATGTTGAGCTTGAGATACCTATGGAACATCCAGTTTAAAATGTCTAACAGCTCAGCATTGAATATAGGTCTGAGAGTCATCTGAGTAGAGGTAATAATTAAACCCTTGGGGGCTGATGAAGTCACCAACTGAACTAATATAAAACTAATATAGAAAAGAGAAGAGAACCCAGGACAAAGCCTTAGCATATATCTGCCAGGATTGTGATATGTATGATAAGCCAGCAAAGGAGATTGAGATGGAACAGTCAGACAGGTAAAAGGAGAACCATGAAGAGAGTATTCAGGAGAGGGTGGTCAACTACATTAAATGCTATAGGGAACCTGAGAGGAATGAAGATTAGGAAGAGGTCATTAATTTGGCAATTAAGAGATCATAAGTGACTTTGGAGTTTGCAATTTCAATTGAATAATGAGGTTGGACACCCCATTGCAAAGGCTCTATTTTTTTTTTCCAAACTTAAAAACCAAATAAGATGAGCATTTTAACATACAGAGTTTCATGTACAGGATTGTGTATGAAAATGCAAATCTTATTATGTACAGCTTGATTTTCCTTTTACATAAGTAATAAATTCAATATTTTACTTATATTCCTATGCTTGCCTTGTTTCATTTTGACATTCCTTCTGTTCTTTTGTTCATTAAAAAAAAAAAAGATTCAATGACCCTCTTTTCTTTCTTGCTTTTCTTTTTCTTTTTTTGTCGACCCTATTCCTGCCCCACCTCTTACTCCCAACTCCTTCAGTCCCTCACATTGGGAAAAAAGAAAAACAAAACCCTTGTCACATACAGGGTTCCCCAAATGTCTTATTGTGGTTCTAAGCAAAAAGCTTAATATCCATGAAAATATTTATAGCAATACTTTTCATGGTAGCAAAGAACTGAAAATCAATCAATAAACATTTACTGTTAATTGAAATAAAGTTAGTCTATGGAAGGGGGAATGGATAAACATTCTGGTACGTGAATAAAATGAAATATTATTGTACTATAAGAAACAATGAACGTAATGAATTCAAAGAATCATGGAAAGACTTATGTGAACTGATATTCAGTGAAGTAAGCAGGGATAGGAAAACAATATACACAAATGAATACAACAATGTAATAAAACAGTTACCACAAAATAATGGAAATTGAGTGTTGTGAAATTATAAAGAACAAATTTGGCCCAAAAAAAAGAGATATGAAACAGAACTTAGTGATACTCCTTTGCAGAGGTTCACCAGAGTGGAACATAGCATATAATGCCAGATATTTCAATGTATTGATTGCTTTTGCTGAATTTTTTTCTCTTTTTCCACTTTAAAAAAATTCCTTGTTACAGGAGGTGGCTCTCTGGGAGGGAGATATCTAATGTAAAACCAAAATATGTCAGTACAAATCTATTTTTTTAAATGCATAGTCAAGCAAAGTAAATTCTCACATTGGCCATGTCCAAAAGCATATGTCTTATTCTGCATTTTGTGTCCGTCAGTCTATCAAGAAGTAGGTGGCGTGCTTCAAAATCAGTCTGATGGAATTATGGTTGGTCATTGCACTGATAAGAGTTTTTAAGTCAAAGTTGTTTTTCTTCATAGTTTGTTAATACTGCATAAATTGTCTTAGTTCTACCCATTTCACTCTGCATTAATTCATATAATTCTTCCCAGGTTTCTCAGAAATTGTACTTTTTGTCATTTCTTATGGTACAATAATATTCCATTATGTGTATGTGTTATAATTTATTCAACTATTCCCTGTTTTGTGTTTCTGCTTCTTTGCTGTGACAAATAGAGCAGCTTTTTGGGAGAGCATATGCTTCCCAGACATCACCATTCCACTCAGACCATTATTTTCAACCCCTCCCCACCAAGAATTCTTAACATATCTGTTTGTTTGTTTCATGGACCCCTTTGGCAGTGTAGTTAATCCTTTCTCAGAATATTTTTAAGTGAGTAAGATAAAATAGACAAAAATTACAAAGAAAACCAATTACATTAAAATAGCATTTTTTTTTATTAATGGACTCCCCCCCGAAATCTGTGGACCCCAGATTAAGAATTGCTGCTGTAAATTCTTCATCCCTTTTGACCTAGTTATTCCACTTAGGGACCAGATTATGAATGTAATTGCTTACTTAATTGCTGTGTCCATCCATTTTGTCAAATTTTTTCTTTGTGAGAAAGAAGGGTTCTGAGGAAGGAAGAGGGAAAGGTATCAGGAAATGCGTTGTGATTTTTTTTTTTTTTTAAAGCATCAAAACTTTTAAGTTAATTTACCGTAATCAATTTGACAGTTTTGGTTCCATTGGATAAAGTACCACGATAGTCAAGCCAGAGCCAGAGTGTTATGGCTTGACCCCTGAGCCAGCCAGCCATCTTGAAAATGTGTGCAGTTATAAACAAATAGAATCTAGTGGTACAATGTAGATAAGAGCCAACACCAACAGCAGTACTTTTTTGGTTTGCTTTCTATATTTTTTCAAAATGCTTTCGTGTCTTAGATCTGGAATGGACCTTAGAAATCATCTGTTCCAACCTCCTCATTCTACAGATGAGGAAATTGAGGTCTCAAGAGACTAAGTTACTTCTTTATGATTATACAGCTTGTAAATGGCAATCAAGAATTTGGTTGTATTTTGACTCCAGATGCTTTTGCTGCTCTATGTAGCATTGCCACCTCATTGAGTGATTTTTCTCTAGCTAGCAGCAGCCCCTGGCCCCTTATTCATTAATATTAAATATAAAATTTTTCATGTTATGAAAAAATTATGTTTCAAGTTACTCTTCTAATCCTAACCCAGACCCTTTGCTTTAGGGAGAGACCCTGAATTAAGGTGGAAATGATTGACTTGACACTAGATAGCATGTCAGAAAAGGTATATTAGGAAGAGACTGGTCTCTGATCAATCAGACTTCTTGATGTGAACATTACTATAATCAGAATTGAAATTGGGGTTTTTGAACTGGACGGTGTATCTCCATCATGAGATAAAGAAAAGGAAGCCTCCAAAAGAAGCATCTTTTGGGTTTGGGTAGACTGTTCCCTGTCGGTGTCCTCCTAGCTCCAGGTCCATTTGATTTTCATTTCATTTTCCAAATATGCTTCTCTGTTGTGCGGAGGAGAAGATAATCGGTTGGCATCTTTAAGTTTGGCCATTATGGGTTTTTTTGTGTGTACCATACAAGCAATTTAGTGTCATGAGATAGGGCCTCATGGGCCAGGGTACCTCCATCACTCTACTTCTCAGTGTTGGTGTCCTGTTCAGCTTTTACTTTCATTCACCCCACATAACCAGTGCATTGCCAAACCTTGTCATTTCTACCTTCTCTTGTATATGTCCCTTTTTCTCTATTCACCCAGTCTCCACCCTAGTTCAGGCCTTCATCACCTCTCTCCTGGATTATTGTAGTAGCCTAATTAATCTCCTTGCCTCAAGTCTCTCTTCAGTCCAGTCTATCCTCCCTTCATCTACCAAAGTGATTTTCCTAAAATGTAGGCCTATGTCACCTCCACCCATCCACTCATAAATTCCAGTGTCTCCCTATTACCTCAAAATCAAATAAAGTCCTCTGGCATTTAAGTTACTTTATAACCTGGACCATTTCTACCTTTCCAGTCTTCTCATATCTTTTTACTTGTTGTTTCTTATATATGACACTCCATATCCTATCTCTGTGCCTTAGCCCTGGCTAACCCACTCTCATGGAATATTCTCCCTCTTCTCTTCCTCTCAGTTTCCCTTACTTCTCTCTAGACTCAGTTCAGATGTCGCTTTCAGTGACAGGTCTTCCCAATCCTCCTAGCTAGTGGAGCTTTCCCCTCTTAAGAATACTGTCCTTCTAATCTATATGCATCACATATGTACCTTGTCTTTATTTTCATGTCATCTCCTTCATAGTAGGTAAGCTCCTGGAGAGCAGGGACTATTTTTGTAGTTGTTGCCTTTCTTTAGCAGTGTTCCTGCCACATAAATGTTTTTTGATCAGTTGATCATCCATGAATAAGCTGACAATCAGAGTTACAGAACAGAACCTCAGAGACCAAATAAAGAAATAAGAAAAAACTTGAGACCTTTCCTGGCCAGAGCTGTCCTATCCCTTACTGTGATACTGGTGACTCCAAATTCAGAGTTCGTGATTTATCATTAGAAAAGGCCAAAAGGGAATCTCTCAACCTGATTTCTCTTGACATTTTCCCTGAATCTGATTATATGTTTACAGAAAGAATAATTAGGTGTGGTAAGGTAACATCGTATATAAGATAACTCATTTATGTAAAAAGCTTCAAACTTAAGGGCATAATATTTGAATGAAGATCAAAGAAATCGAAACTGAAGTGATGTCATGGTGAGAATACACTATAAACAGTCAAGCAATCTGGAGGACACTTTAGAAGGCTGTCACAGAAGCTACATATAGTCATGATGGAGGACTTCCACTATCTGTCTTTTTGTTTCTTAAAAGCAAATTAACTCCTCTGTCTGATCTTCTGAGCCTTCCCAATCTGGCCCCAGCCTATTTTTTCAGGCTTATTTTATATTACTTCCCGCTGTATACTCTACATTCTAA
The DNA here is from genome assembly GCF_900497805.2 of Vombatus ursinus. Taxonomy (NCBI): domain Eukaryota; kingdom Metazoa; phylum Chordata; class Mammalia; order Diprotodontia; family Vombatidae; genus Vombatus; species Vombatus ursinus. The sequence continues at coordinate 64,838,133 of NW_020954576.1, forward strand.
CCAAGCTGGATTAATTCCAGAATATACTATTCCCCACACATGACATTCCCTCTCCCATTTCCATAACTTTGCCCATTCTATCCCCAGTGCCTGGAATGTACTCCCTCATCCCATTTACCCTCTTAGAATTTTTGGTTGCCTTCAAAGTTCAGCTTAAGTGCCATCCTCTATGTGAGGCCTTTCCTGATCTCCACCCCCTCCAAATTACTTTGTAGTTTATGTGTTGTGTGTGCGTGTGTATATTATGTATTTGTGTATATAGAGACATATATGTGTATGTATATTTTGTTTTCTCCCAATAGAATGGAAGTACCTTGACAAAGTCAGGGACTGATTAGTTTTTTTCTATTTCTATATCCCTAGTGCCAAGCACAGATCATTGTACATGTTAAGCACTAATAAATGGCCAATGGCTGAATCGACTGCTAATTTCATCTTTCAGTTCATCTCCTGAATTCTAGGCCCATATTGTCAAATATTGGATGTCCCAGATTCAGCATGTCTGAAATGGGACTGATGGTCTTCTCCTCTTCTCCACCAAACAAGTCCCACCTTCCAGACTTCCCAGGCTCTGTGTGAAGGTACCATACTATCCTCCCAGGACCCCAGGTTTGATACCTCTAAGTCATCCCTAACTCTGCCTTTTTCCTCATCCTTCATAGTCATTTATTGGCTAAGTCCCATCAACTATACCTCTGTATTACTGTTCTCTTCATGCACTTGGCAACCACCTTTATTAGGGCTTGAATTGTCTCTCACCTATATTGGCTTAATTGTTTCTTTGTTTCTAGTCTCTTCTGTATACATACATATATATATATATATACACACAGCCCATCTTCTCTTATGTGGCTGCCAAAATAATCTTCTTGAAGCCTCAGATAAGGCCTTGTCACTGTCCTGCCTTCAAAACCTTCAGTGTCCGCCTGTTGTCTCTAGTTGAGAATACACTCCTCAGTTTGGCATTTAAGATTCTCCACAATCTAGTTTTACCCTGCCTTTCTGGCTTTATTCCATAATATTCCCTATCACAAACTACACATTTTAGCTAAAGTGAACTACTATCAATTCTCTGAACTCAAAATTCCATGTTTTGCCTCTGAAAATTTGTGCAGGTGGTTTCCCATGCCCAGACTTAACTCTTTCCTTATCTTTGTCTCTCATAATCTTTGTCTTCAAAGTTCAATTTAGGTGTCACTTCCTCCATTAAATTTTTTCCAATACCTTAATTATCACTATGTCCCTCCTCAGACTTCCTTGTATTTATGTGTGTGCATAAGAATCCCAGGAGGAAGTAACCATATTATCTCAAAATTCTCAAGAAATTAATAAGGAAATACCACATATAATCTGATGACTACTATCCCAAAGTCTAGGGCACATTATAAGAGTTAGTGCATAAAAAACTATTCCTGAAGCTGTAGTTGCATCTTTATATATGAAAGATGGTACATCTTATTGGAAGAGTATCTAAGCTATATTCTATTATTGGAATTAGCTGACCAGTTGTTCCAAGAAGCTCACCATAGACTAGGTAAAGAGTTGTCAGGTTATTGCTTCTTTCCATATTTGGGCCAAGTGAAGTTTCCTATATTGAGTCAAATTAAGCCACAGACAGGCTCTACGCCTAGTTATTCCCTTTGCTCAGTTTCTTTAAGTTTCAACTTTATAATCATATTCCTTCCAGAAATTAAAGAGTTAGTTTTCCTGGAAACTGCCTGCCCAGTTGTGATATAGCTAGATAACATCATTTACAGGTGGAATTGGTTTTTACATTTACAGGTTGATTGTTTTTTAACTTTAAACTTTTATCTGTCATTAATGAAAACATTATTGATAAATACTTTTGCTCTGCTCCATGGGCTATTTCTATAACAAGAATGAGAGGAAGCAACTTCAGCAGTCTGAATGTTACACTTGCGCACATGGAGAGACCAGTTATGAGGCTAGCCCAGATGAGAAGTGATAAAATCCTGACCTATGATGGTTGTCATGTTAGTAGAGGGAAGGGGACAGAAGTGAGGGCTGTTGTAGAAGTAAAATTTGGCAACTGCTTGGGTGGGGTTGGTGGGTGAGGTATGAGTAAGAATGGAGTCAAGGGTGACTGAGGCTGTGAACCTTAGTAATGATTGGAAGAAAGGTGGTACCTCCATCATAATTAAGGGAGTTTGGAGGGGAGGTAGGTTTAGGGGGAAAGAAAAGTTCCGTTTTGGTACATTAAGGGTGAGATGCCTACAGGATATTCAGGTAGGTATTCCAACAGACTTTTGGTGATACGGGACCAGAGCTGGAGAGAAATTATTCTGCTGAGAGCCTAAGGGGTAAAGGGAAGGGAATTAAGTCTTTAGAAGTATCCTACTACGTTCCAGATACTGTGCTAAGTGCTTTACAAATATCTCATTTAATCCCCCAACAACCCTGCAAGATATCAACACCATTTTACAGTTAAGGGAACTTGAGGCAAACAGAATAAGTGGTTTGTCCAGGATCACATAACTACTAAGCATCTGAGTCTAGATTTGAACTCAGGTCTTTATGTCTCTAACCCTACACTTTGTACACTGCACCACTTAGCTGTCCTGAGAGCAAGAAGTGGGAGTTAAGTGATATAATAAAAAACTTCTTAATAATTTCCAAATAGGGAATGTGCTGCCTTGGCAGATTGTGATAGTGGTGTTCTCTCTTCCTTCCCACCCCACAAATCTTCGAGCAAAGGTGCGGAGCTCTTGTTGCATTTGTTTCATGTCTTACATAGGGGATATTTGTTCAGGTAAGGGTTATATACTACATGCACTCTAAGTGCCCTTTCAGCCAAGACTCTAAATGTTACAAAGGTCTAGAGGAATGAATGTATGTGAAAAGGATGGTATGGCTCACAAGATGAAAAGGTATATATTGCTAATGAACTGTAACTTTGGAAGAAATAACCCCCAAAGATAACATCACAGATCCACTCAAGTATTTTTCCATGTTTCAAGGCTTTTTAAAGACAGAAAATTCCTTTTTTCTGCTGTGTAACAAATGCTAAATCTCATACTGTTTAGGTTTTTGATGTTTTTGTTGAAAAATTTAGTTTTGAATAGAGATCACTAAAAGGTCTAATAACACTATATCTCCCTTTCTACTTATGCCGTTATAAGTCATTTTACGTGTCCATACTTCAGTATAACATTAATCATGTTCTTGGAATAAATTTTTCCTATCTACTTTTATTCTTATCTTTTGTTTTGTTTTCCTCATAAGTCATTAAAGGTTTTTTTTAAATTTTGTACTTAATAACGGTCTTAAATACAAAGGGTGAGACCATAGATATAAAAGATAAAATCCCCAAGTAAAACTTGAACTATTTACGTGTTAATAAAGGGAAAATTAGAACCTTTAAAAAAATCCTATGTCTTTCTTCTAATTTCTTTTTCATCTTTGTTTTGTTGCTCTCTTTTTATATATTCCTAGTCAATATGCATTTTCTGGTTGTTTTCTTCACTCCGCATCACTTTATGTTTCCATATTTTTTGTATTCTCTATATTTGTCATTTTATGGTGTAATTATTAATGTGCAGTTAGGGGTAGCTGGGTGGCACAGTGGATAAAGTGCCAGGTCTGAAGTCAGGAAGACTCATCTTCCTGAGTTCAAATCCAACCTCAGACACTCATTAGCTGTGTGGCCCTGGGTAAGTCACTTAATCCTTTTTGCTTCAGTTTCCTCATCTATAAAATGAGCTGGAAAGGGAAATGGCAAACCATTCCAGTATCTTTACCAAGAAAACCACAAATGCAGTCACAAAGAGTCAGTCATAACTGAAACAAATGAATAACAATGAATATAAGTACATTCATTGGTATGCCACAGTTTATTTAGATGTCTCACAATTCTTGGTCATGAAGATTACATCCATTTTTCATTATTACAAAGGAAACAGCTACAAATATTTTTGCATAGGTAAGTCTTTTATTGTGCCAAATCATATGATTAGTTTTGAAACTCTTATATTACTAAAACTGCTTTTTTAAAAATTACACTAATTTGTAGTCCTACCAACCATTTTTGCCCGTTTCCTTCAACTTTGACATTTTTGTCATTTTTTCTTTTATTTTATTATTTGTAAATTTCATAGGGTTAAGGTTATCTCATAAGTTTCTATAACTTGTAATTCTTTAAATTTTAGGGAGTTTAAATAATTTTTCAAGTAACCTTTGAACATTGATATCCATGAGCATTCCTTCAATTTCTTTTTCTTCTCTTTATTGCTAAAGCTAACATTTCTAGTACAGTGTCAGATAACAGTGGTATGATGGACATTGAAGTATTATAAATTTTTATGTTTCTTCTAGAGTCTAGATGTCAAATTTCATCAAGTGTATTTACCACAAAGATTTTTTTCTAATATAATTTATTTCACTTTGGCTGTCATAGGCTTTGTAGAGAAGAAAAAGAAAAAGCTTTTGTTTCTGTATAATCAAATCTATAGAGTCTTTGTGACATGTCACAGATAATGGGCCAGCCTTGGCGACAGAAAGACCTGAGTTCAAGTCCTACCTCTGACACTATAACTAGATTTTTGGATCAGGGAAATCACTTAACCTCTCAGTGCCTAAGACATTAAGACTTTTTTCTAAGTTAAAAAAAAGTTACCCATCTGAAGACAGACATTAGCTGCCTGGACAGTTTTCATACCACACTCATATATCACAGGTCTAGACCAAGAAAAAGTAAATAAAATGTTTGTCTTCCAGGAATTTTGTTTGTTTAATTAAAAATTCTCTACACAGTTGAAAAATATATTACTCTTTCTTTGAATTTAAAAATATTTGTTATCCTGAAATTTATTTTATTTTTTAATGTGAGATAAGAATATGACTCATTTTGAGGGGATAGGAAACACTGCTATATAGCTTCTCCAGTAGTTTTATTGAATAATAATTTCTTTTCCAAATGTTTTGTGCTCTTGGCGGTATCAAATACTAATTTCTTGTGTACATTTGTTTCTGTTTCTTGATTCTCTGTTGTGTTCCATCGGTCTATATTTAATCTAGCACTGGATAGTTATGATAATTACTGCTTTTTAGCATATTTTGAAATCAGACTGGGTAATTCCTTTATCAGCTTTCCCCCTTTTCTTGCTTTCTATCGTTGATTATTGGTTTTTCCACATGAACTGTCTTTTCAACAATCAAACATTTCCTAAGTATCTACTACATGCAAAGTATTATGCTTAGGATGAGAAAGGAGGAGACAGAGTCCAAACCAATTTCATCATTTTATAGACAAGGAAACTGAGTCTCAGGAAGGTTAAGTGACTTGTCTGGCATCATCTCCAGTAGGAAGGATCAGAGGAGACAGTTGAACTCAGACCCATAGATTCAAGAGTTAGCCATCTTTGTATTGTATTGCACTGCTTCCAAAGCAATAAAGGGTAGAAATGAAGTCATCAAAAGTTTCTGTATATGAGATCATTGTTTATCTAGAAAATCCAAGAAATTCAACAAAAAAATGAAGAAAATTTCTTTAGTTGGGGAGGAGGCCCCTTTTTTTAAAGTGGGAATTGAGTTTTCACTGATATAAAACAAGGAAATTCCCTCTACCAGTGTAATCTGTGGTATATGAGGCTGCCTGGAGGCTCTGAGATATTAAGTGACTTGCCCCAGTTTACAGAGGTAGGACTTAAACCCAAGTCTTCCTTACCCAAAAGGATTGTAAATGTCTCCATTACTACGTGAAGTCTTTCAACAGGGCATAAATATACAAAAGAAAAATCACCTTCATTTTTTATACATTATAACAAATAACAGGATTTGGTAGAAAGATAATACCATTTGTAAACTGAGAAAGTCTATCAGATATTTGGGGACTACTCAACTAAAAATCACCAAAAAGTGATTTTGACAAAAATAAAGGAAAAAAATGAAAATTTGAATATTATATTAATCTAGCTAGGCTGAGCCAACATAGCACAAATCTATTACTTTTCCAACTAATTTATGAATTGTAATATGCCTTTTAAAAATATTTTATTGATGCCTTTTTTTCTTTGCATTACAGTCTTGTCAGCCCTCTTCTCTTCCATATTGAACTGTCTCTTACAAGAAAGAAAAACAATTGAAAACATCTCAGGCTGTGACCACAGATGAAAAGCCATTCAATCCTTTATCTTAGTAGTCCCTTCCCTCCAGGCGCTACCACAGGCAGCATGTTTCCTTTTCTGCTCTCTAGGATCTAAGTTGGTTTTTCAGTTACTCAGACTTTGACATTTTTAGTGATGTTTTCATTTACACTGTTGGTAGTTATTGTGTAGATTAGGCTCATAGATTTAGCTCCAGAAGGGACCTTAAAGGTTCTGCTTTAACCTTTTTTTACAGATGAGGAAACTGAGGCCCAGAGAGGTCAGTTGACTTATCCAAAGTTAAACAGAGAGTGGCAGAGGTAGGACTTGAACCAAGTTCCTCTGCACATAAATCTCATGCCCTTTACACTAATTAGATTTTATAGATAAGGAAATTAAGGCTCATTGTCACACAGGGATTCAAATGCACCTCTACCATACTATTTAAACAACTCTGAATAAAACTTTTGAAATTCTGGTCTTTGGGAGGTTTTTGTGTTTGTTTTTTGCCTTTTTTTAAATTCTAGAATTTTATCTTATGAGAAATATCTCATGATGATTAGCAGGGACACTACAGTTGAAATTAATAGTTTCTTAGATGAAATACTTCTCATTGAAGCTTGGAAGAGAGATTTTTCTTCACCAAAACAGCATTTCTGGCATCCCTGCACTGACTGGCACCCATCAATGAAAAATACTTGGTACATCATTTCTCATTTTCCTTTTTGCCCATTTTATCAGTCTGATGGGTATGAGATCTAACTTCAGATTTGCTTAAATTTGCATTTTCTGATTATTAATAAATTAATACGGCTATTGAGAGCCTGGATTTTGTTATCAGAAAACTGCCTGTTCATATCCTTTGGCCATTTATCAATTGGAAATGGCTTTTATTCTTTTTTATTCTCTTCTTTTCTTTGCTTTTATTCTTTCTATTATTTTTTATTATATTATATTATTATAATATTATATATTTACTATTTACTATATACTATTATATGTACTATATATATTATACTATTATATATATTACTATACTATTATATATTTCTATTATTCTTTTTCTCTATTATTTCTTTGCTTTTATTCTTATAAATTTGAAATTTCAGCCAGTTTCCTGGCTGACCTTTATCAGACCTTTATCAGAGAAACTTGCTACAAAGATTTTTTTTTCCAGTTAACCTCTCTTTAATTTTAGCTACATTGCTTTTGTTTGTGCAAAGAAAAAAATTTATAGAATTGTTCATTTTATCTTCTGTGAGTCTCTCAATCTTTTGATGAATTCTTCTTCTTTCCATGAATCTAAAAAATAATTTCTTATTTACACTTCCCTTTGTTTATGATGTCACTCTGCATCCAAGTCCTGTGCATGTTCATATACAGTGTGAGATGTTGGTTTATACCTAGTTTCTGCCATACTATTTTGTAATTTTCCAAACAGTTTTTGTCAGATAGTGAATTATTATCCTAGTAGCTAGAATGTTTATCAAACAATAGGTTACCATGCTCATTTGCTTCTGTGTGTTGTATACCCAAGTCCATTCAGCTAATTGATTAATAAATACCTTGATTATGGTTTTGTAGTCAAGCTGAGATCAGCTATGATAGACAGTTATTGAGATATTTATTTAGTATTCAAATAAATTTGTGAATGTTTTTGTATTTATAAATTTGTACCTGTAAAAAGTTTCTTCAATTTTTTTTTAATTTGCTGTGTTTTTCTCTATTCCTCTAATTTTTCCTAATGATCAACCAAAAAAGATAACACTGTCCCTTTTCCGTGGCAATTCTTCCAGCAATAAGTAGCTTTTACAGAACTGTATTATAACTTTCTGTGTGCAAACTTTTTTTTTGGGGGGGGGGTGAGGCAGTCGGGGTTAAGTGACTTGCCCAGGGTCACACAGCTATTAAGTGTCAAGTGTCTAAGACCTGATTTGAACTCAGGTCCCCCTGACTCCAAGGCCGGAGCTTTATCCACTGCGCCATCTAGCTGCCCCTACAATTTTTTAATTGTACAAATAAAATTACATATTTTTTAAAGTAAAAAAATTAATTTCACTAATTTTTTCTAGCCCTATAAAGTAATACTTTGATAAGAAATTCATGTTTTATTAACTGGCTTCAGAGGTATTGAATCTTCATATCTGTAGTGCAGCTAGAAGTTTAAACACAGAAATTGATCAGGGAACAATACAACTGTTTTAGAATAGAAAATGTGAAATAGATAAATTGATCCAAGCATATATGGCACCTTATAGCAATTAGGAAATAATTAATTAGGTAGGTAGAATATAGTAAAAGAAAAAATAATAAGACTCAAGATTCAAGAAAAGAAAGCCAAAGCATTACCAAGATGTAGAAAACTATGTTCAAATATTGTTGAAATAGAATGTTGCAGTTAAAGTAGAATCATTTCAGAGTGAAAGGGAACCAGAGGCACAATTTTGTCCACCTGTACTTAAGCAAGAACCCCCTCTATCACATATGCAGTTCTTTGCTTAAAAACCTCAAGTGAAGAAAAACATTACCTCCTGTGTCAACCCGTTCACGTCTTGGAAGGCATTACTTGGCAGCCGGATGGTAGAGTGGGTGGGTTGAGCACTGGCCTTGGAGTCAGGAAGACCTGGATTCAAATCCTGCCCCCAGTTCTTGCTAGCTGGGTGACACTCGTCTGTAAGGGATAATGATGGTGCCTACTTCACTGGACTGTTTTAAGAGATAGCATATGTAAAGTGCTCTGCAAGCCTTAAAGCATTCTACAAATGTTAGCAATTATTGTTGAGAAGTTTTTCCTTACATCCAAGCCTCTGTCTGCCTTACATACTTGAAGACAGCTTTCATGTCCCTCTGGAGGCTTCTCTTTTCTAGCTTAAATAAACGTGAACAAATCCTTCAGTGGATTCAGAGCCATAGGCCATAAAGGCCATTGCCTTCAGTTAAAACATAGATGGGGGCAGCCAGGTGGTGTAGTGGATGGAGCACCAGTTCTGGAGTCAGGAGGACCTGAGTTCAAATCTAGCCTTGATAATCTCAGGCAAGTCACTTAACCCCAACTGCCCCGCCAAAAAAAAACATAGTTGTATGTTTAAATTGAATTGACTGTGGATGCCCTTTCTTATTTTGAAAAAAAGAAAAAACAGTGGGTAGCTAGGTGGCACAGTGGATAGAGCTCTGGCCTTGGAGTTAGGAGGACCTGAATTCAAATGCAGCCTCAGACACTTGACACTTAACAGCTGTGTGACAGTGGGCTAGTCATTTAACCCTGGTTGCCTTGCCAAAAAAAAAAAAATATATCTTTTTCTGAGCATGTGTAAGCATGTTTACTCATTTTTTTGTATGATCTGTTTAATAGTGTTTTAAGATTTTATTCATTAAATCATTGTGTCATTTATACTCATAAAGGATTTTTTAAAAATGCATCTGCATAGTGATTTTTAAAGCACCACTTAGAGACAAGTTAAACCTTGCTGTAATCAAAAGGAGTCATACTGACAACCTTTCAGCCTTTACTCTCATAGGATAAGGGGGACAAGCTGAACACTGAAAGACTCGTTGAAGCATAGTGCTAAGAAAAGGAGCAAGAAGAATTTAATTTTTCATTTTATTTTTGTTTATCTTTCTAGAATCACATTGAAGAGATAATTTGAGGAATAAAATTATCACCATGGTTCAAATAAATAACAATGTTTTGTTTTTTAACAGATCAACTTTTTTGAATTCTACAAATTATGGAAGAAGCTCAGAAAACATCTGAAAGAATTCTTTTAGAACCCTACAGGTACTTACTTCAATTACCAGGTAACTGTTCTATTATAACACATAGTAAAGCTTTTTTCTGAATTTCCTTCTGTTCTGTTCTGTGCATTTTTAAAATGTTTCAGTGCCTTTCTTTTGTTTTTGCCTCATTATTACTAACCTTACTCTTAACTCTTTACTTTTTCCCATCCCCAATTAAAAACCAAGAGAAAGAAAAGGAAAAAAAGAAAAACCCTTGTAACAAGCTGAGTTAAGCAAAATGAATCCAAAAATTTGTGTTCTTTTTTGCCTCTTGTGTAAATCACCTCTCTGTCAGGAGTTGAATAATGTGTTTCATCTTTGGTGTTCTGGAAATGTGGTTGGTCACTACATTGATCAGAGTTCTTAAGTTTTTTGAAGATTTTTTCCTCCACAGTGTTGCTCTCTATGCATGGTTCTGGTTCTGCTCACTTCACTCTATAAATTCATGCTATCTAGGATTCTCTAAAATAGTCTCTTTCATCATTTCTTATGGCTTAGTAATGTTCTGCTACATTCACATACCACAATTTGTTCAATCTTTCCCCAACTTTCTAAGAAGCAATATAAAACACCCTTTGAATTCTAGTTCTTCCTATTTTTCTTTTTTTTAATTAATTTATTTATTTTTAGTTTTCAGGATTCACTTCCATAACATTTTGAGTTTTAAATTTTCTCCCCCTAAGACGGCATGCAGTCTGATATAGGCTCTACATATAAATTCATATTAAACATATTTTCACTTTAGTCATGTTGTAAAGAAGAATTAGAACCAATGGAAGGAACTACAAGGAAGAAGAAAAAAATAAAACAACAACAACAACAAAAGAGAGCAGATAGTATGCTTCAGTCTGCATTCAGACTCCATAGTTCTTTCTCTGAATGTGGATAGCATTTTTCATCATGAGTCTTTTGGAGTTATCTTAGATCCTTGCATTGCTGAGAAGAGCTAAGTCTGTCAAAGTTAGTCATCACACAATGTAGCTGTTACTTTGTACAATGTTCTACTGATTCTGCTCACTTCACTCAGCATCAGTTCATATAAGTCTTTCCAGGTTTTTCTGAAGTCTGCCTGCTGATCATTTCTCATACCACGATAGTATTCCATTATATTCATATACCACAGCTTGTTTAGCTATTCTCCAATTAATGGGCATCCCCTCAATTTCCAATTCTTGGCCACCACAAAAATTGCTGCTATAAATATTTTTGTGCATGTGGGACCTTTTCCCATTTTTATGATCTCATTGGGATACAGACCTAGAAATGGTGTTGCTGGGTCAAAGTGGTTGCACAGTTTTATAGCCTTTGGAGCATAGTTCCAAATTGCTCTCTAGAATGGTTGGATCAGTTCACAACTCCACCAGCAATGCATTAGTGTTCCAATTTTGTCACATCTTCTCCAACATTTTGTCATTCTCCTGTTTTGTAATGTTAGCCAATCTGATAGGTGTACTCAGTGTGATACCTCAGAGTTGTTTTGATTTGCATTTCTCTAATCAGTAGTGATTTAGAGCATTTTTTCATATGATTATAGATAGCTTTAATCTCTTCATCTGAAAACTGCCTGTTCATATACTTTGACCATTTATCAACTGGGGAATGACTTGTAGTCATATAAATTTGACTCAGTTCCCTATATATTTGAAAAATGAGGTCTTTATCAGAGGCACTGTCTGTAAAAATTGTTTCTTGGCTTTTTTTCTAAGAAAGTTGTATTGGCTTTGTTTGTGCAAAAACTTTTCAATTTAATGTAATCAAAATCATCCATTTTGTATTTCATAATGTTCTCTATCTCTTATTTGGTCATAAATTCTTCCCTTCTCCATAAATCTGACAGGTAAACTATTCCTTGCTTTCCTAGTTTGCTTATAGTTTCGGCCTTTATATCTAAATAGTGTACCCATTTTGACTTTACCATGGTATACGGTATAAGATGTTGGTCTATGCCTAGTTTCTCTCATACTGTTTTCCACTGTTTATGAGCAGTCCCAGAAGCTGGAGTCTTTGGGGTTATCAAACAGTAGATTATTATAGTCATTGACTATTGTATCTTATGTACCTAACCTATTCCACTGACCTACCACTCTGTTTCTTAGCTAGTACCAAGTAGTTTTGATGATTGCTACTTTATAATACAATTTTAAGATCTGGTACAGCTAGGGCACCTTCCCTTGCATTTCTTTTCATTAATTCCCTTGACATTCTGGACCTTTTGTTCTTCCAGATGAATTTTGTTATTATTTTTCCTAGCTCTATAAAATAATGTTTTGGTAGTTTGATTGTTATGGCACTGAATAAGTAAATTAATTTAGGTAGAATTGTCATTTTTATTATATTAGCTCAGCCTACCCATGAGCAGCTGATGTTTTTCCAAGTATTTGGATCTGACTTTATTTGTGTGAAAAGTGTTTTGTAATTGTGTTCATATAATGTCTACAGTAACTTTAAATGGAATTTTTCTTTCTATCTCTTGCTGTTGGGCTTTGTTAGTAATATATAGAAATGCCGATGATTTATGTGGGTTTATTTTATATCCTGCAACTTTGCTAAATTTGTTTATTATTTCAAATAGTTTTTTTACTTGATTCTCTAGGATTCTATATACCGTCATATCATCTGCAAAGAGTGATAGCTTTGTTTCTTCTTTGCCTATTCTGATTCTTTCAATTTCTTTTTATTCTCTTATTGCTAAAGCTAACATTTCTAGTACAATATTGAATAACAATGGTGATAATGGACATCCTTGTTTCACCCTGGTCTTGCTGGAAATGCTTCCAGCTTATCTCCATTACATACAATACTTGCTGATGGTTTTTGATAGATGTTACTTATCATTTTCAGGAAGATTCCATTTATTCCTATGCTCTCTAGTGTTTTTAGTAGGAATGGGTGTTGTTTTTGTCAAAAGTTTTTTCTGCATCTATTGAGATAATCATATGATTTCTGTTAGTTTTGTTGTTGATATGGCCAATTATGCTGATAGTTTTCCTAATATTGAACCAGCCCTGTAGTCCTGGTATAAATCCTACCTGGTTATAGTCTATTATCCTCAAGATAAGTTACTATAATCTCTTTGCTTATATTTTATTTAAAATTTTTGCATCTATATTCATTATGGAAATTGGCCTATAATTTTCTCTCTCTGTTTTGACTCTTTCTGTTTTAGATATCAGCTCCAAATTTATATCAGAAATTTTTTTTTAAGGCAGTTGGGATTAAGTGACTTGCCCGGGGTCACACAGCTAGTAAGTGTCAAGTGTTTGGTCTGAGGTCAGATTTGAACTCAAGTCCTCCTGACTTCAGGACTGGTGCTCTATCCACTGTGCCACCTAGCTACCCTTAGAAAAAAAATTTGGTAGGACTCCTTCTTCGCCTACTTTCCCAAATATAGTATTGGAATTAGTTGTTCTTGATAGAATTCACTTGTAAATCCATCTGGCCCTAGAGATTTTTTCTTAGGGATTTCATTGATGGCTTGTTCAATTTCTTTTTCTGAAATAGGGTTATGTAAGTATTTTATTCCCTCTTCTCTTAATCTGGGCAATTTATATTTTTGTAAATATCCATTTCACTAAGATTGTCAAATTTGTTGGCATACAGTTAGGCAAAATAGCTCCTAATTATTGTCTTAATTTCCTCTTCATTGGTGCTGAATTCATCCTTTTCATTTTTGATACTGGTAATTTGGTTTTCTTCCTTTTTTTTTTAATCAAATTAACCAAAAGTTTATCTATTTTATTGTTGTTGTTGTTTTTCATAAAACCAGCTCTTAGTTGTATTTATTAGTTCAATGGTTTTCTTAATTTCGATTTTATTAATCTCTCCTTTGGTTTTCAGAATTTCTAATTTGGTATTTAATTGGGGGATTTTCAGTTTGTTCTTTTTTTTAGCTTTTTTGGTCACATGCCCAATTCATTGATCTCCTCTTTCTCTATTTTATTCATGTATTCATGTATTTTATTCATGTATTCATTGAGAGATATAAAACTTCCTCTAATAACCACTTTTGCTGCATCTCGTAAGTTTTGGTGTGTTGTCTCATTATTGTCATTCTCTTCGATGAGTTACTGATTGTTTGTTTGATTTGTTGTTTGACCCATTCATTCTTTAGGATTAGATTATAGTTTCCAGTTAATTTTTAGCCTGTCTTTCCATGGCCCTGTATTACATGAAATTTTTATTGTGTCATGATCCAAAAAGGATGCATTTAATATTTCTACATTTCTGCATTGGCTTGTGAGGTCTCTAATGCCCTAATACATGGTCAGTTCTTGTGCAGGTGCTATGTACCACTGAGAAAAAGGTATATTCCTTTCTATCCCCATTCAATTTTCTCTAGAGGTCCACCATATCTAACTTTTCTAAAATTCTTTTCACCTCCTTATCTTCTTTCTTGTTTATTTTGTGATTAAATTTATCTAGTTCTGAGAGGGAGAGGTTGAGGTCCCCCACTATATAGTATAGTTTTGTTGTCTGTCTCTTTCTGTAACTCCCTTAATTTCTCCTCTAAGAATTTGGATGCTATACTACTTGGTGCAAAGATGTTTAGTAATGGTATTATTTCATTTTCTATGGTACCTTTTAACAGGATGTAGTTTCCTTCCTTATCTCTTTTAATTAGATCTATTTTTGCATTTGCTTTGTCTGAGAGAAGGATTGCTACCCCTGCTTTTTTTTCACTTTGGCTGAAGCATAATATAGTCTACTCCAGCCTTTTACCTTTATTCTTTGTGTATCACTCTGCTTCAAATGTATTTCTTGTAAGCACCATATTGTAGGATTATGGTTTTTAATCCAATCTGCTATGCGCTTCCCATTTTATGGAAGAGTTCATCCCATTCACATTCACAGTTACGATTTACCATCTATGTCTTTCTCTCCAACCTGTTTTCCCCACTCTTTATGCTTTTCTCTCTCCTTTCTCCCTTTCCCTCCTCACTAGAGTTTTTCTTCTGATCACCAACTTGCTCAGTCTGCCTTCCCTTCTATCACCTCCCTCGTTTTCATTCCCTTTTCTCTCTCTCTTTTTTTTGGGGGGACGAGGCAATGGGGTGAAGTGACTTGTCCAAAGTCACACAGCCAGTAAGTGTCAAGTATCTGAGGCCAGATTTGAACTCAGGTCTTCCTGAATCCAGGGCCCATGCTCTATCAGCTTCGCCATCTAGCTGCCCCTCCCTTTTCTCTTGCTTCTTCTTCCTCCCTTCTATCCACCCCCTCCCTTTTCTTTCCCCTTTTCCCACCTATAGGGTAAGTTAGATTTCTATACCTAACTGAGTATGCTGTTCCCTCTTTGAGCCAAATCTGATGAGAGTAAGGTTCAAACAGTGCTCATCTCTCTCCCTTCTTTCCCTCCATTGTAATAGGTCATTGTGCCTCTTCATGTGATGTAATTACCCTTTTCTGCCTCCTCCTTTGCTCTTCTCTCAGTACAACCCCTTTTCACCACTTAATTAGATTTTTTATTATCACATCAAAGTCAGTTTATACCCCACACCCTCTATGTATACCCCTTCTAAATGTCGTAATAAAGATACAGTTCTCAAGAGTTACAGGTATCATTTCCTTAGTAAGGATGTAAACAGTTTGCCCTTATTGAATAACATGTTGTTGTTTTTCTTTCCTGTTTACTTTTTTATGCCTCTCTTGAGTCTTGTATTTGAAGATCAAATTTTTTGTAGAGCTCTGGTCTTTTCATCAGGAAGGCTTGGAAGTCCTCTATTTCATTGAATGTCTATCTCCTCCCCTGACAGATTATGTTCAATTTCACTGGGTAGTTGATCCTTGGTAGTAATCCATTCCCCTTACCACAGCTGGTTACAAAAATTATAAGATACACATAGCTTTAGAACCAAAGTATAAATTTTGCTTTCTCTGTTCTGTTTGTCTGGGAATGTACTATTTAGGTAAGATTTTCAACCTTCTGTTTGAAGCGTTTTTGTTTTGTTTTGTTTTGTTTTGTTTTCAATTTTTTTCCTCCAGGGCTCTTGAATAGAAAGGAATTAGTTCCAGAGAAGGATGGAAAAAACATTGTCAAATAGCTTTTTATGAGATAAATATGGTGTTATTTTCAAAACCAGATAAGTATAACACCAAAAAAGAATACTTGATTATATCAATAGATACAGAAAAAAAATCACTAATAAAACACAACATTCATGATTTTAAAAACACTAAAAAGAATATGTATGAAGTAGTTGTTTTTTCCCCTCATCACAAAAACCGGAAGCTATCTAATATTTTGAAATTTATCTGGAATACTCAAGACATGTATAAGGATTACTTTAATGACCAAAATTTGAGGAGAACATAAATAACTGAATACTTAGGTCTCCTACAAACATGCCTTAACATGTCTGACGACGGAGGAAATTGTTTGATAGACTCATTAAATTTTTGGCCCCCCTGGTGGCCATATAAATACACTCCCGCTCCACTTTACCCTGATATTTCAAAATATCCATTATTTCATCACTTTGGACTTTTCCTCCAACAATGCCAATTACAATTGCTCTGCACATTAATCAACTATTTGAGTTGTTTTTGGAAAAAAGAGTCTTTGTCTGGTGCCCAGTCTCCTGATGAACCTTTTCCTACTTAAGTAGATGGGTCCTTGAATGATATGTACACATATAAATACCATGCCCATATTCAGAGCCTCTTCTACTTAGGTTGTAGACATGCAGTTTGCTAATGTACCCTTTAAGAAACTAACATCACCTCATGCCATGATGAGGCATGAGACTAAGACTAAAATAGAAATTATTGGTACATTGATATAAAATTTTATAGATTCTGGGAAAAAAGATCCAGAATGCAGGTAGTCAAGTGTCAAACACCATAGAACAGGTGTGGGGAACCTGTGGCCTTGAGGCCACACGTGGCCCTCTAGATCCTCAAGTGTGGCCCTTTGACTGAATCTATGTGGGCTGCACATGAGGATCTAGAGGACCACATGTGGCCTTGAGGCCACAGTTCCCCACCCCTACTATAGAGTGTCAGAAAGGTTGAGGAAAGGTCACTGAATTAGCAATAAAGAGATCACTTATCAACTTGAAGAGAGCAGTTTCAGTCAATTGATTAAGAATGGAAGCCACATTATGAAGGGTTGAGAAATGAGTAGAAGGTAAGAAAATAGAGAGTAATTGTTCCAGGGGATAGTCAGGAGCAAGTGAAGGTGGTGTTGGTGTTGTTAGTGTTGGTGGTGGTGGTGGTGTTGTGGTGGTGGTGGTTGTTGTTTTAAGGATTGGGGATACCTGAGCATGTTATAGGAAGCAAGGAGGGACCAGTGGATAAAGAGAAATTGAAAGTTAGAGGGAGAAGGGATTCATTCCTGCATTCGATTCAGTCAGCAAAAATTTATAAGTCCCTTTTATATTGTGTGCTGGATGCTAAAGATAAAAAAGAACAAAATTAAATACTCCCCTCAGGGAATGTATTCTTTTGAGGACAAACAACTTATACATAGAAAAATATATTCAAAATAATATTCAGGAAGAAGACACTTGCAACTGAAACACCATGATAGGCTGCCTGTGGGAGATGGCACCTTAGCTGAGTTGTGAAATAAACTAGGGGTTCTCTCAGGCAATAGGGAGACGTGCATGCCAAGTGTGAGGAACAAACAGCATGTGCAGCAGCCTAAAGATGAGAGATGAAATTCTTTGAATGGGGTACAGTGAGCTGGCTAGTTTGGCTGGAGCAGATAGTGCACAAAAGAGAGGAGTGGAGGCACTATGCACTGAGCCTGAAGTGGAGGTAAACAAGATCTCGGAGGGAGTTGTGCAGTAGTGCTCTATGAAGGAAGAGGTCAATGGGAAAAGAAATAAAGAATTCAGTTCAAGAAAGAGACAGAGGCAGGTTAGAATCGTATTATGAAGAACCTTAAAAGCCAGATGGGACTTTCTGTCTTTAATCCAGGGAGCCACTGGAGTTTCTACCATGTCTAGACTTGGGCTGTAAGAACATGACCTTTGTCAAGACTTCCAGTTAACATGATGATACAAAAACTCATAGCAAAGCCCTGTTGGTCATAGTCCTATAAAGACTTTAAAAATATCAGATTAAATAATGATGTTTAGAAGCACAAAGAAATAACAGTAAACTTTTTCATTCGTCAAAGTCCTCTGCAAAGACAACAAAAATCCTATATGCATTGACAGAGAGGACCTGTCAGGGAAGTCAGCATGAGCTGACATATGCAAGTGTTGTGTTCAGGTATGCTCCAGGGATATTGGGATGAGGGTTTAGAGTATTGCCAGACCTCTGAACCCAAACATAACAGAGGAGGTGGAAGCCAACATGGAAATGAGAGACAGGACAAAAAAAAGTCTAAACATCCCATTCAAGAGTACTGGGGAAAGTGTAGCCTGGCTCTGGCCCAAACTAGATAACGAGGCTAAAGAAGAAGTTAAATAGATAAAAATATGCGATGCAAGGAAGATATACTGTGGGCCAAGGAGATGCCTAATTTATAAACCCAGAAGAAAGGGTAATCCCACAACATCTACTTCAGAGGGAAAAAATGTACTAAAAGAATACCTAGAAGAAATGAAACAGAAGATTAAAAACTTAAATAAGAGCCCTGGGGGAAAAAAACAGCTTCTAACAGAAGTTTGAAAATCTTACCTAAATAGCACATTCCCAAACAAAACAGAACAGAGAAGGCAGAATTTCTTCACTACCAGAGACAAGAAATATTAGAACAATATAAAAAGATTGGGGGGGAGAAATTGAAGAAAATATAAAGTATCTGCTATCATAAAAACTGACCTGGAAAACAAGTTGACAAAAAGATAATTTAAGAATTATAAGATACCCTGAAAATCATGACCAAACAAGATTTCATTGGCCACTGTGGAGGATGGATTGGAAAGAGGGGAGGAAACCAGTTAGAAGGCCAATGCAGTAATCTAGACAGGTGATGAGCACCTCAGCTAGGCTGGTATGAGTGGAGAGAATGAATGAAAAAGTATGTATTGAGTGAAAAAGTATGCATTAAGCACTTGCTATGTACTAAGGTTGTTTTTCATCCTTTGTTCTCGAAGAGGACCAGTGACATCGGAAGGGTGATGTCTTAACTTGCAAGTGAATTGGATTTGAGTGAGGCAGAGCTGTGCAGAGTCGTAAGTTTTACTCCTCTAGAGTTATCAAAGTCCAGTGGCAAAACATAGGTCAGGATGTGGTGGGAAACCTTGACCTTTTTAAGTTAGCTCTTTCCCAGATCTCAGCCTGAGGCAACACCTATTTGGCATTTAAAGGCTGGGGGAAGAGCCTCAGAGTTGCTGGCCAGAATAGAAACAATTGCTGTCTACACTCACTCTGAGCCATCAAAATCCAAAGAAGGAGGAAGTGAGTCTTGGTCTGGGACCTATTATTGGCCAATCAGTGAGAGCCAGAGTGATTGGAGTCCAAAGGTATAGTCGGGTAGCTCCATTTGAATCCTCATGGGCTTTGTGAAAGCCTGGTTTTCCAGAGCTATATTTCAAGAAATCGTACCTGAAAACTACATGAGACTAAAGAGTTAATTGTCTCAGATTTTTGGAAAAAAAGAAAAAAACAATGATAGAATAAATAAATAGGGGGCAGCTAGGTGGTACAGTGGATAGAGCACTGGCCCTAGAGTCAGGAGGAACTGAGTTCAAATTCGGCCTCAGACACATAACACTCACTAGCTGTGTGACCCTGGGCAAGTTACTTAACCCCAATTGCCCTTAGCAAAAAGAAAAAAAGAATAAATAAGGTAAGAAAAAAAAAAATCTAGTCCCCAAACCTCAAGATACTTTGCAAATATAAGCAATCAAAATTTATATTCCTTTGGACAGAGAACCCACATGTAAAGGTACAATTCCCCATGTGGACAGTGAGAAGAGGAAGAGGAGGAAATAACAGCATTGCCCAGCTGGAATTGGGTTCCCAGAGGGGCAGCCACTACTAGGCCTCCATTCTTACCTAGCCTTTAATTACTGACTGGGTGTTGCCTCAGACAATTGAGACCTGGAAAAGACCTATTAACTTATTAAGGCCAAGGTCTCCCACTGCATCCTGAGCTGTCTCCAGTTATCCTGACCTATGTCTTGCCACTAGACACTGATGACTCTGAAGGAAAGAGTGAGGCTTATGACTCTGCATAGCTCTGCCTCACTCCAATACAATTCGCTTGGCAAGACATCATCGTCCTGATGTCACTGGTCCTATCTACCAACGACTGAGGTTATAAAAGCAGAAATAATCCCTGCCCTCAAGAAACTTACATCCTAATAAAGACAGACATCCTTAAGGCGAGTGATGGCCAGGGAGGGGCATTTTGGTCCAGAAATTTCCTGAGATGGTGAATAGGATCATGGGGGAGTAGATTGACACACCCCTTATAGTAGTGGTGGCAGAATGGTAATGATTCCAGGGTGGGGTTCGAGGGATGGAGGAATGAGCAAGGATATATGCATAGAGGCAAGACAAAAAATATATCCAGGTAGTAAAGTGAAGTCTGAGTGAAGCTTGCCTGAAATAGTGGGCAGGGTAGACCTTTCAGAGATGAAAGGATTAATAGCTCTGCCCTTGACAAGAGAAGATGTCTGGGAAGTAAGGGTTAAGGATATGAGCTGTTGATTTTACCCCCTCAGTTTTGAATTGCAGAAGTGATTGGATATGAGGAAAGATAAAGAATTAAGGCTGACTCAGAGGTGGCAAACTTGGATGACTAGAAGGATTGTGGTTACTCAACCAAAACTGGTGAATTAAGAATAGGGAAATCTGAAATGAGAGAAAAGGCAATGAGTTCTGTTTTGGACATAATGAGTTGGAGATGCTACAGGACATTCTGTTTGAGAGATCTTGGAGGCAATTGTTATTGAGAGACTAGAGATCTGAGAGTCATCCCAGTAGAGGTGATAGTTGAACCCATGGAACCCGATGAGCTCACTGAAAAGGAATAAAGGAAGAGAAACAATATCCAAAGTGTGATCACCAGTGTCAAATTCTCCCTGACAAATCTAATCTTTTTCATGTCCCAGCAACTGCTATTTCCTCCTCCTCATTCCAGCCAGGTGATTCCATTTTCTACCTGCAAGTCCTGAGTCTTTCAAGCTGAGGGAAGTTTCTGCCTTCATAGAAAAGCAAATAAAATCTCCTAAAGGAACGGGATGGTATATCAGGTACCAGTCTCTTTTGTACAAATCTCTTGTCTAGGTCTCTGATCCCTTCCTGACATTATCTGTGTTAATAATCCATTTTGGTCCCACTTCCTGTTGCTTCACTATACATCACATTCCCTGTGAGCATTACAAACCTCTAAGTTGCTCATGCTTCCCATCTCGCCACCTTGTTTTCAGTAAACAATCTCCAGTTTTACTGGGTTTTTTTCAAACTACCTTCTTCACACCTTAAAAGTTTTTAGCCTTGTTTATAGCTCCTCTCCTTACCGCCTCTGCCACCAATTCTTAACTGCTTTTGATCTCTAATGATCATATAATCCCCAAATTCAGTGGCCTCTCTTCAATACTCATTCTCCTTGATCTCTGTGTAGCATTAAACACTTGTATACAAGGGAGGTAGCAGGGTGTAGAGCTAGATTGTGTTTGAACATGATGACCCAGTGCCTGTTTCTCTTGGCCTTTTCTTTAGTAATTGGGAAAAGTTATTTCATCTCTGAGCATCTCTGGAGGGCATCTCAGTTTCCTGAGCTGTACAAGGAAAGAACACCACTAGGTGAACTCTAAGATGACCTCTAGTTTTTAATGATTCTATAGTACCTTCCTTTGTCAGCTTTTCCTACATTGGCTTCTTTATTACAACGTTGACTTTCATGAGTCTCCTTCCTTCATGACCATCCAGCTTTTAAATTCGTAGAATAGTAGACTATATAGAAGCCTTAGTTCTAGTACAAGCCTCATTTGACAAGTGAAAAAAACTGAAAACCAGAGAGTTCACACAAATAATATCTAAACCAGAATTGCTGCTGAGGTCTTCTAACTCCTATCCACATTGACCTCCTTCTGCCACCTTATAAGTATGGATGTTCTCTCTAAAGCATGTCCTTGGCTCTCCTGTCTGTACTATAACTAGTTGGACAAATCATTTAAACTCTGACCCCCAGTTTTTTCTCTTAGAAAATGAAGTGGTTTTATTAAAAGATGTGATCACCTACATCTAATCCTGTAGTTTCCACTATGAACTTAGGCATAATTAAAGTGAAATTCATTTCTGAAAAATATTCAAAAACAAACCTTGAAGGCTGCAAGATTTCTGCTGAGCTCTACTAATCTGAACACCCCATTTCCTAAACATTTCTCTCTCTACCTAAGTGAAAGAGATGAGATATAGTTTAATAATTTGAGATTTCCGGAATGATGCAATCTCAGCAGTTCTGCATTAAGATCGTTTTCTACAGAGTGTCTTCTGGGTCCAGAAATACTAATAAAAGAAGGGGATGGAGAATGAAAAAAGAAGGGTAAATCAGGAAGTAAACACCTACTGAAAAGGATATTCTCAGTGGGATAGTTCTTTATGAGTGAAGGGTATAGGGAATAGTAACCTAGAAGAAGAGATCATAAGAAAGATCACCATACTAATGAAATATTTTATAATCAAAAGGGCAAAATCCTAGATGAGATGAGGAAAGTTAGAAAAACTAGAGCTACAAGACTTGTGGAAGCTTCTAAATGACCTCAGCAGGGAGGACCACTACATTCTCAAAGCCTTAAGTAAAGGAGAAGAAAATGGGAGATTTGGTAAAATACTTAATATATAACATATGTATGTGTGTATATATAATATATATATATATAGGAATAATAAATATAGCTAAAAAATATAAAGAAATAAATATCTAACTTAATATATAAAATACTTAATTTCTTAAAAAAAAATAGTCCAGATTTCTCAGAAAGGGAGTAATGAAGTTACTTAAAACTAGACTATGGAGAGCCATGAACTGGAGTTTATATATCATTTCTAAGCAGTAGGGAGCCACTAGAAGCTTTTGAGTAGAAAATGTAGTAGGGATGGTACAATTAGATGATTATTCAGGCAGTGGTGTAAAGGAATGGAAAGGGGAATGAGGTAGGAAGTCTAATAATATTGTTTATATAATGCTTAAATGTATATAGTACATTTACATAGGACTTAAAGCTTTGCAGAATACATTTATATAACCTTTTACAATATACTAGGCAAGAGAAGATGAGGGGCTAAAATAGTATGGTTGCAGTGGAATAGAAAGGACTGAATGAGTGAAAGAAGGATTACAGAGATCAAATTGATGAGATGTATACAGAACTTCTTTCAAAGCAGAGTATTTCAGAGTAGGACCTTTGAAGATTTAAGTACTGTTGAAGAACCATGAGTACTGTTTATTCTTAAATAATTTAAACTTTTTTCCAGTCTACTCATTAAAATCTTAGAATAAAAACAGGATTTTGCTATAGAGAACGTAGGGGGTGGAGGAACAAAGGCTTGGAACATTAGACTAATTCCTAATTTCTGATAAAATATACTTTGATAGAAATTAGGCACCAATAACTTTTGAAAGTTAAAGGTAGAACATAAAGATAAACAAAAGTGAAAATAAAAAGTTGAACAAAATATTTGAGAAACTAGAGCTTACAGGACCTATGGGATCTTCTAAATGGGACTGATAAAGAATATACATATTTCTCAGTACCACATTGAACTTTTATAAAAAAATAACCATGTATTGGGGCACAAATATATTACAAATAAATGTAAAAAGACAGAAATATTGAATGTATCTTTTAAAAACTATAACAATAAAAATAGTGATCAGTTCATCAAGCAGAAACAAAAGATACAGGACCAAATGGAGATTTAACAGTGAAATCCTAAACAATATGTGGATCAGAGAATTATAAAAACAATAATTATGTAAATCATTTAAAGGAAATTATTATGGCAAAGCAACATACCAAAATTTATGGAATCAGCTAAAGCAGTCCTCAAAGGAAAAATTACATTTTTTTTTTGGCTAGGCAATGGGGTTAACTGACTTGCCCAGGATCACACAGCTTGTAAGTGTTATGTGTCTGATGCCAGATTTGAACTCAGGTTGTCCTGAATCCAGGGCCGGTGCTGTATCCACTGCACCACCTAGCTGCCCCGAAAAATTACATTTTTAAAAATATACATTGACAAAGAATATGTATTTTAAAACTCAGAAAGCCAACAAATAAAACAAAAAAAAAAGCACAGAAGAAGAGATACTGAAAATTAGAAGAGAAATAGATAAACTGGAAACACCGAAGACTATAAACAAAACTTAGGTGGTCCTTTGAAAATACTAACAAAATTGATAAACTCTTAGCCAATATGATTAAAAAGAAGAGGGCAGAAAATATAATAAGCAAAATAGTAAATAATCTAAGTGAAATCACAACAAAATCAGAAGAAATTTTTAAAAAATTATCGGAACCTATTATACACCATTTTATACTAAGAACACAAAAGAGCAGAATGCCTTCAAAATTATAAAATACTCAAAGTAACAGAAGACTAAAAAGAGATCTTAATTCCATTTTGGGAAAGGAAATAGAACTCACTATAATGGAACAACCAAAGGGGAAAAAACCCTTCTGGTCTTAATGGATTCATAGGAGAATTCTTATCAAATTTTTTAAAAGAACAACTAGTACCAAAACTACAGAAATTATTCTCAAAAACTAAGAATCAAAACACTCTACCCAACTCCTTCTATGATACAAACATAGCCCTAAAACCTAAATCAAAAAAGGATAAAGCAGAGGGAGAATAATAGATCAGTGTGTTTAACGAATATCAATTCAGACTGTTTAAGTAAAATCCTGTCACACTTACTACATTAGTTCATGCAAGAAATCATTTGTTATGGCCAAGTTGGATTTATACCAGTAATGCAGGAATGGCGCAATGTTAGGAAAAGAATCATAATTAGTCATACTAAAAGTATAAATATCTAAAACCACATGATTATCTCAAGAGAGGCAGAAAGAAACCTTTGTCAAAGCACAATACTCATTTATGCTGAAAACTCTAAAAAAGTATTGTCATAGCAGTATCTTTTTTTAATATCATAAAACATCTTTCTCAAAACCAAAAGCAAGTATCATATGCAACATTAGAACCTTTTCCAGTAAATACAGAAGCAAAGCAAAAATACCCATCTCCCCGCTGTTATTTGATGTAGTTCTGGAAGTGCTAGTATTAATTCAACAGAAAGATAGTAAAGATGTGAAGACAGACAAAAAGGAGATAAAATTATCCCTATTTGCTGGTGGTGTATTGATTTACTTAGAAAATTCTAGGGAATCAGCAAAGATATTAGTTGAAAGAATCGTTTCAGCAAAGTTGCAGGCTATAAAGTAAAAACCCACAAAACCCAACAGCATTTCAATATAATAATAATAATAAATCCAAGAAGTAACAAATAGAAAAGGAAATATCATTCCAGATAACTACAAAATGTGTAGAATTTTTGGAGACTAATTGTATACAAAATACTTTAGATTTGATTGCAAAGTGCTCCTTAGAGAAATAAAAAACAACAAATAGCTAGAGCAATATTCCATTCTCATAGCTTAGTCACTACCAAAGTTAGTTTACATTTTTAATGCTACCAATCAAATTATCTAAGTGACAGTTTATAGATCTTGTTTTTAAAAAAACTGTTGGAGAAAAAAAAAAGACCTAGAATATCAAGAGAAATAATGATAAAAAGGTAGAGATGAAGGGAAAATAGCACATCCAGACCTCAAACTATATTTTAAAGCATGAGTCATC
This sequence comes from Vombatus ursinus, assembly GCF_900497805.2. Taxonomy (NCBI): domain Eukaryota; kingdom Metazoa; phylum Chordata; class Mammalia; order Diprotodontia; family Vombatidae; genus Vombatus; species Vombatus ursinus. The sequence continues at coordinate 64,863,776 of NW_020954576.1, forward strand.
AAAAATATTTGGTATTGGTTAAAGAAATAGAGAGGTCAATGGAACAGACTAGACAAGGGAGAATTAATGGAACTCATTAATCCAGTGTTTAGGAAACCAGAAAACATAAATTACTTAGGCAAGAATTCCCTATTTAATAAAAAGTGTTGGAAAAAACTGGAAAGCAGTCTGCAGAAATTAGGCTTAGACCAACATCATATTCCTCATTCCACAATGAATTCAAAACGGATACTCTTGAATATTAGAGATCATATCTTTAGATAAATTAGAAAAGAAGCAGATCATATACATTTCACAGCAGTGGACCAGAGATGTGTTCTTATCCAAACAAGGGAGAGAGGCCATTAGAAATTATAAAATCTTTAATTATGATTACATGAACATAAAAAGCTTCTGCACAAACAAAACTAAAGCACCTCGGATAAGAAGGGAAGCATTCAGATGTGGAAAAAATTTATCTGATTTCTCAGATAAGGTTTTGATATCCAAGATACTCAGCTAACAGCTGTATATGAACAAAAGCCATTTCCCAATGGGTAAGCGATCAAAGGATATGAACAAACAGTTTTCTGAAGAATCACAAATAATAATCATATGAAAGAATATTTAGCATCACTAATAATGAGAGAAATTAAAATCAAAACAAATCTCCAGGGTTATACCTCATACCCTGCAAATTGGCAAAGATGACAAAAGATTGAAAGTCAATAGTCAAGCAGGAAGAATTGTGGGAAGATAGGTACACTAGTGCATTATTGGTAAAGCTGTGGATTGGTATAATCATTTTGGAATGCAATTTGGAATTATGTAAATAAAGTGACTAAGATGTCAACATCCTTTGACCCAGAGATTCCACACTAGCCTTATACTCCAAAAATAGCATTGATAAGAAGAAAATCTTTATATATACCAAAATATTTATAACAGCACTTTTTTGTGGTAGAAAAACATTAGACACAAAGCAGGTACCCTCCAATTATCGAATGAGTAAATTTTATGATATGTGAATGTAATGAAATAGTGCTGTGCTGTAAAATGATGAATATAATGAATATAGAGAAGCATGAAAAGATCTACATGAACTGATGCAAAGTAAAGAAAGCAGAGCCAAAAAGAAAAGAAAAAGATGACAGCCATACACAATGACTACACGAATGTAAATGGAAAAAACAGCCCTCCCAAAAAAATCAAAAGTAAATGTTGCAAAATTACAAATAACAAGAGTGGCCTCAAGACATGAGAAGGTACTCGCATTTACTCCTTTACAGATGTAGGAGGTCTGTGGGTGTGGCATATATTTTCAGAGGTATATATATGTGTGTGTGTGTGTGTGTGTGTATAATATGTATATATATGTATATAGTTAGCTGATTTTTATTCTCTTCCCTTTTTTTCTTCAAAAAAATATTCTTTGTTATGTGGATAGGATGGCTTTCTGGAAAGGGAAGGGGAAGGAATACTGGGAGGAATTCTGGTGATGTGAAAAACCAAAATATATCACTAGATATTTACCCAAAAAAGTCAAAAGATAGTAAGTGGCAGTGATTTGAATCCTACTCTTTGATTCCAAATTTATTATAATGTGACTTATCATAAATCACTTAAGAAAGTGATTCATGTAACAGCCAATTTTTTGAGGAGAACCACTGTTCCATTCAAACAAACATACCTGTATTTCTCGATTGTGGCCCTATGATAGGTATGTAAACATTTAAGCACATAAGACAGTCCCTGCTCTCAAGGAACTTACATTCTAATGGGTGGAAAGGACACATATATGGAAACGAAAAGGTGGAGCAGGAGACCAGTATCTATATGGGAGTGATGTGGCAGCTGAGAAGGAAGAGAGAGAATCAAGTATTGAGTAAAGTGAAGCATAATTTGAATTCTTCCTGAAATGATGGTCCCAATAAGGAGCTTCACCATGGTCCCCAATGGGAAAGAGTCACCAATTGAGAAAGTCACCAGTCAAGTGAGTAAGACCTCATCATTTCTCAAATAGTGAACCAAGACAGATTTATAACAATAAGAGCCATACCCTAATTGACAAATGGTCAAAGAATATGAGCAGTCAATTTTCAGAAGAAATCAAACGTGTCCATAGTCATATGAAAAAAAAATGCTTTAAATCACTGTTGATTAGAAAAATGCAGATTAAAACAATTCTGAAGTACCACCTCACACCTATTAGATTGGCTAACATGACAGAAAAGGAAAATTACAAATGTTGGAGGGGATATGGAAAAATTGGGACATTAATGCACTGTTGGTGGAGTTGTGAACTGGTCCAACCACTTTGGAGAACAATTTGGGATTATGCTCAAAAAGCTATAAAACTGTTTACACCTTTTGACCCAGCACTACTAAAGTCTGTATCCAAAAGATATCAAAGAAAAGGAAAAAGGACCTATATGTACAAAAATATTTATGGCAGCTCTTTTTGTGGTGGCAAAGAATTGGAAATTGAGGGGATGCTCATCAATTCAGGAATGGCTGACAAGTTATGGTACATGATTTTGATGGAATACTATTGTACTATAAGAAATGATAAGCACGATGGTTTCAGAAAAACCTGGGAAGGCTTACATGAACTCATGTGAAGTGAAGTGAAAAGAACTGGGAGATCATTGTGCACAATAACAGCAGTATTATAACGATGATTGACAGTAAAAGATTTAGCTACTCTGATCAGTACAGTGATCCAAGATAATTGCAAAGAACTCATGGTGAAAACACTATCCACCTCCAGAGAGAGAACTGATGAATTCTGAGTATTTTGAAGTATATTTTTTTTCACTTTCTTTACTTTTCTTGCTTTTATTTTTGCAATCTGGGTAATATGGAAATGTTTCCCATGATTCCCCATGAATAATTTCTATCATATTGCTTGCCTTCTCACTGGGTAAAGGGAGGGCAGGAGGTAGGTAAAGAATTTAGAACTCAAAATTTTTTTTAAAGAATTCTAAAAATAAATAAATAATGAATTTTTGGAAAATAATAATAAAGGCCATCACAACCAGGAAAAACAATGAAAGATAGACAGACATAACCCTTTGAGTGGAAATATTTCCAGGTAGTGAAGTGAGCAAGCAAGGTGAAGGTAGAGAAGTCCAAATTCAGAGAGTGAGTCTAGATATAAGTGAAATAAATATGAACAATTTTAGATCTAAGTATTTATTTCTAAGTTAAATTAACTTTACTGAAGGACCTAATTTATTAAAACTTTCCGACCCAACTCTGCCATTAACTAGCAGTGTGACTTTGCCCAAGTCACTTACCATCCCATTCTTCATCTTTAAAATTGGGGGTGAGGATGAACTATATTATGATCTCTGAGGCCTTTTTCTCAGTCTGAAATTCATTGCTTTTAATACAGAGGAGAAGTGGGACTAAAACTGATCTTGGTCTTCCTTACAAGCATTTGAGACTTTATATTTCCCAGATCTGGGAATAAGACAGTATAGTGAAGATTACTTAACTTGGCCTGGACTGAATAACTCTGGAAAACATGTATGGATTTTCAGTAGTTAAGATACTGATTACTAACAGAAAATTATTTTAATTGCAGGTAAACAAGTGAGAACCAAACTTTCACAGGCGTTTAATCACTGGCTGAAAGTTCCTGAAGATAAGACGCAGGTATTTATACAATTCCCAATATTTTAATGATTTTTTCAAACTTCTAGAACATAGGTATTATGAAGATCTCATTAAGCCTAAAATGCTATGTCTTTCTAAGCCATTAGTTTTTCCTCCAGGGCAGTGCTTACCTAATAGCATGTGGCTCTGAGATTTAGCCTTAATAACTCCATTACACAGGCCCTGAAATTGAGAAATCATCTGTAAGACTATAATGGCCAAGATGAGGATCTTGTGACATCACTTACCTCTGCCTTTGTTGTTCATTTGTTTCAGTCATATCTAACTCTTCCTGACCACATTTGGGGTTTTCTTAGCAAAGATGCTAGAGTGGTTTGCCATTTCCTTCTGTAGCTCATTTTACAGAGGAGGAAACAGAGGCCAACAAGGTTAAATGACCTGCCCAGGGTTGCACAACCAGTAAGTGTCTGAGGCCAGATTTGAACTCAAATCTTCCGGGTGCCAGGCCCAGCACTCTATCTACTGTACCACCTAGCTGCCCCTAAGATTTGAAAGGCAACTTGGCATAATGGATAGAGGGCCCAGTCTTGCAGTGCTGAAGTTGTTGTTGTTTGTTGTTTAGTCGTTTCAGTCTTTCCAACTCTTTGTGCCCCCTTTTTGGGATTTTCTTGGCAGAGGTACTGCAGTGGTTTGCCATTTCCTTCTCCTGCGCATTTTACAGATGAGGAAACTGAGACAAACAAGGTTAACTGACTTGCCCAGGGTCACACAGCTAGTAAGGTTTGACGTCAGATTTGAATTCAGGCCTTCCTGACTCCAGGTCCAGCACTTTATCCACTGGGCCACCAAGCTATCCGTATAAATGCCCACCTCTGCCAGGTCTGTTGTATACATTGAGTCCTGCATTATGGTGTTGTGGAAAGATTACCAAACTATAGGTTAGAAGAACTTGCTTGATCCCTGACTAGCCTCATTATCTTGGACAAATCACCCTTTGTGTTCTATGAGGATTAAATGAAATTAGGAGTGTGAAAGCATTATGCAAATGTTAGATTGTGAGTGTTAAAGAATTTTAGGAGATATCAGTAAGACATTATACTAATGAGAATTTTACACAGGTTGTAAATTTAAATAGTCACATAATGAACATTTTTTAACACCTTTATGATCCAATGAGCATTTATTAAGCATCTTTTATGTATAAAGCCCTGTGCTAGGGCCTGGGGGCACAAAAATAAAAAGGATAATAGTCCTGCCTTCAAGGAACTTACACTCTGCTGGAAAAATACTCTATAGAATTTTGGTGGAGAGAAAGTGCTAACTATGTACACACTAACAGCCACGTTGTGCAATGACTGACTTTCATAGACTTAGCTCTTCTCAGGAATGCAGAGATCTAAGACGTCTCCAAAAGTCTCATGATGGAAAATGCTATCCACATCCGAAGGAAGAAGTATGGAGTTTGAACGCAGATCGAAGCATACTATTTGCTCTTTTTTTTTCCTTCTGTTTTGTTTTGTTTCCTCTTTCTTGTGGTTCCTCCTATTGGTTCTAATTCTTCCTTACAACACCACTAATGTGAAAATGTGTTAATAGGAATGTATATGTAGAGCCTATATCAGATTGCATGCTGTCTTGGGGAAGGAAGGGGAGAAAAATTTAAAACTCAAAAGCTTATAAAAGTGGTTATTGATAAATCAAAATAAATTAATAAAAAAATTTTTTTAAAAGTACTAACTGCAGGATGAGCTTCTCATAAGAAGCTGTACATCAACTGACTCTTAAGGAAGCCAGGAGTCTTAAGATACAAAGACTATAAGGGAGCCCCTTTCACACCTGGGGGACAACGTATATAAAGGCCCAGAATTGAGAGATGGGGTGCCGAGTTTGAAGAAGAGCCTGTGGGACATCCTGGCTGAATCATAGGGTGGGTGAAGAGGAGTAAGGTGAAATAAGCCTGGAAAGAGAGGCTGGAGAGAGATTGTGAAGGACACCTGGTATATGTAAAATGTTGTATTACTGAGTAAATAAAAACAAAAACATTAATATTCATAGAACCTGAATTAAGATGGAACTCAAATAACATCTAGTTGATCTTGGACCCGAATTAGAATCTCTTCTATGATTATATTGCTAAAAAGCCATCCAGCTTTTGTGTCAAGGTTTTCAGTGAGGAAGACTCTGTAACCCCCGGGAGCAATCCATTCTACTTTTGGACATACCTAATTGTTAGGAAGTCGAACTTTATTTCTACCTGAAATCTGCCTTTCTATAACTTTCACCCATTGCTTCTACTTCCACTCTTTGTAGCCAAGCAAAATCCCTCATCTATAAGTCATCTCTTCAGATGTTTAAAGACAACTATCATGACCTCCCCCCACCTTAGTCTTCTCTTCTCTAGGTTAAACATCTCCAGTTTCTTCAGCTGGTTTACCTCTAATTCCTGGATTCTCTTCCTTTCACCATACTAATTGGCTGCTTCATACTCTCCAGCATGTTAGTGACTTGCCTACCCTGCAGTGCCAAGAGCTGAGCACATTTCCGGATGTGGTTTGATGAGAACCAAATATAGCAAGATATCAACTCCCTCATTATAGAAATTGTCCTAGAAGATGCCCTCTCAGTGTAGCCTGGACTTCTCTGACACCGTTGATTCACTTCAAACTTTTAGTCCACAGAAACATTCACATCTTTTCAGTTTGGTTCAGAATATGTAGAGTTTGAGTTACTGGTAGGATACCTATAGGTAGAGATATCATGTAGGCACTTAGAAATGTGGACCTGTGGAATCACTCTGTCTCCAGTTTGAACAGTGACATTTCATGTTTTTAGATGTGACCTATCAAGTCCAGCGAGTCAAGACCCTTTGGGACCCCACCTCATTCGATATGTTAGCTATACCCACCACCTTTTTCTCATTTGCAAGTAAAAGCATGCCTTCTAAACATGGCTAGAGCCCTGTGACTTACACTCAAGGAGAGCAAAAAAGGTACACTCTTACCTCCTGACCTGTCCTGAGTTACAAAAACTTTCTGTTGTTTTTTCTTTCATTCAGTGATCATTCTCCTTAACAAAGAAAATACAAGCAAAATTAAATTTGAATAGTTCCATCTTTTCTGTGTTATATGTTATCCCATCCACCCCAAGCAGCAATCCTGTTTGTTTTTCTGAACTCCTTCTTGCTCCCAACACAACTTAAAGGGGGGGCACTACTCACTCTGATGCTTCTGGCAATACTCTTATTATAAGGTCATGTCTGTCTTTTATTTTTATTCTCTGTTACATGCTTTTGCTTCTGTCTTCTATACATGATTTTTCAAGTCTGATTTGGTGGGTGAATCTCTTAGTTACTGCATTCTTTTCATCCTTACCAGAATTGGTTTTGTTTGTAGGTTTGGAATTTAATTCTTGAGAGTTTCTCATCCCTTTAAAATTGATTTGACCTCGATGATCCTTCTCTGAACCCTTTGAAGGCTTTGATCCCCAAACTAGGCAGCCATTGAACTTGGTTTGGTTTTCCCCTTCTTTTCTCTCACAAACTCTATGATGGATGTTTCATGTCCTCCTAAAGTTCCCATAATTTTTATTTCAGCGGTCAACTCCTTAGTGATCAGAAGAGCAGTTTTCCTTCTGACTTTTCAAAGCCTTAAATTCATAGCAAACCAAGGAATTTATCAAGCACTCTGTTTTAGAGAAATAAAGTGCTGAAGCAGATATTTTCATAATATAAGTTTCCCATCTTTGCTCTGTCATTCCTCAAATCCAGGTTTTGTGATCCCTTGCCTTAACTACTACTCTATTATCTCCTTTTGTAGTTTGTTCAATGACAATTTAACTTAGGTTGTTTTTTTTTTTAATTAGATCCTCACTCAAATTGTTTTAATCGTATTTCCCCTCTCCAGGCCTTAGACTTTTCTTACATGTGTGTGCCATCTCCATATACACTGATCCTCAGTCACCCCTTCTATCCATTTTGTTCCTCTTGGAACAGAGTGAGGATCTAGCTTGGGTGCCTTGAAGGCATGGGGTAACCATGAATAGAAATAGATAGGGAGGAATTGGTTTGAGTAGTGAGCTCCTGGAGGGTAGGGACTGTCTTTTGCCTCTTTTTGTATCCTCAGTGCTTAGCATGATGACTGGCATGTAGTGGCCCCTAATAAATACTTATTACTTTCAGTTTGGTTCAGGATATGTAGAGTTTGAGCTACTGGTACGACACCTATAGGTAGAGATGTCATGTAGGCACTTAGAAATGAGGACCTGGAATTCAGCAGAGAGTTAGAAGTGGAGACAATAGTTTTGGCAGCCATATGTGTAGAGATAATATCCGCAACTCTGTGGGTTGATGAGAATTAAGGGAGTGAGTCTAGAGACAGAAGTCAGAGCCTTGAGAAAAAATACCAGCCTTAGTGGAAAGAGACGAAGAGCCAGCGAAGGAAAAGAATGTTCCTAAAAGGAGGACAAAGGAGAGCAGGATCTCTTTCGGATAGAAGAGGAAGAAGTGAGTTTCAGGAAGCAGCAGCTAGTCAGCAGAAACGGCTCAGATACTGAGAACATAGAAAAAAATGTCAGAGTAACCCTGGGAGTAATTTTACTGGTGTGGTGAGAGTAGAATCCAAATTGGAGGATTCTAAGGAGGTGTGAAGAAGAGATGACAACCATAGAGTCCTCTTCCAAGAAGTTTTAGCGAAAGAGAGAAGAATGGAGGGGCAGTAACTCATGAGGACAGAAGGGTCAAAGGGCTTTTGTTTTTTTTTAGAATAGGCAAAACCTGAGCATGTTTACATGCAGAAGAAAAGGAGCTAGGGGACAGGGATATGTAATAGAATATGGTCTTAGAATAGGCAGGGAGAAACAAGATCATGAAAGCAGGTATCCTTGACCACCTGAAGAATCCACCCTTCCTTCTGAGGAGAATGGTAAAGAATAAAGTAAAGAAAACCTTTTAGGGGAGGAGTATCCAGAGAGCTCATATTACAGTCTTTGAGTCAGAAGCTCAGGGTTTGAATCTTGGCTTTGTGGCAAGGTTACTTACCTTGAGCAGGTCCTTTAGTTGTACTATGTCCTTCCAACTCTAACCATGTGCCTACATAATCTTAAAGTAGAAGTTGTTGTCATCTACTGATGGCAAGAGCAAGGTGAGCATTTGAGGAGAATGGAAAAGGCTTAAAATGTGTGAAATAGAATGGGATAGGAAAGCAGAAGTTAAATACAATACCAAACAGGTCCCAGCTGAGGTTTAGCTCAAATGTATAATGGACATAAGTAGTATAGTTTCATGACCTTGTTCACCAGCAGTCTGATGACCAGAAAAAAATCTGTTGGTAAACATTAACTAGATTAGCAGGTATGAGTGTTGGAACTTTAAGAGAGCAAGAGAGTCTAGGGTGGTATCAATCAAAACTACTGAAGTGCCTGACAGTGGTCAAGACTAGTAGGAAGGTAAATGTAACCCTCAAAGCAGATGGTAAACTGGAAAGCAAGAAAGGGTTGAGGAGCCAGAGGTCAGTGAGGGTGAAAAGCAGTTTGACTAAGAGTAGGGGAGTAGAAAAAATGGAGGAATAGGAGATTATGGTCAGAGGAGACCATCAAGGACATTAGAAGAATTAAAATGTTCCTCCAGTGAGTCGGTGTGGTGTCTGTGTCATAGTTTGGCTTTAGGTTCTTAAGTAAATGATCAAAATACGGAAGTTAAATTTTAATGTAAATATCCTGGTGGGCTTTATACCTGAAAGGCATGTTCTTGATAAAAGATCCCAAAGCTGCTAGGTGGCACAGTGAATAATGCACCAGGCCTAGAATCTGGCCTTAGACTTACTCACTGAGGGGCCATGGGCAAGTCACTTAACTTATCTTTGTCTCAGTTTCCTCATCTGTAAAGTGGGGATAGTAATAGCATTTACCTCCCAGGATTGTTGTGAGGATCAAATAAAATAATAATAATGGTAAAATGTTTAGCACATTGCCAAGCACATGGTAAGTGCTATATAAATGTTAGCTATTGTTTTTGATACTTTTAAATATTTGGGAACTTAATGAATATCTAGTAAGTCAAATGGATCTAAAATGTCATTGGATATAATTTAGAAATACTAGTTTTAAGGAAACTTCTGTCTAGTTGCAAGTAGGCCTTGTGAAGTCTTAGATTTGTTCCTTATACCTGTTGCGCAGTAGTTGAAATTTTCTGTACTTTTAATCTGGGATGGTAGGTACAATATGGAAGTACAAAATTGGAATATCATGTTACGTAATTGTTAACTTGTGTGCTTCTTTGAAATATTAAAATTTAGTTTATTCTTTCTTTTCTTTGGATAGATTATCATTGAAGTGACAGAGATGTTACATAATGCCAGTTTACTTATTGATGACATTGAAGACAACTCAAAACTACGACGTGGCTTTCCTGTTGCTCACAGCATATATGGAATTCCATCTGTAATCAATTCTGCCAATTATGTGTATTTCCTTGGTCTAGAGAAAGTCTTAACTCTCAATCACCCAGATGCAGTAAAGCTCTTTACCCGCCAACTCCTAGAACTTCATCAGGGACAAGGCTTAGATATTTACTGGAGGGATAATTACACATGTCCCACCGAAGAAGAATATAAAGCTATGGTGCTGCAGAAGACAGGTGGACTGTTTGGATTAGCAGTAGGTCTTATGCAGTTGTTCTCCAACTATAAAGAAGATTTAAAGCCACTCCTTAATACACTTGGTCTCTTTTTCCAAATTAGGGATGATTATGCTAATCTACACTCCAAAGAATATAGTGAGAACAAAAGTTTCTGTGAAGATCTAACTGAGGGCAAGTTTTCATTTCCTACTATTCATGCCATTTGGTCTAGACCTGAAAGCACTCAGGTTCAGAATATCTTGCGCCAGAGGACAGAAAACATAGATATTAAAAAATACTGTGTACATTATCTTGAGAATGTAGGTTCATTTGAATATACTCGTAATACACTTAGGGAGCTTGAATCTGAAGCCTATAAACAGATTGAAGCACTTGGTGGAAATCCTGAGTTGGTAGCTCTAATTGAACATTTAAGTAAGATGTTCAAGGAAGAAAATTGATAAGTTTTAAAACCATTATTAGGTTGGTGGTTCACTTTAGCCAGAACTTTTACTTAGTCTACGTGTCACCAATTTAAAATGCCAGCCAAGCTACTAGCCTTCAAAAATCATTGGATGAATAGTGACATGAATAAAGTATTACTCTGTTCAGTCTCTGTTGGTCATAGGTACAGTGAGGCAATTATAAAAGCCTGTTGGTTTTTTCTCTTTGTTGCCCACCAAGGCACAAAATTAAATGGGTCAAGAAAGGCCACATTTGAGTTAGTGATGTATGGAAAAATTACAAAATCTCTGTCTCACGTGGTCAGGTTTTATGAGAGAACATAGACTGTTGCTGTGAATGTCTCATTCTTGTCAACAAAGAGGAGTTCAGCCTCTCTGGATTGGATTTTTATCCCACTGCTTTCCACAATGCTGTAATAATTTTTAGAATATTTTGAATTTCCCATTGTAATGATGATCATAAGGAAACCTCCAATAAAAAAAATCATGGTTATTTGCTGCTACAGGATGGATATTGTACTTTGTGTGTATGTGTACGTGTGTATGTGTGTGTGTGTGTGTGTGTGTGTGTGATATATTTACCTATATCCACATATATGTATATGCATACATGTACATCTGCCTTAAAATGTTTATTTTGCTTCAAAAATATCTAAAGTTGACTACATAGCTAGAAATTAAAATACTTAGCCTGTAAAACAAAAGTGTTAGTAGATTTTATTCCTTACATAATAGGTCATGGTATGGAATTAGTACTTCTTCAAATTCTGCTTGATCACATGTTATCTTGCCTTGTTATTGGCTGCAATAACAACTTTTGTGGAGTTTGAATTTCTTAAATCATATTGTAGAATCAGCTCTATACCAAAAACAAATGGCAGTCATCTGTTTTGTATTGTTTTTTTTAATCATGTACATTAAACTGCAGCAAAAAAATAAAATGAGGCTAGAATTTTGTATTTTTGCCCATTATAGGTATTTTTGAGCCCCTAAAGATCTACCTCTTTGTAAGAGACCAGAAATATTTTGTCTGTTATATTTAGAATTCAGTTTCCCCCATTTTTTTCTTTAGCCACAGAAGGAGTAAGGAAGAATAAAGGTGATTTAATATTAAATTAAAGGAAGTGTGTATACTTAAAAATCATTAAGTGGAAAAATGACAATTTTTTTTTCAAAAATACTTTACTGTTGACTTTAATCCATTAAAAAAAATTCTCACATGTCAATTTCATTATTTCAGTGGCATATAACTATTTTAAGGCAGCAATTTGTTTTTATGTTCTCCAGGAATAATTATGTAATTACACTGGAAACTTAAATGTCTTTGTTGATTTGCCAAAGCTAATTAAGCAAGTGCTGGTGAAGTCATTGCAGGGAACAGTCAGCAGGTCAGTCAGTATTTAAGAAGCAATTTTGGTATGCTGTTTTAACTGGCTAAAAAGGATTTGTTTATTTAACATAGCATATTCATGAATTCTGGATATTTTTCCATACCATAAACAAGAATATACATTTTAAAATTGTTGTCATAATATCTCAAATTCTTTTTTTTATTTTTTAAATGCTTTTAAAGTTGACCTGACCAAAAGATTTTTTAAAAAACTGTATATAACTAAAACAATTTTAAAATACATATGCTTGATCAGTTTTAGAAACTTGAATTATGCAACTAATTTATTTGCTTTCCTAATTTCATAGAGTAGATGAGATTGTCTGTTCTTGAATTTTTTCATTTAGGATTATTTTATCTTTATTACTACAAGAATCAGCATATCTTTGGAAACTGGATTATCATTTCAGTAGTCTTTGTTAAATTGGGTGCATGATTGATTACTATTAATGGATTGTTGTTGGTATTAGTAGCTGACATAGCACTAGAAGGATTTTTACCATTTATTATCTCATTTGGTTAGTGTGTCTTAAAACCTCATTATCTGATACTTCTTGAATTTAATCTGAAGTATATTAGTTGTTACAAAAGGATGATTACTCGATGCTCATCTCAGAAATAACTCTTCTTAAATATTAAAGAATTGACTCTGACACTCAAATTGGGCCCCTGACCTAGTATGTAACTGATTTCTGAAGCTTTATGAAAAATTAGGTACATTTGTTGTCTCAGAAGCATAAGAATATTTGTGACTTTGTTTGGGGAGGATTGTCTTGCAAAATAATTTTTAAAATGGTTTTTCACATTAGGTAATAAGTCTGACTTCCATAGCCACTACGACTCCTGACCTTGGAATCATTAGAGAAGTATGAGAACTGACTGGGAGATATTAATAGACGATTCAGTATACCATGTTTCACTTGGTTTTAATCCCATTAACAAATGTATGAAAAGACCAAGCTAATTTTTTTTTTGCTTTTGTGTTATTTCCCATTTATTCATGCAGTCTCTATCCATGCACAATGGGTGATCTTGAAACTTGTATAAGTACTATCTAGTTACCAAATTCAGTGGATTTTTCTCAGTCTGTTTTCTCAGTCCCTGTTTATAACATTTCTAAGTACCAAAATTATACTATTCTGGATGTCTTACCTCTGACTGCTCCCTTTTCTATTAGATTGGTTCCTCTCCTCCTATCTCCTAATTATGAACCCTTCCCCAAAGTTCAGGACTTAGTCTTTTGATCCTCTTAAATTCAGTATTCGTCTGATCCCACATTGGTTATCACCTCTGTGCACATGTATTTATATCTCCAATTATATTTGAGATATTTCCATTTGGGTGGCTTGTCATTTTCTGGCAATTTTCCCAATGTCATTCTCTGAGTCATGAAATCAGAGTTGGAAAGGACCCTAGCACTCACTTAGTCCAACCCATAAACCAAAGAAATCCCCACCACAACATGCCTGACAAGTGGGTTGTCCAGCCTCTACCAGAAAATCTGTAAGGAAAGAGTACTCATTGTTGTTCTACATAAGCCATTTTTGCTTTTGATCAGCTTTTATTCTCAGGCAGTATTTCCTGACATCAAGTCTACATACGCCCCTGCAACTTCTTTCCACTGTTGCTGCTTCTGCACTCTGGAACCAATCAAAATAAACCCTTCAGATACTTGAGATAACTATTATGTCTCTTCCATCCTCCCCAATATCTTTATCTTCTTTAGACCAAACATCTCTAGCTCTTTCAACTGATCTTCATGGACTTAAGGTCCTTCATTATCCTGGCTGGCCTTTTTTTTGCATACTTTCCAACTCATCAATTTCTACCTTAAATCGTGATACCCAGAACTGAACACAATCTGAGGAACCCTGTATTCTGCTCCTATTACATTTCATCTGATGGGAGCAGAATACAGAGGTATTATCACTTCCCTATTCCTAGAAACTATGCCTCTCTTAATGAAGACCAATATTCCATTAGTTTTTTGGGGTTTTTTTAGTGACTATGTCACATTGCTGACTCATCAAACTTGCAGTCCACTAAAAACCATCCAAAAAATGTTTAGGTTAACTGTTTTCAATGCCTTACCCATGTTCTACTTATAAAATAGATTTATTTGTATTTTTTGGATTCAGTGCAATGCTCTGACCTGTCAATATCCTTTTGTATCCTATCATTCAGTATTAGCTCTCCCTTCTGGGATTGTGTAATCTACAAATTTGTTGAGCATACCATCTGTGTCTTTATCTGAGTTAAAAGTGTGAAACAGCTTAGGTCCAAACACAGATCCCTTGAATACTCCACAAAAAACTTCATGTTTCACTGAAAATGAACTATCATTAACTAAACTTTTAAGTCTTGTTATCCATCCAGTTACCAGTTTGTCTGAATATATTCTCAACTAATCCATAATTATCCATCTTCTCTACAGGAATAGTATGAGATACTTTACAAAAAGCTTTGCTAAAATTTAGGTAGACTATACCCCCAGCATTCCCTGCATCTATATTTAATTAGTAATTCTGTCAAAAAGGGAAATGGGATTAGTTTGGCATGACTTATACTTGATGAAACCATGCACTTTGTAACCACCACCATCTCTTTAATGGAATGTATTAGAATTATCTCAAGAGTTTAAATCAAACTCACTGGCCTATAGTTTTCATACTCTCCTTTCTCTTTTTTTCTTTCTTTCTTCCTAGGACATTTCCCCTTCTCCAATTCTTGTGGTACTTCTCTCATTTTTCCATTATCTTTCAAATGTCACTGACAGTGGCTCAGCAATTATAGTTGCCAGTCTTAAGGACCCAAGAATGTAGTTCTTCTGAGCAGTGTTGACTTAAGTTCAACAAGGGCAGCTGAGTGTTCTCTTACTATCTTCATACTCATCTTGGTATAAGTTCCCTCTTAAGTGGTTTTTGTCCTTTAATTTCCCATGTAAAAATCATTCTCCTTTGCAGAGAAAGCAAAAGTATTGAGCATAAACCCTTATCTCTATTGCCAGTTATAATCCCATCTATCTTTAAGTAAAAGTCCCTTCTTTGATCTTCCTTTTTCTCCCAATATAGTAAGCATACACACACACACACACACACACACACACACACACACACTTTTTATTGTCCTTAGCTTCCTGCAATAGCCTCAGCTGATAGAGAGCTTTAGTAATCCTGGCACTATTTTTGCAAGACTGTCTTGTTCTGATATTGATCTGTTACCTGGCATTGCTTCCATATTTTAAAAATATATTTTTTTATTCTGAACTTAACAGGCACCAAAAAAATGAGCATTTTTATGCACATAGAATATACTCATACACATAGAACAAAAAGTGTGTTGTCCATGAAGCTGCAGATCTCTGTTATGTAAAGTTTGTTTTCCTTTTTAAGTTTATAATAAATTCAACCTGTAGCATTCAAAGCTTTACTACTTGTCTGTGCATTTTTTCTGGTCTTCTCTCTACATTAAAAAAAAATGTCTCAAAGATTACCTTTTCTTTGTTTTTTATTCTTGTCCTATCCCTTATCCTCCTCACTCCCCACCCTACCCCAAGTAAAGGAGAAAAAGCCCTTGGAACAAACATGTATTGTCAAGCAAAACAGATTCTCACTGTATGCTGCCCTTGGCTGAGGATGAGGCTACTCACCACAACTGTTCCCAACTGGCATCTATTCTCCTTCCCTTATGAATTGTAATATAAAGTTTTATTAATTGCTACCTTTTGTGAAAGTGATACTCTTCCTCTGATCTCTCCTATACTACGGTTGCTTCGTCTTCTGTATATTTTCTTTTAAAAATCTAAAATTAGTTCCCTATGCATGTACATCAGTTTCTTCAGACAAATCTTTTTTTTTTTCTCATTGGAATTTTCCCCTGACATCCCCTGAGGACATGACCTATTCCATCTTTTGCCTCTCAGAGCAGTGAAGGTACTCCAGTCTCCTGGCAAGGCTCTAATAACTGGCTGCTACTTCTTGTACTGAGGCAAGCCTTCTGAGGACATCACAAGACAAAACACCACTTGCCACGATGAGCCTCAAGGGAGATTTATACAGTGTCTCTTCTGAGTGTCCCACCTCACCAACTGCCTTTTGGACATTTCTAATTGGATACCCTAAGTAGGGCAGTGAATAGGGCACCTAAATCAGGAACACTCATCTTCCTGAGTTCAAATCTGGCCTCAGACACTGACTAGCTATGTGACCCTGGGCAAGACACTTAACCTTGTTTGCCTCAGTTTCCTCATCTGTAAAATGAACTAAAGAAGGGAATGGCAAACCACTCCAGTATCTCTGCCCAAATGCAATGGGACACATTGGTCTTTTTTAAGCTAGGTCTTTCCCAGATCTCATCCTGTTGGAGGCAACAGCCATTCCGCAATTAAAGATTAGGTAAGAATGGAGGCAAAAGATGGCTTAGTTTGCCTTCACAAAAAAAAAATCAGTCTGGGAGGGGAAGACCTGAGTTTCTGGCTAGAGCAGAAACTATCACTATTGCCACTCCATCTGAGCCATCAATGAGCAAATGAGGCTTGGGCTGGAACCTATTATTGGCCAATCAGTGAGAGCCAGAGTGATTTGGGTTTAAAGGCATAGTCAAGTAGCTCTATTTGAATCCCAGTGGGCTTGATCAGAGCCTGGTTTTTCAGAGCTACATTTCAAGATATCATAAATGAAAACTACATGAGACAAAAGAGTTCATTGTTCCAGTTTTTCACAGAAAAAAAAAACAATGATAGAATAAACAGAGAAGAAAAAAAAACTAGCCCCCAAACCCCAAGATACCTTGCAAAGTATAAGCAATCAAAATTTTTATTCATTTAGACAGAGCACCCACATGTAAGGGTATGACTCCCCACCTGGACAGAGGGAGAGGTGGAAGAGGGTCAGAGTCATACCGGTTTAATGAAAGAAGGCTTCCTGGAGAAGAGCTGTGAACAGGGTTTAGAAGGAGAGGAGGGAAATGACATGGAGAGGGTCCTCTAGAAGCTGGGCCCCTAGGAACTACTTTGGGTTTTCCTACCAGAGAGGAAGCATAGAATGCTGTGCTCTTAGTGGGCTGTAATAATTTTTGGTCAACTTCCTTGGCCACAGAGATAAGCGCAGTTCATAGGCAGCCCCTCCTTGATTTCCTAAACGAGCATTTTGATCAGACTACTTCATCAGACTATCAAAATCTGTCCTCCCATCCTAGCCATTTTACTTTCTCTTTATCCCTACTTCTTCCATCATACCATCTTTTTTTCTTATTACTCTCCAGAATTCTGGTTCCAGTTAGCTTGCTCCCCATTCCTGCTGTACATCTAAGTCAATGTACAGGTCATAACCCCACCCACCCATCCATCCATCCAGGGATGCCCTCCAACTTCTCTATAAACCCAATTCTTCTCTTCCTTTCATACCCTGCTCTAAACTCAGCTCCTCTAGGAAGCTACCCCTGTACAACCTACTTGCCTCTCCTCCTTTTCTTGCACCCCTTTACAATTTCAATCCGTCAATAAGCATTTAATAAGTACTCTATGTGCCATTTATTAAGGGCTGTGTACTAAGTGCTGGGATATAAAGAACTAGAGGGTAAAATAGTCATGGAAAGAATCCACAGATCACCTCCTGAAAGAGATCCCAAATTGAAAATGCGAAGGAATGTTGTAGCCAAGTTCCAGAATTATCAGGTAAAGGAGAAAATCCTTCAAGCATCCAGGAAGAAACAATTCAAATATCATGGAACCACAGTCAGGATTACACAGGACATTGCAGCTTCTACATTAAAAGACCTTAGGGCATGGAACATGATATTCTGTAAGGCAAAGGAGCTTGGACTGCAACCAAGGATCAACTACACAGCAAAACTGAGCATAGTCTTTCAGGGGAGGAGATGGACATTCAATGAAATAGGGGATCTCCAGACTTTCCTGATTAAAGACCAGAGCTCAATGGAAAATTTGATCTTCAAATACAAGACTCAAGAGAGGCATAAAAAGAAATCCATAGTCCTGTGAAGAATGGAGAGGTTCATTACCCCAATGTTGGCTATAAGCAATGATTTTTTTTTTTTTTACAAATCAGCTGATGAAATAGACAAAAATACTAAATGCTCCATAGTCTCTGGATGTGGAAGAGCAGCAAATAACATCATAAAATTGAAATTAATTGGATCTAAACCAACAGGAAAGAATTGGTTATAGATGTTTAGAGTTTGTTATCTGTGTGCTCTAGGATCAGTGACTAGTTAGAACAAAGGTCAAAGACTGTACCAAATTAAAAGCAAGAAATGAGATGAAAAGATAATCTACTTGATTATAGCAGTTTCAGTATTTTTAAACAAGCTGTCAGTTCTGAAAAATGGGAGCTATATGAAAGTAAAGACATTGCCTCTGTCACTATTATTTGGTGAGGTTCAGCTAAAGCAAGGTATTTTTTTAATGTGTAGGCTAAGGATCCCCACAAATGGCCTCATCCAACAAATATTTAATCTTGTTGCTACCAGAGAGACATGGGAACCAAGGATAATACCAATTTAGCGATAAAAGCTTATTTGCAAAACATCATGAAGGAATGACAAAAGAATGTAAGATGTATCACCTTATAAAACTGGGAGAAGAAAATAGGTCTGCAGAGTATTTGCATTAAATTCAACTAGGTCCAATCATCCAAGGAGTATTTTGTAGATGAAACTAGAAAGAAGTAAACAAATAGTTGTTAAGTGGAACAAATTGGTTAATGTTTTATCATGATTATTCTTATCACCATAGAATAAGACCACCGTGTTTGGACTTAGACACTTCAGTATCCGATATATTATGTAAAAGAATAGCAATGACAGAGACTTGGCAGCCCCAGTGGAAGCGACGCCAGCTACACCTGCTCGCCCTGATGCGAGCTGGGAGAGGGAGAGGGCAGCGGCGGCGAGGTGTAGGTGAGTCGGGCTGGGAGAGCACGGACCAGAGTGAGGGCAGTTTGTGTGTGCGTGTGCGTGTCTGCGGCTGGAGCGCAGAGCCCGGGCAGCCCCTGGCCATGAAGCTTCTCTTGGGCGTCGCGCTCCTGTGCTGGACCGCGGACATGACCAGAAGTATGACTATAACCACTACTGAAGGGATGTTTGAAAAAGCCAAGGGGGAAACAGTTCATTTGCCTTGCAAATTTACATTTGCACTAGAAGACCAAGAACCACTACACATTGAATGGATTAAATCATCAGCTGATAACCAAAAGGTTGACCAAGAGATAATTTTATATTCTGGAGGCAACATTTATGATATATATTCTTATTTATTTATTTGTTTGTTTGTTTATTTATTTATTTATTTTTAGTTTTCAACAATCACTTCCATAAGCTTTAGAGTTTTAAATTTTCTCCCCCTCCCTCCCTCCCTTCCTCCCCAAAATGGTGTGAAATCTGATATAAGCTCTACATATACATTCCTATTAAACATATTTTCACATTAGTCGTGTTGTAAAGAAGAATTAGAACCAATAGAAGGAACCACAAGAAAGAAGAAACAAAACAGGAGGAAAAAAAAGAGCAAATAGTATGCTTCAATCTGCATTCAAACTCCATAGTTCTTTCTCAGGATGTGGATAGCATTTTCCATTATGAGCCTTTTGGAGATGCCTTAGATCCTTGCATTGCTGAGAAGAGCTAAGTCTATCAAAGTTAGTCATCGCACAATGTGGCTGTTACTATGTACAATGTTCTTCTGGTTCTGCTCACTTCACTCAGCATCAGTCCATACAAGTCTTTCCAGATTTTTCTTTTTTTTTTTTACTTTTTTTTATTAATTTATTTTGATTTATCAATAATCACTTCCATATGCTTTTGAGTTTAAATTTTTCTCCCCCTTCCTCCCCACCACCCTCCCCAAGATGGCACATAATATGATATATATTCCGAAGATCTAAAAGGACAAGTTTATTTTACAAGCAGTGATCCAAAATTAGGTGATGCATCAATAAATATAACAAATTTACAATTATCAGATATGGGCACATGTCAATGCAAAGTAAAAAAACTTCCTGGTGTTGCAAACAAAAAGATACAGCTTTCTATGCTTGTTAAGCCTTCAGGAACAAGATGTTACATTGATGGATCATCAGAGATTGGCAGTGATTTTAAAATAAGATGTGAATCAGGAGAAGGTTCACTTCCTTTATACTATGAATGGCAAAAATTGCCCAACACAGAAAAATTTCCTGCTGTGTCCTTTTCAGTCTCAACCCATCTATTATTTCTGTACGAAATGCCACTGCAGAGTACTCTGGCACATACAGCTGTACAGTTAAAAACAGAGTTGGTGTTGATCAGTGCCTTTTGAGGGTGCATGTTGTTCCTCCTTCAAACACTGCTGGTACAATGGCTGGAGCTGTCATAGGAACTTTGTGTGCCCTGTTGCTGTTGGGTCTTCTAATCTTTTGCTGCTGTAAAAAACACAAGGAGGAAAAATATGAAAAAGAAGTTCATCATGATATCAGAGAGGATGTTCCTCCTCCAAAGAGCCGTACATTTACAGCCACAAGTTACATTGGTAGCAATCATTCATCTCTGAGATCAATGTCTCCTTCCAACATAGAAGGCTATTCCAAAGCTCAGTATAACCAAGTACCAAGTGAAGACTTTGATCATACTCCACAGAGCCCAAGTTTCCAACCAACTAAGGTAGAAGCATCTAATCTAAGTAGAATGGGAGCTATTCCTGTGATGATACCAGCACAAAGCAAAGATGGGTCTATAGTATAAAGCATCTCAAACTTTGTTTCTTCAGACTTTTTTCTTTTCTGAAAAGAGTAAAAAGCTGCCAACCTAAAAATTGCTTTTTAAGAAATAGAATAATTTAATCTGGACTAATAAAAAGATGATCTTCAAGAAACGTTATTTAATTGACAAGAGTTTGAATCCTACATCAGACACTTAAAAACTACAAGTCTTGTAACTTTTTTTTTAGCTTATTTCCTCATCTGTTTCACAGTGTTGTTGTGAGGAACAAATGCTACATATGTAGAGTGCTTTGTGAAGTTTAAAGTATTACATAAATAGTAGCTATTGTTATTACAAAGAGATCAGATAAAATCTCCTGGTAGAAGAGGGGGTAGAATTGAATTTCCAAATGAAAGAGTATTTTCTCGGGTTCCTTTAGAAATAACTGATTTCACTGATATTTAATGTCTACTATTCTATATGTATACCAAGAAAAGCAAGATTTACTGTTACTGTTACTGTTTGCTCAGCCATTTTCTGTAGCAAGCAATATAAGCCCTACAAAAAGTTGAAGAGAATGTGGAAAATAACTAATTTAAAATTGTAAAATTACTGTTTTTGGAATCAGTTTAAGTGAAGGGTGTGTCTTGAACATCTTACTGAAAGAATACCAGCAATGAC
Organism: Vombatus ursinus; assembly: GCF_900497805.2. Lineage (NCBI taxonomy): Eukaryota > Metazoa > Chordata > Mammalia > Diprotodontia > Vombatidae > Vombatus > Vombatus ursinus. The sequence goes on from NW_020954576.1 coordinate 64,885,218, forward strand.
TAGGTGAGCTAGCTGAGCTAGCTGAGCTCTGTCATCTAATTAATTTGGTGAAATGATTTCTTTAAATGTTTTAACACATGGAAATGTACAAGAGAGTAGCTACTTGTTTTTTGCTTTCTGGCTATATTTAGCAATAAAGGAGCAGCTGGCGGACTCTACTGGTGCACTGTTCTTTTGAAAGAAGTCACATATATGGCAATAGGTTTTATGAAAAGCCATCCATACTATTATCTAGTCTACCTCGTGTGGCCGGCAACAAACATTTATACCTACGATGATCAGGACTGCAAATTAGGGGATGCAGTGTGTTAAGGAACATGGGCCATATGTGCACTTAATATTTGAGCTAGCTAGCCCAGACTGATTAGATGGGGTTGTACTTGCACCCTTTTCATTTGGCTGCTGCCTGCTTCATTTCGGCTAATGTGATTTGTTTTGTAATACAATTATAGAATAAGCCTACCAGACCTGCATAAGAGTGTTTTTTTTTCTGGCACATTTTCCCCTCAGAAATATGTGCACCCATATTTTCCTTCTTGAATCAAATTTCTGATAGAGACATTTTTTTTTAAAACCTCCAGAAAGTTTACTTTTGAAAAGATGAATCTTTTCCTCTACTAATATTGTAAATTTATACTTTACAGCTTGTGTGTTACTATCTTGCAGAAGTACCTTTGTGTGATACTAATAGAGAAGTTGAGATTTGTGAAATTTTCCTACTTAGTTTTGTGAAAATTAATCATTTTTAGCGAACTTAAGAAAAAAAGGATTTCTAACACCATTATGTTAGAAACGAGAGAAATGATTTTATTAGAAAAAAATGTCTCTGTTGCTCTTTTTCTTAAGATTTTAATGACTATGCTAGGACTTAAGTTCTTTAGCAAATAAGAGCTGCTTTTTATGAACTCCAACACTTTTTTTCTCAAAGATTTTCATAAGAACTTCGTTCTTGATAAATTGTTTGAGTGCTTTGGTTGTAAATACTACATATAAATAAATGTTGTGAACCTCGAATTAAGTACCGTATCCTGTGTATAACTAAATGGTCATAATGTTTAACTTTACTTTTTTGTATGTATGATTTTTACCATACCCTGTTAGAGCTAAGAGAAATTTTCATCTGTGCCTTTACAGTAAACTCATTTATCAAGCATTTTTGTGCCCATGAACATAAAAGGTGCTTGTGGGGTGAGAGGGAGTGAAGGTACTGTTTTTTTTAAAAAGTATATCACTGTGATATCTTTCTACTCTGCTTTTAATACTGCTTTTTTCCATATGTCCTTTATGAATATTATTTAAATATATTGAAGGAATTAGTTTTTTGTTGTATTTCTAATACCCAGGGCTATTTTCTTATGTTCCCGGCTCCTGTGTTCATATTTCTTTTGACTGCTAGAAGTTTAGGACTAATAATAAAATTAGTGTAGGAAATTTATTATGAAACAATAACTTCAAGATTTGATCCGTTTTCTACTGAGGAGCTATCTGAACACTAGAAATCACCTTTAGGTGTAATGTTTGGATGATATGTAAGGTTGGTCATCCTCTCCTGGAGAGTTTTTTTTTTCCAGCTTAAATAAAACACTAGTTCTAACCATGGGGAATTAGGCAGGAACCAGCATTCAAAATTTGTAAGAAATTTTTCATTTGTATGTTCTTTTTCAGGCTTTTTTTTTTTTAACAAGAGCTTACAATAGGGTCATACCTATTGACCATGGTCATCCTATTGCCTATCTTTTGCTATAGTTCTACTCCACAATTTAAATCAATTTTGTAATTTTATAATTGAATCTTAGGGGCAGCTAGGTGGTACAGTGGATAGAACTCTGGCCCTCGAATCAGGAGACCCTGAGTTCAAATCCAGCCTCAGACACTTGACACTTAGTAGCTGTGTGACCCTGGGCAAGTCACTTAAACCCAATTGCCTCAAAAAAATAATTGAATCTTGGAAACTTAGAATTTGCAAGTGAAGAAATCCATTCATGTAAAAGAACTTTATCATATTTGAGAGAAATCTGTTTGCTAATAGATGGGTTTCAATATATGTGTCATCTCCTTTCACAAGTACCTTAAAAAGGTTCTAGATTTCTTTTGTGTTTGCATGGGTGGAAATTTAAAGTATCTTTTATGAGATGAGTGGTTTCTTTTCATTTTGAATTGTGCAGACCACATTTTTAAAAGCTATAATGCAGTGTGAGTAAAAGGCCAAAATTGTATGTAGTTGATTTTTTAATGTTAGTCAAGGAATAACTTGTAGCATGTATGAGTTGGCACAATTTTAACTTTTTCCTATGGCTTATAGAAATGTACATATACCTCCATTGTGTTCATACATTCCTTCTGTTTAGTACTGTAATAAAATGTTTTGGGCAAGTTTTAAATCTAAAAGAAAAATAGCTCCTATAAAGCCAACATTTCACAATAGAGTTTATTACAGCAATAGTAACAACATAGGTTTATACTGTGTGAACTTGGAAGAATTATCAATAAATGTATGCTTTTGTTTATACTTAAAATGTCATCTCTAATAATTTGTTAAATTATCTTTACAATAATTAACAATAGTAAGTATTGGTTGAGTCTGGGCCATTTCTCTCAAATCACTGTTTTGTTTTGTTTTGTTTTGTTTTGGCTAAACACGTCCATGAGAAACATTGTGCTAGGGTAAGGATGAGTTTAAAGTGTAATCAGTCTTGTGAAATTAAAATTCTTTGTATTTATTAGTGTTTATATTGTTCTAGTCAAGGTGTAAGTTTCAATTTTAAGTTAATTAGTTTTGACCATATAAGAGTGAAAAGAACCATAATTGGTTAGTAAATGATTCTTCCTAACTATGAACAAAATTTCCATGAGACACTTACCCATTTGCCTCTGGGAAAAGATTTTGGTACACATCACATTAAACAAAACACAAGAAATGACAGTGTCATTTTGTATTAAAGTTTCTGGTTTAAGTATTTTAAATGAAGCTTTTGAAATTTTTAAATAGTTCTAAATTTATGCCCAACTTAATGTACTTTTCAAATAAAATAATTCAAGAGTTTTCTGTTTCAAAAAAAAAAAAGAATAGCAATGACACCTAAAAAAAGAAAGAGAAAGAGCTGTACTTGATTAAATATATATATAGTTGAGGTGACATATTTTTAAAGGCACCCAGAATAAAAGATAAAAGTTAAAGATATTTCAGATCACAGGTGGCAAATAAAAGCAACTAGAAAAACATAAAAAAAAAAGAATACTAAAGGAAAACTCCAGAGAAATAGATCTACAACAACTGGAGCCCCAGAAAAGAAAATGGAATTACCACAAGAAACACTGGAAAAGGAGTTAGAAGACCTAATAAAAGAATTTAAAAGATAAGTGAACATAGAAATCTTAATGAAACACTCACAAGAAGAATTGATGGTTTAAAGACCAAACTGGAACACCTTCACAATGTTGTAGACACTCTGGAAGGGACAGGAAGGAAAGACAGAAATAAAATTTCAATGACAAGGCAAAAAAATACTAAAGTAAAACAAATCATTGAAATAACACAAGAGATTAAAAAAATTTTTTTAATTGACCTACAAAATAGTACATAGAGAAAGAACCTAAGAATTTTTGGCCTTTTGGGGGGGGGGGGAATGATAAAAATTAAGATCTTGAATACAGATTTTCAGGAAAAACATAAAATTACCTGAAAGTATTAGACCTAGAAGAGAAGTCGTCAAGTGTAGGAAATATTCACTTATGCAACATGCTATATAAAGCTTCTGGAGCAAAAGAAAATACTGCAAGCAGCCAAGAAGTTAGCTTACTATATCCAAGAATTCTGTTCAGAATTCCTTGAATTACTCTCCATCAATGAGAAGTGACCCAAAAAAATTTGCAAAAAACAAAGAAAAATGGCATACACCAAGGGATAAACTTCCTACAAAACTAAACACTATCTTACAATGGGAAAAAATTGATTTTAAACCAAATTGATTATTTCCAAATACTGCTTGTGAGAAAATAAGAGTTTAGTCATAAAAAAGAAACAAGAAAATTAAACTAAAATGTCCATACACTTTGATCCAGAGATTCTGTTGCTAGGCATATAACCTAAAGGAAGTCAGTGATAAAAATGAAGGCCCCATAGACACCAAAATATTTGTAGCAACACTTTTTTTTTGGTAGTAGCAAAGAATCAGAAACGAAAGTAGATAGATGCCCATCATTTGGAGAATGGATTAACCAGTTGTGGTATAGGGATGCAACAGAATATTACTATCCTATAAGAAATTATGAATAAGTTGGGTTTGGTAACCCACACTTAAAATCCCTGCTACCAGGCACTTAATAGCTGTGTGACTCTAAGTAAGTCACATAACTCCTATTTGCCTCAATTTCCTCACCTGTAAAATGGATTGAATAATATCACCTTCCTCCCAAGGTTATTGTAAGAATCAAGTGAGACAGTAATTGTAAAGCACTTAGCACAGTGCCTGGCACAGAATAAGCACTATATAAATGTTAGCCATTATTATCACACCTGTCTTCTTCCTTCTCCTCCTCCTTCTCCTTACTATCATCACCAGGGAGGCTGAGGCTGGTGGATTCTGTGATCTCAAGCATGCGGAGCTGCAGTGGTCTAAAGTGAATCAGTGTCCAGATGAGATTCATGCTTTGATCTGAATGGGACCAAGTCCAAAAGTGGTCCCTGCACTTCCAGCCTGGGTGAAATAGGCAAACCCAATCTTTTTTGTTTTATTTTGATTTTTTCAACCCTAAAAATTTATTCAATATACCATATTTTACCACATAATCATCATAGATTTTATGACAAATTCTTTTTGCAAAAAAGTGGGGTGCGACCGTTATGTGATGCTTTTTTTCAAAAATTGTGCCAGTATTACTTAAAAATCATTTATTACTAAACTGTATCGCAGGCAGACGAACTGTACAGTTTAGCAAGTGTGGGAGGATGCAAGTCTTACCATATCACATTACCTACTCATGGCAGCTTCACCTGCCCGCCTGCTTCCCTTGTGCCTACAGCTCTTCGCTGGGTTGAGTGACAATACTGCTAGTACTACAGCACTCTATGCAAACCACACAAGCCACCTTTTGGAAATATACTGACAATGAGCGTGAGCTGAGACTTCTAGGCTCAGGGCTTACAATGCACTAGAGATGAATGCGTATCCAAATGCCGCTGGTGAATACATTGCTGTTCTGTTTAACTTTTAAGCAGTGTGAGGAAGAGAATTATATCATGTGACAATTACTCAAGGAAAGGTAATAAAACCGATGAAACCAATTTGGGGACTAAAAAAAAAACCCAAACGGTGTGATGATTATGCGGTGGCAACAATTATGTGGTGAAATATGGTAGTTTTCTTCCATCGTAGAGAACAGAAGTGAAACACAACATTATCTAAAATTCTTCAAAGGTTAAAAAAAAACAAAGAAATTTTCTAGTACTGATTGTACAATAAAAGGCAAGCATGCAATTTACATTTTACAAAATTAACCTTGAAAGTTTCTCAAGGGACCATAGTCTCAAAGGCCGGGCTCCTTGATAATGCAGCTCCCAGGGGCTGGCACACAATCTGCTTTCCACTTTCTGAGAGAGGAGGGCGCTCAGGTATGTGAGTTTAAAAAAAAAGAATCTTTTTTCGAAGGATATGAACAGGCAGTTTTCAGAGGAGGCAACTAAAGCTATTTATAGTCACATGAAAAAAAAATGTTCTAAATCACTATTGATTAGAGAAATGCAAATCAAAACGATTCTGAGGTACCACATCACACCTATCAGATTGGCTAACACAACAAAAGAGGACAATGATAAATGTTGGAGATGTGGGAAAATTGGAACATTAATCCATTGTTGGTGGAGTTGTGAACTGATCCAACCATTCTAGAGAGCAATTTGGATGTATGCCCAAAAGGCTACAAAAATGTGCGTACCGTTTGACCCAGTAATACCACTTCTAGGTCTGTACTCCAAAGAGATTACAAAAATGGGGAAAGGATCCACAGGTACAAAAATATTTATAGCAGCTCTTTCTGTGGTGGCAAAGAATTGGAAACTGAGGGGATGCCCATCAATTGGGGAATGGCTGAACAGGTTGTGGTATATGAATATAATGGAATACTATTGTGCTGTAAGAAATGATGAGCAGTCAGACTTCAAAAAAACCTAGCAAGACTTACATGAACCGATGCAGAGTGAAATGAGCAGAACCAGGAGAACATTGTACGCAGTAAGAGCTACACTGGATGATGACTGACCTTGATAGACTTGGCTCTTCACAGAAATGCAAGAATCTAACACAACTCCAAAAATTCACAATGGAAATTGCTATCCACATCCAGAGAAAGAACTATGGAGTCCGAATGCAGATGGAAGCATACTATTTGTTCTCCTTTTCCCTTGTTGTTTTGTTTTATTGCTTCATTCTTGTGGTTCTAGCCATTAGTTCCAATGGTTCTTTACATTATGACTAATGGGAAAATATGCTTAATATGAATGTATAAGTAAAGCCTATATCAGATTGCATGTCATCTTAGGGGGTGGGGAGGAGTGGGAGGTGGAGAAAATTTAAAACTCAAAATTTTATGGAAGTGAATGTTGAAAACTAAAAATAAATTAATTAATTATAGAAAAGAGACTCATTTATATCAATGAGTAAAAGAGGTGAAATGAAAAATATGTACTCCTTCCCACAGTATTTTGGCCCCAAAATCAGGAGGAAAACAAAACAAGCAAACAGACTGACTCCAGGCTTAACTCTAATAAGAAGATAAAGTGGACGTGGAGTGAGTAGCTCCTTAATTTTGAGTTCATGTCCTCTTTTCTTAAAGAGTCAGCCTCGCCAATAAGCAAACATTAGGTCACCATACTTGTCAAAGTATTCTGAAAGAGAAGTTAAAAAAAAAAGTGCAGGTTTGGGGTAGGCAAGCTTTAGCATCTTGATCATCTCCTTGCCTGGTCTGACTCTGCTTCTTTCCTAAGAGCTGAGCTTTCTGTTGAGAGCCTTACTACAACATTCTTACGGCCAAAATTCAGCCTTGAGAAATGTCTTCATGTGCTGTCTAGAAGCTTTCAAGAACAAGGAGATAGCCACTGGAATGGCTTTTATTTCCTGACCATCAATCTGTCCTTCATCCATATGGTTCAATGCCTTTTCAGCTTCACCTGGGTTCTCAAACTCCACAGAGACCCTTCCAATAGGTGAGGTGCATCCTTTCCACGGGCATATCATTCATTTTAATTTTCCCACAGGTGGAAAATATTTCCATGATGTGATCTTTACTCATATTTCTAGGAAGGCTTCTAATAGTACTTGAGTGGATTTTGGTGAAGGGCTTTGTCTCTTCCATTCCTTCTCATCATTTTGAGGTGGTTTCTATTTGATATAGGAATTGATGCCTATTGTCATGTCTACTCCAGAAGGGCTTGGAGATCCAGTGGAAGTGTTGGAGTAGGAGCTTCAGCAGGCGCTAGAGCTTCCTGAACGACTTGACGCTGAAGGAGAGTTAGACCAAGTCTGCACAACCTGTAGCCCGTGGGCCACTTGCAGCTCCCCAAAGGATTTCCTCTACATGCAAAGGATATTTTCCTCTACATTTTCCACTGGCTCCCAGATATCCTTTGGCATGCTGCGAGTAGCCTGAGGGCCACAGGTTGTGCAGGTCTGAGTTAGACCCCCTGCTAGGACTAGCGACAGAGCTGGAGGTGCGGCCATGGCTGAAGGCATTGCACATCTTATGAAAGTTTTGCCTCTATCATGCTCCTCTTCATTTGATTCTCTGGTAGCCCCTTTATCTTCAGGTCAGTCCTTTGACTTGTCATCAGTTCTATCTTGATGTTTGGTGAGAGAGGAAGCCCTAGTGCTGGATTTTTAAAATTATTTTCTTTGACTCTCTTTTCATTCCTGATACATTCATTTTCCCCCTTCTGAGGTGGTTCAAAGTCCTGATTCTGAGAATTGATCCGTAATCAATTGCAATTTACTACAAAGAACAGCATGTTCCCAAGTCTACTGCCTCTGCAGCCCACTCTTCCTCCTCGTTCTTCAGCCAGGGAGACATAGTCTTTAAAAAAAGAAAGAAAGAAAGAAAAAGATGACAAATACAATGAAACATGAAAGGATTTATATAAAAGGATGCAAATGAAGTGAGCACAACCAGGAAAACAAAATACATGATACCTTTAACAATGTAAATGAAAAAACCATTATTGACAACATCAACACAATAAAAAATGAATGCTGTGAAATTATAATGACCCAGCCTTGCTCCAAAAAAATCATATGACAAGGTACTTCCCTCCACTTCTTTGCAGAAGTAGAAAATTATGATTGTGAAAATGCAAATGTCAGATTTTTTCATTTTGGAGTTAATCTTGCTGAACTTTTTTTTAATTCTTTGTTATAAGGGATATTATGGTTGAGGTGAGGATATTTTGGAAAATGTAGGTGATATAAAAAGAAAAGATAGATGTTGATAAAATGTTATTTAAAATATACAAATAAGAGAACAAGCAAATTCAGAAGGGAACATAGATAAGTAGGGCAATGTTGGAAGTATGATGTGAAATGTAAACTATCCTTTAAAAAGCAAAATCTATCAAATAGAGTTTAATAATCTCAAATTACATTCTTTTCAGGTTGTTAATGTTTGTCAACTTCACCATAGGTTGTGCTTGTAAGAAATGATAAAAGGAATTAATTAGATAAATAGGCAATAGTGTATTTATTAAGCACTTTCTAGGTGCCAAGCATTGAGCCTGAGAATAAAGGTACCAGAAAGTAAAACAGTCCCTGGCCTCAAAGAGCTTATATTCTAACATGGAAAGACAACACATAAGGGAAGCAAGAAAGTGGGGAGAGACCCCTCAGCATGATGTGAAGATAACTCGGAAGTAGTGTAGATGCCTCATTCCAGGCAAGGTAATGTGAAAGCTCACCTATCAGAGTCTAAGATGATGCCGGGACAGAGTCCAAGATTCCTGTGAGGAGGATGAAGGGAAGATGGTTAAAGTGGAGACAGTATGATTTGGAGGCCAGGAAGACTTCATTAAGAAAAGAGAGGTCATCCATCATGAGCTGCCTACTTGTAATGCTACATCTCAAATCCCCTCGACTTCATCTTCCTTTCTTCTCCTTTGTTTAAGCCTTGAGGAAGAAATAGCTCTCTTTCTTGCCCAAACCACCAATTTACTTCTGCTAATTTCCATCCCCTCTCTCTCCTCCAGAGCTACCCCGTGTATCATCCTATTTCTGTCTGTTTTTCAGTCTGTCTGTCTTTATCCTGGCAAACATGCCTAATTTCCTACTTGACATTAAGTTTTTGAAATATATTTTTCTTTCCTTTTTATAGCCAAACTACTAGAAAAAAGGTGTTTCCTTTTCTTGCATTCCATTTCTTACCTCCAACTTCTCAATCCTATTCTATCAGGCTTCCTGTTCTTTCCAAGACCACAATGATCTCTTTATTGCTAAATCAGTTGCCTTTTATTGGTTCTCATTATTCCTAGTCTGTGCACAGCATTTGACACATTAATCAACTTCTCCTAGATACTCTCTCCCTCTGGTTCTCCTTCTACCTGTCTGGCTGTTCCTTCTAGGAACCTGCTAAACCATAAGGTATGTCTTGTCACCTAACTATGGGTATACCTCAAGGCTCTGTTGTGGGCCCTCTTCTCTTTACATGCTTCTCTTTATATACTTTCATTTGCTGACATCAAATTTCATGGGTTCAATGATTATTTCTATATCGTTAGATTGTGAGCTCCTTGAGAGTAGGAACTATCTTTTACCTCTTTATATATACACAGCACTTAGCACAGTGCTTGGCACATAGTAGGTACTTAATATATGTTTATTGATTGATTGATTCCAATAACTCTCAGATTTATCTACATCTATTTCTATATTTATACAACCCTATTCTCTCCTGAACTCCAGTCTTACAACTGCCTATGGATATTTCTAACTGGATGTCCAATAAGAATTTCAAAATCACCACATCCAAAACTGAATGCATCTTTCTCCCGAAACTCATCCCTTTCCCTAATTTCTCTATTTATTTTGAGGACATCACAATCCTCCTACTCATCTAAGTTTGCAGCTTAGCCACCTCCTACTTATAGTTCTTCGTCCCTACCATATCTAATCAGTTGCCACATTGTGTGGCTTTTACTCCTGTATCAGTCCCTTTTTCTCAACTCACACAGATATCACCCTATTTCAGACCCTTATCTGAACTATTACAATAACCTGCTAATTGATCTCTCCCTTCTCCAACCTCCATAGTTGCCAAAGTGTTATTCCTACAGCAAACCATTCTTTGAATATCCATTAATAAATAATAATAACTAACATTTATAAAGCACTTTAAAGTTTGCAAAGTACTTTACACATATTTAAGTACCAGGCATTGTAGATATAAAGAAAAAAATGAAATCATCCCTGCCACCAAGAGAGGTGCTCTTTTATTACAGCAGAGTGCTAGCGTGAACATAAATATATATAAAATTATAGGTTTGTGTATAGTGTATGAGCTGGCATATCTTAATGTCTCAATTTTTTTGCATTTTGTGTTTCATTTTTAAATTTTTAATTTTTAAGTAAGGTTTATGTTAGAAATGTGAGAAATGCTAACAGTTTGGTTCCCACAGAATTGATAAGAAAACAGGACAGGGTGAGATTAGGTTATTGATTAATTGATTTCTTGGTTTATTGGTTTACACAAATGTGTAAACAAGATAAGGGAGTACATCAGGCGATGTCCCTGAAAGTATCTTGTTTGTCCAGGCTTTCTGGCTCTCCCCTCCTTTTATCTTATTTTCCTGCTGAACCAACAGTTCCTTGTTTTGCGCCTTTTTGCAACCTTGTTGCTGGGGAAAAGTTTCTGTGCTTAGACTGTGAGCTCTGAAGCCCAGTGAATGGGAAAAGGAGCTAGTGGGTGGGTGGGGGCTCCACCTTAGGGTCTATATAAACTGGCTTTGAGCTGCACTCCCTTGCACACCTTGGCTGGAGCCATCTTGAGCGATGCTGGGTGTGTCCTTTCTTGAGAAAGCCAATAAACAAACTATTCTTTTTGCTAATATCTGAGTCTCCGATTCATTGATAAGGGTCTCTGTACCCCACACAGAAATAAGGCCTTAGAGAAATAAAGCCTTCAGTTAAAAGCGAAACTAACCTTGGAGTGAGTGAAACATCATTTATTTATGGTTCTTGCAAGAGAACTGGGCACATCTCTCAGAAGAGATTGTGCCCAATACAGAAGTGAGAGACAGCTTTAGACTGTTAGAACGCCGCAACTCTTCCCTTCCAGGCCTGGATTGGTCCATTCCTTTCCAGATTACAATCTTAAACATCCACCCATCCCATATCCCTTGACTTGCCGCCCCCCCATCCCTCATCATCCAAAAGCCTGTGCCTTTTGTCCTACTTAGGGCTAGTTAAAACCAGTTCTGCCCTCTAGAACTTTGGGGTCTATTAAAAGATTAGGGCCCTTCTCACTGGCTTGCCCTTCCAAGGTTTTGCAAGCTTGTTAAAACAATGTAACTTCTTTGCTGATGTTATAAGATGTCAAAAGTTATCTTAAATTGTGGGAGCATGATACCTTGTCCCTTACAGTTTAGTTGTTAATTTAAAAAATAATTTTAGTCCTGATTTCTTTAGTTTGGCTGAAGAATAAAAACTAAGGACCTTATTCAATAAATGTTCCCTTTAAACATAAAAAATAAAATTCCCTGTACACATACTTTAATGAAATATGCTATTCATGTCTGTGTACAGTATATATGCAAAATAAATAAAAGGTAGTTTTGAAAAGAGAAGACTAGAAGCTGGAAGAAAAAGGCCTCATATGGAAGGGTAGCTCTTGAGCTGCCTTGAAAGAAATAGTAAATAGTATTTTCTCTACCACAGAAATTGCATAAAATGAAAAGAATTCAAAGGCGTGCATGATTTTGGCAGCTGAATAAAATGCTGCATAAATGCAAGAAACTTAAAACATTTACATAGCCCATTACATGCATTATATCCCCACTAAAGGTAAAGAAAGATCCTTTGTGGGATTGCTCAACATGTATTATTTATTTATGTTAGTCCTGCAATGTCTGAACAACTTAGAGCAAGATGCCGATCTTCCGAAGGTCAGCCTTGGTTTGGCTTTAGTTATCCATCTGCAGAATGATTGGCAATATTCTCCCAAAAAATGTGTGTTTAAGGAAATCTTCCTCAAGGTTTATACACTTGACTCTGGAACTCAGGAACTCCTGAAAGCTGAAAAGCTGATTATTAAAGATTGCTAGTTACTAAGATATGCCCCGAAAAATAAGCAGATAGTCAATATAAGACAGCCAAGAATTCAATTCATCTCTAGGCTCCCAAGCTCACTGAGGCAAGCACATTTTTCCCTCTGCTACGTGCTTCTGCTACAAGATGCCAGAGCCACTGGGGATGGGGAGAAATCCCCTCTGCTCAACTTTGTGGTACTACAATGTGTGAGGAGACTGCCAAAAAAGCAGGACCAGTTCCATAGCCCAGAAGGGAGGTATCTCTGATAAGAGTCTGTCTCTCCCTACTTTCAATCCATAATCATTTCTGAGACAGCTCCAGGCACAGGGGACCAATAAAGAATTGCCTGTGTCCATCTAGCAAGGTGTTTGGGTGCATGTCTAGCTCCTGGGATTTAGACACCTTTCTCATAAAGATCTCTCCTGATTACCCTTTCTACACTTCTTTATAATTCGATATTTATCCTTTCACTGCCAACTAGGAAATCCTACTTCCTAATATTCTATTTGCTTCTCAACCTTTTTTCAGTCAGTCAATAATATTTATTATGTTCCAGACACTGTGTTAAGTGCTGGGGATACAAAGCAAGGCAAAAGACAGTCTCTGCCCTTAAGGAGTTCACAATCTACTGGAGGAGAAAGCAAACAAACAAATACGTACAAATAAGCTATGTTCAGAATGAATAGGACACAATTAAGAAAAGAAAGGCACTAGAATTAGGAGTTGGGAAAGGCTTCCTATAGATAAGATTTTATTTGGGACTTAAAGGAAACCAGGGAAGCCAGGAGGTAGAGGTAAGGAGGGAAATCATTCTAGGAACAGGAGAGAGTGAGAGAAAATTTCCAGAGTAGAGGGATGGAGTGTCTTGTTCATGAAACAAAAGGGATGCCAGGTTTACTGGATTAAAAAGTATGTGGCTGGGAGTAAGGTTTAAGAAGACTGGAAAGGTAGGAGAGTACTAGATCATAAAGGGCTTTGAATGCCAAATAGAATTTTGTATTTGGTCCTATGGCCAATAGGGAGCCAGTGGAATTTATTTTTTTTTTCAGACCAAGGCCTTTATTTATTCATTTCTTGCATTTAAAATATTCTTTGATAACATCTTTGGCCTGAGATTCCTTGCCATAGTCCTTAAAAACAATGCAACTGCAGCCAACCACTTTACAGGGCTTTCTCTCTCTGTCAGTTTTACAGAGGCCTGCCCGTTCGCCCAGCTTCATGTTGTCATCAACCTTGATCAAGCTGATTGCCAGTGGAATTTATTAAGCAGGTTAGGGGGCTGTGTGTGTGTGACATGGTCTGACCTGTGCTTTAGAAAAATGATTTTGGTGGCTGAATGAAGGATAGATTGGAATAGGGAGAGACTTAGAGTGCAGCTTGCACACCCTTGGCTCTCTCTTCCAGAACCAGATCGGTTACCTCTTCCCCTCAGGGTGCTTGAGGGACTTGTGGGGTATTTCTTTTCTCTGCTGCCATTAGTTTGAACCTCCCACAGGCTGTTTTCCTCCTTGGACTAGCACCCCAATTCCATTCATTTTTTTTCCAAAGGGATATTTTACTTTACCTTTACTTTGAAGCTATAGTAAGAATATTTTCCCCAACACTTGTGGAGCCTACTTTCCTTTTCACCACTTTGATATGTGGAGGAGAGGGAAAAGGCTCAATTTAGCTTAGTTCCTATATAGCCCTGGTGCCACTAAGTTCATGCCCACATACAGTATTACTGTCCAATGAATTATCTTCTCAGGTACTGTTGGGCTGGGGTCCTAGGGGTCACTCTTGAAGGCTACTCCTTGATGCTTGGGATAGCAAAGCAGCATTGGCTCTGGAAGCCAGACTTTGGGGCAGCAAAGCAATTGTGAACCATTTAAAACTCATAAGGTCATGAGGCTCTATTCCCTTCACCTCGAAAAGAAAATAACAAATGAAATGGTCAGTGACATCAGCCTTTTCAGAGGGCCATATAGCCTCAGACAGAAAAAGGCCCCATGGCCTCTCTCTTTATAGCATTGTCTCTCCATGTGAGCAAAAGAGTCAGCAAATGAGGCCAAGAGAAAAGTGGCCGAAGCCAGCAGGTCTTTTTGAATGCCCCTGCAACCAATTATCCTCCTCTTCAACATGTGCTTAGCCAGGTGCAACCTGTGAGAAAACATCTCGGTATGAGCCATAGCCCTTCCAAGGCACTTTTTCTTAACATGTCATCAAGACTGTCTCCAAAGTAGGTTTCCCAGCTTCTCCATAGAGGGAGATTGTATTAGTCAAGCAAGCTGATGGAGTGTGTGCATGTGTTAGGCCCCAATTACATCTTACAATCTGGCTTGTTAGGCCAGCTGAAACTACTCTCTTCGAGGTTATCAATGATTTCTTAATAGCGAAATCCAATATTTCCCCCCTCCTTTATCATCCTTCATAAACTCTCTATAACACTTTGATGCTGGCAGTCACCCCTTTCTCCTAGATGCCATCTCTTCTGGAGTTTTTGTGACTACTCTCTTGCTTTTCCACCTACTTCTCTGATAAATTCTCATTCTCACTTACTTGCTTATCATCCATGACCCACTCCTTATGTGTGAGTGTACATCAGGGGTCTGTCCTTGGTCCTTTTCTATTTCCTCCATAACTCTCTTTCAGTAATCTGATCAGCTTCAAAGGGTTTAATTATCACGTTTATGTAGATGTCTCCCAGATCTACATATCTAGCCCTGATCTGTCTCCAGTCCCACATCACCAACTGCATGCTGGACAGCTCACTGCATATCCTATAGGCATCTCAAATACAACACCTCAATATATCAACATATCAAAGCAGAGCTCATTATTTCCTCCCTGCCTTCATCCTTCCTTCAACTCAGTCCTCTTCTGAACTTCCCTATTTCCTGTCAAGCAGCTTTGCAGACTTAAGAGTCATAGGAGCTTAATAAATGCTTATTGATTAACTGGTCCATAACTCCTTTGCCCTATATCCAATCAATTGTTAAGTTATATAGGTTTTACTTTCATAGAATCTCTTTTATTATTCCTCTTCTTTATACTCATGTAGCAACCATCCCAGTTCAGATTCTTATTACTTCTCATCTCTCAATGGTTTCCAAACTCTTTTGATCAGTAAAGCTTTTTGGACACAAACCCAAATATATGTATGTTTATTTATTCATAAATCAGATGCATATACTACTATACATATTGAACATATACAACAAATAATACAGAAATCTATAAAACATATACATATATGCCATATGTAATATATAAAACATAAAATTAAAAATGAAATATCTTTTTAAATAATTAATATTTTAGAGAAAGCAATGTGATTAAATGTTTAATTTTTTTAAAAAATATAAGTTTAATATTTTGATCATTGGTTTTAATGGCTGTGATATCTGAAAAAAGATACCTCACAAATATACATAGATCTAAATGGAAGAAGTATGTTATCAGCTGCATTTACTAAAGTGATACTCATTTTTCAATCCCACTTCCAATTATGCAAATATTTTTGTTGAACTTCAACTAGTAAATTTCTATTTTCACTGATGTCAATCAGTCATTATAGTAAACTAACCAAAAAGTGTTGATTTTTTTATATTTTTAACAAACAGGTTCAAACACTATTGAAAATCTTCATTTGGAAGATTTTTCAATAGGTCAAAAAAAATCTGTTTCCAAGCATTTTAAGCGTGCAGATATAAGAATTTTTATAGATGACATATATCATTTTGGAAATAAAATCACATGACAATGTAAGGATTTCCAGACACTAACTTTCAAAATGTTTTCTACACAACATGTTTCTTCTGAGAAGCAATTACTTGCACATTTGTCAAAACATCTTTACCTTTAAGGGATGGACTAAATGCTGTGTGTGTGTGTGTGTGTGTGTGTGTGTGTGTGTGTGTGTGTGTGTAATATCTGCTAGTTACTGTAGCATACTACTCAAAACTTCTTTTCATCAGAGAAGTTAAGCAAATATAGAACATTTGCATTTTTGTATAAGAAAAATGTGTAATTCATCTTTAAATATGACAACTCTTTATGCACTTTTCAGTGAAGTAACCAGTGAATCTCTGTGTGGTACAAAAGATATTCAGTCATTCTCCATCTCATTATTAATTTTCAACTACTTAAAGATCTTATCTTCTATTTATTGTTTCTCCTCTCTAGATTGCAAATTCCATGAGCGCAGAGACAATTTCACTTTTATCTTTGTAATCTTAGCATAGTACCTGGCACCTAGTAGGTGCTTAATAAATGCTTGTTTGATTATTTTTATAAAATTAAGAACATTGATGACATCTTGTAGCACTTTGTGAACTGTTGACTCTAAATTCTTTGATGTAATGGTATGCATATGAATGGTATGCTATATGAATTTCACTTATGATGCTATCTCTTTAATCTTACTCCAGAATTTTTTTTTATCTCAAAGTAAGTCGTCCATCAGTGGCTACACTTAGCTAGTTGTTGTTGTTGTTGTTGTTTTAAGGCAGTTATTGGCACTGTGGATAGAGCACTGGGCTTGGTATTAGGAAGACCAGAATTCAAATCTGGCCTCAGACACTTGTTAACTGTGTGACCCTGGGGAAATCACTTAATGTCTGTTTGCCTCAGTTTCCTCAACTGTGAATGAGAATAATAGCACCTACCTCACAGGGCTGTTGTGAGACTCTAATGAGGTAATACTTGTAAAAGTGCTTGGGCAAATTCTGTTCCATCTTCTGCTCTCTCCCTCCACCCCCAATCTTCTGTTAAATTATTTTTATATTATAGACAAATCACTACATTTTTAGGGTATGACAAGGCCAAAATCTCTCTGTTTATAAACTGTATTAGATCTTGGGGAAAAAAGGGCCCTTACGCAGTGTCTGGACCATACTAAGTGCTATATAAATACTTATTCCCTTCCCCTTTTTCCTTCTTAAAAACAATATTTATTCATTTTTATTTTGTGTGTATCACCTATCTGTCAGGAGGTGAGTAGCATGTTTCATCATTAGTCCTCTAGAACCAACCAACATATTGTCCTTGTGTTGATTGCACACTCTTAGAAGAGGATAGTGAGAGAGGGTACTCAGGAGTAGTGCTCTAGGTTTGAGACAATCAGTTTCTGCTCTCCTGCCCCTCTTCTCTTTCCTTGCTCAGACTCAATTACAGGTATCTTATCCTTTCTTTCCTTTTAAACCCCTCCTCTTAACCTACCTTCCATGCTTAAAGTTCGTTTTATTTAGGACTGATCCCTTTAACTGTTCTCTCTCTTATCTCCCCTTCTCCCTTTTTCCTCATTCCCTCCAGTTTCCCAGTTGAAATGTATTTCTAAATCCAACTGTGTTCCTGTAACAAAGTATACGCTTAATAAATATTGATTGATTGATTATGTGTATTGTTGCCTCCTCTGACTGGTTTAGATGAAAGCGGAGTTCAAGTGTTGCTCACTCCACACACTTCTTTGTTTTTTGTATAGTCTTCTATTCATGCACACAAATTATAATTTCTCCTACCCTTTCTTTCTTCCCTCTACCTAGTGTATCCCCTGCCCCTTCCCTTTTCTTCTTTTAAGGTCATAAAAACATTAAAAAAAAAAAAAAACCACTCCCAGACCCTCTTTCTTTCTTTTTTTTTTAATTTTGTTTAGGCAATTGGGGTTA
The DNA here is from genome assembly GCF_900497805.2 of Vombatus ursinus. Classification (NCBI taxonomy): domain Eukaryota; kingdom Metazoa; phylum Chordata; class Mammalia; order Diprotodontia; family Vombatidae; genus Vombatus; species Vombatus ursinus. The sequence continues at coordinate 64,903,144 of NW_020954576.1, forward strand.
AGTGACTTGCCCAGGGTCACACAGCTAGTAAGTGTCAAGTGTTTGGTCTGAGGCCGGATTTGAACTCAGGTCCTCCTGACTTCAGGGCCAGTGCTCTATCCACTGTGCCACCTAGCTGCCCCCTCCCAGACCCTCTTATTAAATTCCCTCTATGATCCCTGATGATGACAGGGATCAAAGGGGACTAAGCTTCTGAGGAAGAGGAAACTGGGAGGATTGTGGACTGAATCAGGTGCCCCATCAACACAACACTCATGTCTCTGCCCAATATACTTTCCACACCCCTTACTGGCTCAATTCTAAATTTTATTGTCCAATTAGCAAAAAACCTGCCTTTTCCCCTTCTATCCTCAAAAATTGAAAAAGAAAGAAAAAGCTCTGTTACAAACACATATTGGGAAAGCTAGGTGGCACAGTGGATGGAGTGCCAGGCCTTGAGTCAGGAAAACCTGAATTGAAATCCAGCCTCAGACACTTACTAGCTATGTGGCCCTGGGCAAGTCACTTAACCCTGTTGGCCTCAGTTTCCTCATCTATAAAATGAGCCAGAGAAGGAAATAGCAAACCACTCCATTTAAGATCATCAAGACATTATAAAACCACTTCCAGGCTTTCTGTCTAATTAGCTTCCCTCTATGACCCCTAATGATGACAAGGCTCTGAAGGGACACATGTATCATCTTCCCATGTTATAATGAAAATAGTTTGTGTTTAGTCTCTTATGATTGTTCATTCATGTTTACCTTTTTATGTTTTTTTGACTACTGTGCTTTCACTTCAAAGATCCTCCACAGCTTCGATCTTTTCAACTGGAATTTTTGGAAGTCTTCTATTTCATTAAAGATCCATTTCTTGCCCCATCCCCACCCCTATAGAATTATACTCAGTCTTGCTAGGTAAGTTATTCTTGGTTATAAGCCTATATCTTTTGCCTTCTGGAATATCATATTCCAAGCTCTCTGTTCCTTTATAGTGAAGGCTGATAAATGATGCATGATCCTGACTGTGGTTCCTCATTACTTGAATTCTTTCTGATTTCTTACAGTATTTTTTTTAAACCTGGAAGCTCTGGATTTTGGCTATAATGTTCCAAGGAGTTTTCATTTTGGTGTTTTGTTCAAGTCATGAGTAGTGGATTTTTTCAATTTCTACTTTTCCCTCTTGTTCTAATAGTGACTAAGTCCAATAGCAGTCTACTGAAACTCCCAAACAAGGACAAGCTAACAGACTCAAACCTGGACCAGGAACTTGCAGGGCTCTAACCAGGATGAAAGCAAATAGACTTCACATCATGCTACTTTGGGAGCACTGAAATCTTGCAGGCCCCTAGCTCAACTGTGAAAGCAGCAGAAGTACTTAAAAGGACAAAAGCTCAGGCCAGACATTCCCCTCAAAAGTGTTTGGAGATCAGCACTAACAAAGTCCAATATTAAGAAGTAGTCTGGAAGAAAGAGCAAATAGAAAAAGGATTCCACCAAAAAGACCTATGATGGGAACAGGGAAGCTCAAGACACAAACACAGAAGAAGAGAATAATGTGAAAACATCTACAAGCAAAGCCTCAAAAAAAAAATGCAGCTTGGCCACAAGTCCAAAAACAATCCTAGAAGAATTAAAGCAAGAGTTAAAAAAGAGCTAAAAAGCTAAATGAGAACAGTAGAGTTAAAAACAGGAAAAAACATGAAAGTTAAGGATTAAAGATATGAAAGGAGAATTAACAGCTTGGAAAAAGAGATATAAAATCATATAGAACAATATAACTTTTTGAAAATTAGAATTGGACAAATGGAAGCTAATGATTCCATGAGACATCAAAAAATAATAAAAACAAGTCAAAGGTCTGAAAAAAAAAAGAAAATGTGAAATATCTCACAGAAAATACAACTGACCTGGAAAATGGATTGAGTAGAGATAATTTAAGAATGATGAAAGGGGTGATTTCAGAAAAAACTTGGGAAAGCTTGCATGGACGGATGCAAAGCGAAATGAACAGAATCAAGAGAATAATTCATATAAGAACAACAATATTGTCAAGATAATCAGCTTTCAAAGACTTAGGAACATTGATCAACACAATGACCAACCACAATTCCAATGGACTTATGATGAAACATATCTACCTGATAAAGAGATAATGAACTCAGAGGGCAAACTGAAGCATCTTTATTCTTTTCTTTTTTTCTCTTGTTTTATTTTCTCTGCTAGCTTTCCTTTCCCTTCTCTTTCCTCCTTTCTTTTTTTTCCTTCTCTTTTCTTCTTTTAGACATGGCCAATGCAGGAATTTGTTTTGCCTGACTACATATTTATAAGGGGCGTTGCTTTGTTTTTTGTTTGTTTTTGGTTTTTTTTTTGCCTTCTCAATGGTAAAGGAGGAGGAGCAAGGAGGGGAGAGAATTCACAACTGAAAATATAATAAAATTGAATTAAAGAACATTTAAAAATGAAGTAAATGACCCTTTGTAAAAGCTAATTGATATTAAGCAGTTAAACTAAGATGCTGGTCTCTAGTGGGCTGCCAGTGTGCAGAATACAACCATGGAGGTTTGAGCTGATAGAATTAGAAAAAAGACATCTTAAACCACAATGTACTCCTAGAACCCTGAGGTGGAGATGTAGCTGATCTTGCTTTGGGATAGTGAGCCAGAACATAGTAGCTGCTAAGAATAAAAAAGAGGGAATAAAAAAGCAGTTCTAGCACAACTAAGGTGGCTTATAATATAAAAACCATAGCCTCCTACTTCTGAAAAGAGGGGAGAGTGGTTCATCTTCTCATTTCTTTCCTGGGGCCCAGTTTGGCCGTTTTCATTTTATAGCTCTCAGTTTCTTTTGGTTATTGCTCCTTGCATTTTCACTGGTGTAGTCATTGGATATATCCTTTTGCAGGTACTACTTACTTCCCTCTATGTCAGTTAATTGTTATTTACTATTTACATATTTTAAAATTTACTTTCTCTGTTCATCTTGTTTCATCCAGGAGAATATCTTTTCATAGAACTACAGTTTTCAAGCTGAAAGGGAAAATAAGTACACAGATTTAGATCTGAAAGAAACCCTAAAGACTCTCATTTCACAGATGAGGAACTAAAGCTTAGAAAGTTCAAGTGATTTGTCCAGAGTCACACAGATATATAATTATTTGAGGCAGAATTTGAACGCAGGTCTTCCCACTTCCATGACTTCATGCTGCTTCTTAGTTTTCTGTTGAATCATAAATTTAGAGCTGTAAGGGAACACTGGAAAAGAGATTTAAAGCAGGAAGGAACTTTAGAGGATGACTAGCCCATTCTCATTTTATGGAGGAACTGTGGCTCAGACAGGTCATGTGACTTGTCCAGAGTCACACAATTAGTAAGTGGCAGAGGCAGGATTCCAACTCACAGATCTTGTCCTTACTACCTTGACCATATCTCTCCTATAAATCCTTCTACGTTCCACTCCCTCAACCACTACCTTACTTTTGATTCTCATCCCCTCTGACCGGGAGTATGGTAAAAGTCTTCTAGTTGGTTTACATGCTTCAGATCTCTCCCCACTCTAATTCATCCTTCACTGAGCTGACAAAGTAATATTTCTAAAGCTCAGGTCTGACCATGTCCTCTCCTCCTCAACAAACTCTTGTGGCTCCCTATCACTGCCAGAGTCCTTCCTTTGACATTTAAAGCTCTTCCCAGTCAGGCCCCTTCCCACCTTGCCAGTCTTCTTACACTTCTCTCTACTCCACACACTACAATCCAGAGACAGCGGCCCACTTCATCTATATATATAGGACCCTTCCATCTCGTGCCTTTGCATTGGTTGGCCCTCCTCCGGAGGCTCCCTATGACATCCAAGACCAAATATAAAATCTTCTAGTTGGCATCCCAAGTCCTCCATTACCTAGAGCTTCCTACCTTTTCAGTCTTCTTCCACCATACAAACGCTCATATGCTTCACCAACCGTGACACTGGCTTCTGTGCTTAATCTTCTGATTAAGACACTCCACTTCCTAGCTCAGAGACTTCTCACTCACTGGCTTGGAACTCTCTCCCTCCTCATCTCCACCTCCTAGTTTCCCTGGCTTCCTTCAAATCACAGCTAAAGCCCTGCCTTTTACCCGAAGCCCTTTCAGATTGCCCTTAATGCTAGTGCCTTCCCTTTGATATTATTTCCAATTTATCCTGTATATATCTTGTTTGTATGTAGTTGTTTGCATGTTGGCTCCTCCACTAGGTTGTAAGCTCTGTGAAAGCAGGGATTGTTTTTTGTCTTTCTATGTATCTCCAGCACTTAGTACAGTGCCTGGCACATAGTTTTTAATAAATGCTAGCTGATCTCTGGCTTCCTCTATGACATTATAAATCATGCCTTTTCCAGAAGGCATTTCCTGGTTCCCTCTGCCCCACATCCAGCAGCTGCTTAGTGCCTTCCTCTCTTATGTAACCCTTCATGTCAGCTCAGTAAAGGATGGATTGGAGTGGATCTGAGGCATGTAAATTTATTAGAAGGCTTTTGCCATGGTCCAGGTGACAGTGGATGAGAACCTGACGTAGGGTAGTGGTTGGGGAAGTGGAGTGAAGAAAGATTTATAGGAGAGATATGGTGAAGGCAGTGAGGATAAGATTTGTGAATTTGAATTCTGTCTCTGTATATATCTTGTATTTATATTTATGTTTATTATTATGTTATATTGTATTATATTTATGTTGTTTTGTATTTGTTTATAATTTATTTATATATTATATATAAAACAGTTATAAATATTATTATATTTATGTTGTCACCCCCTTTAGAATGTGAGGTCCTTAAGGGCAGGAAGTGTGTTTTTGAGTCTCTTTGTTAGCACAGTGCCTGGTACATAATAACTACCTAATAACTGCTTGTTGACTGACTCTCATACTCTTCAAGGTTAGGGATCCTTTCCTTTTGTCTTTGATCCCCCAGAATTTAGCATAGTTCATGGAATGTAGTAGATGCTTAAGAAACACTCCTCTGAACTGAATTGTCCACCCTCCCAACCTATCTTGTACTTAACTACTTTTCATACATATGTATGTATATGTATATTTGGGTGTTTGTGTGTGTGTATTTATATATGTATATACATGTGTATTTATTCACTTTTATGTTGTACATATTTTTACATGTGCTCCTGCATTTAAAACCTAAGCTCATTGTTTCATTTTCTTTTCTTGTAACCCCAGTTCCTGGCATAAAGTAGACATTTAATAAATGCTCGTTGATAGTAATGTAACGATAATCAACTATGAAAGACTTGACTACTCTGATCAATACAATGATCCACAATTCCCAAGGACTTGTTTTGAAAGATGCTATCCACTTCCAGATGAACTCTGCCTGCATACTGAAGCAGTTTATTTTTTGTGCAAGATGGCGGATGTGGAAACATGTTTTGCATGACTTCACATGTATAATGGATATAAAATTGCTTGCCTTCTCAATGGATGGGGAAGGGCGTGGAGGGAGGGAGAGAATTTGAAACTGAAAATAAATTAATTTTTTTTTAAATGCTCGTTGACTGTCTGATTTGAGTCAACAGAACTATGAGAATAAGATAGTAAGACCAGCCTACGCTGCAGTCCCACCCGCGCAGGTCCCCACAGACAGTCCGCACCGTCCCGCCCCACGTCCTCTGGTCCACGAGCTCTCCGGCCACCGCGCATGCGCGACTATCTTTCAGCTCGGCTCTTCTGCCCTAGTCGGTCTCCTGGATCCAGGCGTCTCATCTCCCAGGGAAGGAGTAGCGTGACAGCATCGGCTCCCGGCTCGATTTGGGAGGCGGGACTTCCTGTCTCGCCGTTGCCCAGCTTCCTACGGGAACCGGAAGACGCTGGAGGATGGGACTCGTGACAGCTTGCTAGCCCCTCGTCTGTCCGCCCGCCAGCACCCCCAGGACGGGAAGGTGAGGTCGGGGAGCCGCCTCTGGCCGGAAAGTCTAGTCCCTGTAGTCCCCCACTCCCTGTTGCTTTCTTGGTTGTATTTATCTCATGGAGGTGCGGGAATCGAGGCTTTCCCCCAACCCCACCCTTTCAGCTTCTGTTTATGGGCGCGGAGGGCTTGGAGGCAGTTCCTGAGATCCCATCACCGACAGAAACCTGGACCTGAAATTTGAAGGGGCGGGTCCGTGGCCTGTCTCTTTAAAATGGAAGCTACGTCTACCCATCTCCCTTAGCAAACCTAACTGTGATGCAGGAGCCTTCGGTGATTGGGCATCCTCATATTTAAAATCCACAATCGGCCTTCAGCTTGCCTTTTCCAGATTTTTTGCACGTTTCAATCCTTCACGCAGTCTCCCTTCCAGTTAAACTGGCCTACTTGCTGTTCCCTGCATAACATTACATGTCCCTTCTTGCCTTTGCACAGGCTTCCCCTTCTCCCTCCCCTCTTCCCCACCCTCCCAACCCGCTAATACTTAGAATGTCGTAATCACCTCTGCCTCGTAAAGTCCTTAACTTCCTTCAAGGCTCAGTCAAGTACCTCCTACTCCTGGGTTATACTGATACACCTTCCCGTCCCCCCCACCCCGGTTGCTAGCGCACTCCACTGTGCAAATTATTTTATCTATTTTGCATATTTTTTAATATTTATCCTTCTTCATGCTATTATCAATATAATGTAAGCCCTCTGAGGGCCGGGACTGTTTCTGTTTTTTGTTTTCCAATTTCCTAATACAGTGGTTGGCAGTACGCATCTAATAAATGCTTGTTGAATGAATGAATAAAAGAGGTTTTAAATCTATAAAAAAAATTTTTAAATAAGCATCATTCTTTCTGTTGTGACATTTTTATACAGGTAGCCAGTTCCCACCAACCAAGCAAATTGATACTTAAAACCCTTCTAATTCTAGAGTATTTTCTTTCATTCTAAATATCTGAGTTCATGCTTTGTTTAATGCACTGTGCTAGGCTCTGTGAAATATACAAAGAAATATTCCCTGCTCTCAAGGAGTTTAAAGTTTAGTTGATATGACAAAATAGAAACGTTGAGGAAAAAACAATATAGTAGACTAATGCTACATAAATTGTACAAATTCTGTGTTAGAGGAAAGAGAGGATAAACTGAATCAGGTGGTTGGGGAAAGACTGTTTAGAAGATTTCAGCTGGGCCTTGATTAAAATGTTTGGTTCTGGTAAAATAACATAGGATTATAAATTTTGGACATTGTGGATCATCCAGTCCAACTTCATTTTACAGAGGAAGAAAAAGAGTGACATGCGTTAAATGACCTGCTCAAGATCATACAGTGTTAACTGGGAGCTGAATACCATGATTTCCTGACTCCAAAACCATTGCTTTTTCCATTATACCATGGTGCCTTTCTCTTTTTCTTCTGTGATGGAAAATGACTTCTGACTGTGGTAGTGTTGAAATATGTTTGTCATTTTCCTGAGATATTTACTCTTAGAGTGATCTGTTGATCATTGTGGCTGTGACTTAGAGTCCATGCTGCAATAATAATATAGTGTTTCTTGCGCAATTGCAGGAAGAACACATTTGACTAAATTAGTGCTCAGTAGCACCAGAACAGGTAGAACTAAATTAGGATAGTCAAAATTGAACTTTTTTTTCCTGAAGATTAAGATTGAAATGTAAACATACCCTGTTTGGCAAATACATCTGTATGTCAAGGAAGTTTTCGAAGCTTTTTTGTACCTTAGTGAGTTGCCTGAAGCTTAGGGACTTATGTGAATGGACCTTCTAGTAGAAATCTGAAGCTTGACGTGAACCCAGCTCTTCTTGATTCCAAGTTCAGCACTCTATCAAATATGATAGTAGCCTGCTTCTCATTTGTAAATAGTAGAATTAAAAGAAGCACATATGCTGTATATTTTTATATGCAGGTTCACTTGTCTAATCATTTTATTTACATTATACCATTAACAATAATTGCAGTACGTCACTAAATCAAAACAACAAAACACAGAAGTGCAGTACTATTCAGAGCAAATGCTGTTGATCTTCAGTTATATTTAAAAATAAAAATTAAGTTAGAACTTATTTTTTCATCACTAGAAGCCCAGACATTGTGTTCTTCCTAAGATAGTACCGGGTTTATATGTGCTTCTTCATATTTATTGTTTCTTATGGTATAGTAATGTTCTATCACATTAATGTACCAAAAATCGTTTAGCTATTCCTTAGTTGATAGGATGTCTGGGTCAAAGGATATGGGCATTTTAGTCACTTTTAAAAACATAATTTCAAATTGCTTTTCAGAATCTCAGAACCAATTCATGGCTTCACCAACATTGCATTAGTATGTCTGCTTTCTATTGCCTCTCCAATATTGACTCTTCGAATCTTTTATCTTTGTTAATTTTTTGAATGTGAGATAAAACCTATGGGTTGTTTTGATTTGCATTTTTCTTATTATTTGTGATTTGGAACTCTTTAATATGATTGCTAATAGTTTGCAATTCTTCTGAGAGCTGTTCATCTTCTTTGAACATTTAATCCATTGAGGAAATCACAGACCCTATTAAGGAGCTTACAAACTTGGTGATTGATTAATTTTTTCATGTTCAGTTTTATTTTATAAAAATATATGAGGTATAAGCAAAGTACTATATGACTTTCAAGGATAAGATGATTACTTTGGGTATAAGAAAAGGCTTTTGGTGGCATTTGTGTTTTGAAGGATGAGTGGCATAATAGCAGATGAAGGTGGAAGAGTGGGCTTTTTGGGTAAAGGGAACAGTTTAAGCAAAAACAAAATGTAAGCAGAAAAGCCCTGTGTGTCTGTGTCTGTGTTGTGACACACACAGACACAGACAAACGGAGGGAGAGTGAGAGAGTGAGTTCAATTTGGCTGATGTAGAGTGTGTAAAAGTATATGTTGTGAGATAAGGCAGCAATGGTAGATTGGAAGTCTGATTGTGGCTCAATATTTTTTTTTATCTGTAAGTTTTGGATTTTGGTCGTAATATTCTTGGGAATTTTCATTTTGGAGTTTCTTGAAGGAAGTGACTGATAGATTCTTTCAATTTTTACTTTGCCCTCTGGTTCTAAGAGACCTGGGCAGTTTTCTTTTAAGGTTTATTGAAATGCGATATCTGGGTGGTTTTTTTTGGGGGGGGGGGCGCGGTTGGTTATGGCTTTTGGTTAGTCAAATGATTTTAAGTTTTCCTCCTCAAATTATTTTTCAGGTCTGTTATTTTTACGAGATACTTTATATATTTTTTTCATGATTTTTACTTTGTTTTAATATTTGTTTCATGGAATTATTGACTTCTGTTTGATCCATTGTAATTTTCGTAGTTTGTTACTTGGGCAAAATTTCATACCTCTTGTGCCAAACTCTTAATTCTCTTTAGATTCCATAGTTCTTATTTCTTTTCCAACTTTTTTTTTTCTAGTGCTCTCATTTCATTTTTAAAAAAATATATTATTTTATTTTTTCCCCAGTTACATATAAGGACAATTTTTAACATTGCTTCAAAATTTTTTTGAGTTCCAAATTTTCACTCTCCTTCCCTCACCTCCCCCCACGCAATTTGATATAGATTATGTATGCACAATCATGTGAAACATATTTTCATATTAGTCATGTTATGAAAGAAGAAACAAACTAAAAACAAAAAAAACCCACAAAAAAAGTGAAAAATAGTATGCATCGATTTCTGCATTCAGACTCCTTCATTTCTTTCTCTGGATGTGGATAGCATTTTTCATTATGAGACCTTTGGAATTATCTGGATTATTGTATTGCTGAGAATAGCTAAATCATTCAATAGTTGATTATCATACAATATTGCTGTTACTGTGTGCAATGTTCTCCTGGTTCTGCTCACTTAAATCTTTCCAGTTTTTTCTGAAATCTACCTGCTCATCATTTCTTATAACACAGTAGTATTCCATTACATTCATATATCGCAACTTGTTCAGCCACTCACCAATTGATGGGCATCCCCTCAATTTCCATTTTTTTGCCACCACAAAAACAGCTGCTATTAATGTTTTTGTACAAATAGGTCCTCCCCCCTTTTTTAAAAAAAAAACCTCTTCGGAATGTAGACCTAGTAGTGGTATTGCTGGATCAAAGAATATGCACAGTTTGATTACCCTTTGGGTGTAGTTCCACATTGCTCTCTGGAACAGTTAGATCAGTTTACAGCTCCACCAACAGTTCATTAGTGTCCTAAATTTTCCATATCCCCTCCAACATTTATTATTTTCCTTTTCTGTCATATTGACCAATCTGATAGGTGTGAAGTGGTACCTCAGAGTTGTTTTAATTTGTATTTCTCTAATCAATAGTGATTTAGATCATTTTTTCATGGACTATAGATAGCTTTGATTTCTTCATCTGAAAACTGTCTGTTCGTATCCCTTGACCATTTATCAATTAGGGAATAACTTGTATTTTTATAAATTTGATTCAATTCCCTATATTTTTGAGAAATGAGGACTTTGTCGGAGATACTTGCTGTAAAAATTGTTTCCCAACTTTCTGTGTTCCTTCTAATCTTGGTTGCATTGCTTTTGTTTGTGCAAAACCTTTATAATTTAACATAATCAAAATTATCCATTTTACATGTTGTAATGCTCTCTATTTTGCTCTCATTTCATTTATAAAATTACTTTTTAAATCTCTTTTAAAAACGATTGCTTCATCTTTTCTAGGAATTCTAGTTGAATTTTTGTCCGAGTTGTATTTGTCTTTGAGGCTTTGCTTAATCAATGTTTTTGGAGTTATTCTTTTCCTCTGGATTTGTGTCTTAATCATCCTTGTCACCATCATAGCTTTTTTGTGGTAGTATTCTTTTTTTGTTTGCTCACTTTTCTAGCCTGCTTTCTGACTTCAGACTTTGTTGGGGCTGAGCTTTTGCACTTCTAGAGTGAAGGTTCTGTTGCTGCTTTCTTAGGGGTCTTGAGTGTTGTGTTATTCTTTACTCTCAGGGACAGCTCAGGCCCAGGATTAGCAAGCTTTCAGTGTTTCTATTATGCCCTGAAAAAACCCTCACTTGATCATTTCATCCCTGCTAACCATCATCCTATATTTCTTCTGTCTTTTGTAGCTAAACTCTTCAAAAAGACCATCTACAATAGGTTCCTCTACTTTCCTCTTATTCTCTTGTTAACCCCTTATAACTTGGCTTCTGATGTTATCGTTCCACTGAAACTGCTCTCTACAAAATTATGAATGATCTCTTAATTGCCAATCCAATGGCCTTTTTTCAGTCCTCATTCTCCTTGACTTCTCTGTAGCCTGTGACGCTGTTGATCACTCTCTCCTCCCTGATACTCTCTTCTCTCCAAGTTTTCAGGACACCACTTTCTCCTGGTTTTCCTATGTGACTGCTCCTTCTGTCTCCTTTGCTGAATACTCTTTTAGATCATGCCCTCTAACTGTAGGTGTCCCTCCAGGTTCTCTTCTGGGTTCTCTTCTTTGCTCACTTGTACTTTACTTGATGATCTTACTAGTTCCCATGGATTTAATTACCATCTTTATACTGATGACTTTCAAATCTGTCTTTCCTGCCCCAATCTCTTTGCTGACCTCCAGTCTCCCACTGCTTTTCAGACACCTCAGACTGGATATTCCGAAGACATCTTAAACTGAGCATCTCCAAAACAGAACTCATTATCTTTCTCCCTAAACTCAAGCCCTTTCCTACCTTCATTATTACTGTGGAGGGCAACATTATCCTCCCAGTCCTTCAGGCTTAGTACTGTAGGCTTTCGAAGCTGGAACTGAGATCCTGTTCTGCTCCAGTGGTCTGAGCCATACAACCTCCATTTTCATCTGAACATCCTTCCTGGGTACACAGGCAATGCTTGTGACTGTTCCTCACCCTGGAACTTTACCCTTGGGTTCAAGGCCCTTACTCAGTTAACTCCCAGTCTATGGTTGGGACCTAGGTAATGGTGTGACAAAGCTGCCAATTGGCATTTGTTTTGCACTTTTATGAGGTTACTCCTTTCTGTGGTTCTGAGTCCTGCTCTTACCCTTGGGTATAGTCCCTGGGTACTGAAATGAGTGCTTCTGGCCAGGCTTTATGCCCAGTATCCACAGATCTCTCTTTGTGTCTCCTTTTACTGAACTAGGCTTAAAAACTCACTCACTGTGACTTTCTTCTGGATTTCCCCATCAGAATTCAGTCTCATGAATTTGTTTGGAAGAGCATTTGGCAGGGGGGTGGGGTAGTTTGTTGTTGTTCTCTGTACTTTTAACTGCTATTCTGCCATCTTCTCTCCACCCTAATACCCAATGAACCCTTTCATTTTCCATATTATGAAACTGAGGTAGGTCCATGGAGGTTTTCAGAGAGGACTGGCCCAGGGGAATGCTTTCCACCACATCACAATGAATTGGTACTTGGTTGATTGATTTGACAGGTGGAGCTTATTATTGAAGTCATGTCTCTATCATCAACATCTTTGGCCTTGTCTGGTTAATAATCATACTTACAGAAAATTTATTTCTGTATAAAATCATGAACAAACAGTAGGGAAGAATTTAGAAAGTAGTTCAGGACCTGAAAATGAAGAATGAGTTCCACAACTTAATGTAATATTCATTCATGAAGTACCAGTGGTTTTAATTCTTCTTTTGCAAAGAAGCTACGTTTTTTTGATTCCTTTCTGGTTAGGTGAAGGCAAGAAAAATAGTAGTTATATTCAAATCACAGTACACAGTGTCTTGCTACATTGTGCTCAAAAAACATTGGTTGAATTATACAGACATCCAGTTCTTTTTTAGCGTTCAAAGTATTACTCTGAATATTAGCATACAGCAAGCAAATAACAAAATTTTCTCATATTTATGGAATATAAACATCTTTCTTTTTCTCTGGGGGCAAAGCTTAGTTTTTATAATTTCATAGCATTCAGTTTCAATGTATTTGTTCCATTTTTGTATTGTTGTCATTGTATACATTGTTTTTCTGGTTCTGCTTACTGCACTGTGCATATTTGTCTAAGTCTTCACATGCCTCTCTGTCTTTACTTGCCTCTCTGTAATATTCATATTCATCCTTTCTTGTAGTACAAAAATGGAATATTTTTCAAAGAAGTATAATATCTTACTTATCTTCACAGTGTTCCTGCAGTGGCCAATATTATCTAATGTACAGATTGAGGATTGATGGCTTGGTAAATGTTAAAAAGTAGCAGAATAAGAATTATTGATTTCTCATTCAGTGTATCAATACTAAGGCCACAAGGATTCCTCTTATCTTAAAACAAGTAAAAATTAATTGATAAACTTTACTTTTGAACTGGTTAATAGACTTATCTTAAATAATTAACACTATAGAGAATTGAAGGGTGGAAGATTTCATATAAATCAACTGTTTATAGAAATGGATTTTTATATTTTAGGTACAAAGCAACATCAATCCAATGTGTAGAAAATTGATAATTCTGAAATTGTTAGTAACACCAATAGAGGAAACACAGCTCTATATTTAGACTGCATCTAACAATGCTCTGGCATTTCCAAGAGTAAGGAAGACTTTAAGATGTTAGCAGATGTGAGGAATCCTTATTAGTGATACTAGGAGGAATAAATATGTAACATTGATAGGTGACTTCATGTTGAGATTCATGGACATAGGATTGAATAGTGACCTTGACCTGGCTAATTAGGAAATATGCTGTCTTCTTCAAACATCTATCCATTGCATTCAGAATCTACCAAGAGACATGCTGACTTTCCCTAATTTCTGATTATCCTATGGAAATAGAGGATATGCACAGAAGAAATAGGGAATATATTTCTAATGTTGAGATACAAATAGCCTCCTTTGGCAGTCTCCTTTCAAAACAAACACACAAGTGGGCTCAGTTGCAACTCAGTTGCGTGTGTGTGTGTGTGTGTGTGTGTGTACATGTGCATATATACAATATCTTTACCAAATAAATATAATTTTTGCTTGGAAAGTACTAGAAAGAGGAGGGAGGATTAGGAAAGGCAATGCTAAGCTAAGTTGAACTTTCAAGGAAACTAAAGATTCTAGGCAGCTGCATTCTAGGCATGGTGGCCAGTGCAAAGGCATGGAGATAGGAGATAGAGTATTATGCATAAGAAACAGTAAGAATACCATTGTGAATAGACCAAAAAGTGCTAGAAGGGAAGTAATATATAGAATAACTGGAAAGGTAGGTTGGAGTCAAGTTGCTTAAAAGTTTTAAATGCCAAACAGAGAAGTTTATAGGATCCTCTAGGTAATAGGAAGCCACTAGAGTTTATTGAGTATAGAGATGACATGGTCAGACCTAGGGTTTAGGAAAATCATTTTGGCAGCTAAGTGGTGAATGGATCAGAAAGGAGAGATTCCTGAGTCTGGAAGACCAATTAGGAGATTATTGCAGTAGTTTAGGTGAAAGGTAATAAGAGCCTGAATTAGGTTGTGTGGATTAGCTGTGTGACTAAAGAGAAAGGGATGAATGGAAAAGATGTATGGAGGTAAAACTGACAAGATTTGGTGAAGGGTTGTCTATGTAGGGTAATGGAGAGTGAATAATCAAGGATAACACCAAGATTACATACCTAGGTGACTGCAAAGTGGTACCCATTACAGAAATAGAGCAATTAGGAAGAGAGGAGATATGGGGGAGTTACGTAGAAAGTATAGTAAAAGGGCTAATGTGTAGAATCTAGATGATAAAAAAGTTGAAATTTTAATAGACAAGTAAATACCACCTTATAGGTATCACTGAGATACATGAAATGGGTCTTAGAACTAGAGTATGACAATGGAAGAGTAAAATTCAAAGAATCAGTTTCTCAGAATTGGAAGGGATCTCAGAGGTAAATCCATATTTGAACAGGAATCTCTGTAACATCACTGATAAGTGGTCATCCAACCTAAGGTTGAGACCTCTATTGATGGAGAAACCACTGCTTTCTGAGGTCAGTCAGTCAGTAAGGATTTATTAAGCACTTATATACCAAGCATTGTGTAGAAATACAAACTAAAAAGAAAGACTGACCCTGCCTTCAAGGAAGAGGTGGAAGGATGAGAAAGGTGACAAGGCCATAGGTTCTGAAGAAAGAGTTAGAAAGCAGCTGAGGCATGGGACCACCATCCCACTTTTTAGCTCTAATTGTTAGGAAGTTTTCTTTCAGGATCAGATTTAGAGCTGGAAGGAACCTTTGATCTATGTTCTAGGTATACCAACCATCATCTTTTATACATGGGGAAACTGGGGCTCAGAGATACCCAAGGTCACAAAAGTAGTAAGTTCCAGAGCTAAAACTTGAACCCAAGTCCTAATGACTCCAAGGCTTAGCTCTCTGCAGCTACTGCCTGTGATTCCTTGTTCTGCCATCTTAGACAAAACTGACTAGTCTTAATACCTTTGCCACATGCCAGCCCTTCAGACACTTGAAGCCATCTGTCATATCCCCCACAAGTTTTGTCATCTCCAGGCTAAACAGTTTCAGTTACCTCAGTTGATCTTAGTATATCGTGATCTCCAGTCACTTCACCATCCTACTTACATTAATGCTTAAGTGAATTAATAATTTCAGCACTATAGTTACTTGACTGTCCTACACTGTTGCAGATCAAAGTCCAAAAACACGTTTTTCTGTTCTTCTGTACAACTTCCTCTGATCTTTTTAGTATTTCATGTAGCACTTAAGGCTATTTCTCTATTATCTCACACTCATACTATGTCAGCACTATTTCAGGTCATGCATTTCCTTGAAGATGTATTTTTTATGTCATCTCTCCCTCCCAAGCCATCATTGATAATATGCTATATCCTACTTAGGCCTACCATGCATCTTTATATTAATCTTCAGGTCATCCACAATATTTTTTCTTCTAAGGTAATAATGTTTTGTGACTCTCAACTGTGATATCACTCTAAATTAATACTCTATACTATGATGTAGAATCCTCAAGAGTTTAATTATTTTAATTCATAATTTCTTGAAATAGGCTGTTCATGGTTATTTTTTAGTAAGGTGACTTTTAGGTTTTTTCTTTGCCTTATTTCCAGGTTATTTGTTTTTGATATGAGATAACCTTATGTTTTCTTCCATTTTTCAGTCTTCTGATTTTGTTTGAGTATTTCTTATTACCTCATAGAGTCACTAACTTCTGTTTAGTCCATTCTGATTTTCAGGTAATCTTTTTCTTGGATAAGGTTTTGTACCTCTTTTAATAAGCCATCCTCTCAATCACCCAGGTTTACAACCAAGGTAACATCTTCAAATGCTTTTTCTCTCTCACTTTCCAAATCCAATTAGTTACCAACTCCTTTACGTTTATGACAAACATGTTTCTTTCTTTGACACTGATTTTAAAAAGAGGTGTACAATAAGGTATAGGAGAGACATATGACTAAGAACAAATTCCTAACAGTAATTTGGGACTGTGAGGATAATGTAAAGAAAGCTGAAGTCCAAAATATGCTGGGGTCAGTGAACAATATTGAGGACAATGAATAGGACTTTGTTTTAAAGGTATGTTTGGAATAAGAAGATTGAGAAAAGGATAAAGTCACTGCTTAATGGGAGCAGATGACAAAAAGTAGAAATTCCCAACATCTCTTTGCTTGGTCTTTAATATGAGAAAATGGAAAAACAAACCATGCTTAAAAGAGAATTGAAACTCAAGAAAATGAGGCTATAATAGGACAGCACCTAGCTACTTTGAATGAAATTGTTTCTAGGGTTACATTGAGTACATTTCAACTTATAAAAGAACTTGTAGGGGGGAATTCTGTATGTGTGTATGTACATATACACATACATTTACATATACATACATACACACACTATTATAATCTTTGAGAAATTATGGAGAAATATCAACCAAAGTTTCAAAAAGGGGGCATCTAGAAACATTAGGTGCATTTGACCACAGTGCTTGGAAAAATTCTAAAGTAGATTAGTAAACAAATTGTTTATGATTGCTTAGAGAAGGTATGCTCAATAGTAGTTTGCAGAGACTCATATAGAACAAACACGTTATGATAAAAATAGCTTTTTCTCTTTTAGTTGGTTTTACTAAATTTCTAAATCAGAGAAATACTGCAGATATACTATATCTTTTGATCAATTAGGCATTTGACAGTCTTTTATCTGTTCTATATGCTGTACCCTGATGCTGGCTCTTCTCACCTTACTCATGGATTATTGCAATATTCTCCTGGTAGGTCCCCTTGCTGGTTGGTCTCTCTGCCTTGTTTCTCCCCACTCCAGTCTATCCTTCACTCACTTGTCAAGTTGATCTTCCTAAAATGCAAATCTGACTATATCATCAACTCCAGTGACTCCCTGGTACCTCCAGAATCAAATATAAAATCTTCAGTTTGCTTTCCAAGCCCTCCATAACCTGGTCCCTTCTTGCCTTTCCAGTTTTCTTATGCCTTCCTCCTCTGTATCTATGTACTCTGTGCTTCAGTGACCTTAGCATCCTGGCTGTTCTTTGCACTCAGCACTCTCATCACCCCACTGTGGGCACTTTCACTGGCTTTCCGCCATGCCTGGAGCATTTGCCCTTCTCATCTCTACCTCCCAGCTTGCCTGGCTTCCTTCTGTGTTTTGGGAAAACATTTCAAAAAATGTCTTTAATTCTTCACCAAATGCCCTCCATCTCTGCCTTTAGAAAACCCTTTCAGCTTGGTTATAGGGATATTATTGAGACAGCATTAGTCTGGGAAGTCAGAAAATCTTGGTTCTGGTCCTTGTTTTGACACTAATTAGATGTGACCACCAGTAAGTACCCTCCCAGGTCCTCAATTTTCTCATTTATAAGATGAGGGGGTTGGGCACAATGATTTCTAAGATGCTACCTGGCTCTAGAACTATGTTCTTACGAGTCTGTTAGAGAGGCAGCATAGATGAGTTAATTGAGGGCAAGATTTGGAGTCAGGAAGCCATAGATTCAAGACCTTTCTGACACATAGCAGATAGATAAATACAGGCAAATCACTTAACCTCTTGGTGCCCCAGTCCACTCTCAGAGATTGTCAGTGATTTCTATTATTTGTGTCAATGATGTGGAGGAATATAGGCTTATCAAATTTGTGACTGTAAAGAATAGATAATTTATCATTTGCAGAATCAAGATAAATGTCTTTAAAAATATTTTTATTGATTTCTTTTGTTTATATCACCTAAATTTCCTACTGTATTCCTCCCCTGTCCTAATAGACCTCCCTTTTACCAAGATTTTTAAAATTAAAAAAATTAGTAAATCAGTATGTAGAAAAATATCTAACATATGCAGTAATTTTTAAATGAAAGATTATTTTAATTAGCAAAAATCAGTTTCCTTTCCCTCCCTAGGGAGACATTCTCTTATACTCACTTTGATGGGGAAAAATTACATTTTTTAATCTTTATTTATCTCTAATTGAAATTTAGCATTTCCTTCAATTTTGTTCAATCATGAATGTAGAAAACAAACCATAATTATTAGATTTTACCATACCATTTTTATCAACGAGATCCATGACACAAAAATGTTAAGAATCTTTGCTCTAAGGGAAAAGAGAAGGTCTTAATAAGAAGGTTTGTAGTAGGAGCAGATAGATGAAATTTTGGATGTTAATCTCGTTATTCCATTTTCCTTACAATCCATTTTTCTTGCTCACATTCTATCATCCCTGATGGACAGTAACAGCTAATAGTAACAGCTAACTTAATGAGCTCCAAGGCTTGAAAAGCTTATATTATTTCACTTGATCCTTTCAACAGCCGTTTGAGGTAGGTGTTATTATTATCATCCCCATTTTACAGATGAGGAACTAAAGGTGAAAGAGGTTAAGTGATTTGCCTAGGGTCACACAACTAATACAGTATTCTGTTTACTACATTATTCTGCCTCCTATGAGATAAGTGGTATTTCTGCAGCTGTTTTCCAGTCAACTTGCAAAGAGAGCATACAGCCTTTGGGTCTCATCTTAGTTGAAGGACACCACAGTAAGTCTAAGAAAAAGGAATCCATGACTATCAAGGACTGCTTCACTCTGTGAGGTGACCCTTCCAACTCATTCTCAGTTGCACCATTCTTTATGCTTCCACTAAAGAATGATATTGGTCAGTCTCGATACTATCAGGAGCTTGCCACCACCAGAACCTATCCTTAAACATCCTAAAGTTAATTACCTCTGTCACATCATGAAATTGTCCCTTGGTGATTTCCAAGTCCTTGCCTGTTACAATTCATCTCATCTACTGCACCAAGTCTCTGCTAGTGATATGAAAATTCAGTTATGATTATTGTAAAATCTTGTATTTTGTTGTTGTTGTTGTTTTTAACACCAATTAGAATGAAGGAAACCTGCCATAACAGCAGGGTTTGTATGTGGGAAGAATTAATTAAAGGTTTTTAGTTAATTAAAACATTTATGTGAGATGCTGTCAAAAAAGGTAATGCAGTCATAGACTACATTGATAAATAGATGTGTATTGTATATCAAGGAAGGTTGTAGCACCACTGAACTCCATCATTTAAACTATGTATAGAATATGGTTTCTAGTTCTCATCACTATTTTTTCCCACAGTTCTTATTAATTTATTTTGATTTATCAACAATTACTTCCATAAGCTTTTGAGTTTTAAATTTTTCTCCCCTTCCCTTCCTACTTCCCCAAGATGGCCTGCAATCCGATATAGGTTATACATATACATTCCTATTAAACATTTTCATATTAGTGATGTTGTAAGGAAGAATTAGAACTAATAGGAGGAACCACCAGAAAGAGGAAACAAAACACAACAGAAGAAAAAAAATAGCAAATAGTATGCTTCAATCTGCATTCGAACTGCATTGTTCTTTCTTTGGATGTGGATGGCATTCCATCATGAGGCTTTTGGAGCTGTCTTAGATCCTTGTATTGCTGAGAAGGGTTAAGTCTATCAGTATTAGTCATCACACAACGTGGCTGTTGATGTGTACAACGTTCTCCTGGTTCTGCTCACTTCACTTAGCATCAAACCATACAAGTCTTTTCGGGTTTTTCTGAAGTCTGCCTGTTCATCATTTCTTACAGCACAGTAGTATTCCATTACATTCATATGTCACATTCACAGTTAATGATTACTATCTGTGTCTTTTTCTCCATCCTTTTCCCCCGTTTATGCTTTTCTTTCTCCTTCTCACTAATGTTTTGCTTTTGACCACTGCCTCCCTCAGTTCCACCTCCCTTCTGTTAGCCCCCCTCCCTTTTCTTCTCCTTTACCCTTACTACTTTTCCCTCCCTTCTATCCCCCCACTCCCTTTTCTTTCCCTTTTCCCTCCTACTGCCTATAGGGCATGTTAGATTTCTATACCTAACTGATAATGTTATTCCCTTCTTGAGCCAGATCTGATGAGAGTAAGGTTCAAACAATGCTCATCTCTCTCCCTTCTTTCCCTCTGCTATAATAGGTTTTTGTGCCTTTTCCTGTGATGTAATTTACCCTTGTCTGCCTCCTCCTTTCCTTTTCTCTCAGTACGTTTTCTTAGTGAGATCAGATTAATCCTCTTACTTGGATCCATTTAACCCACTTGATTAGATTTTTTTCATCATTACATCAAAGTCAATTTATACCCTCCCTTTTATGTATACCCCTTTGACATGGTGTAATAACAATGCAGTTCTCAAGAGTTACAAGTGTCATCTTCCCTTGTAGGGATGTAAACAGTTTGCCCTTATTAATAACTTGTTTCTTTCTGTCCCGTTTACCTTTTTATGTCCTTCTTGAGTCTTGTATTTGAAGACCAAATTTTGTGTTGAGCTCTGGTCCTTTTATCAGGAAGGTGTGGAAGTCCCCATTGAATATCCATCTCCTCCCCTGAAAGATCATGCTCATTTTCACCGGGTAGTTGATCCTTGGTTGTAATCAAGCTCTTTTGCCTTACAGAATATCATATTCCACACCCTACGGTCTTTTAATGTAGAAGCTGCAAGGTCCTGTGTAATCCTGACTGTGGTTCCATGATATTTAAATTCTTTCTCACTGCTTGCAGTATTTTCTCTTTGACCTGGTAATTTTGTAATTTGGCTTCTATATTCCCTGGTGTTTTCAATTTGGGATTTCTTTCAGGAGGTGATCGGTGGATTCTTTCTATGGCTATTTTACCCTCTGGTTATAGGACCTCAGGGCAGTTTTCCTTTATTATTTCCTGAAAGATACTGTCCAGGCTTTTTTTCATCATGATTTTCAGGTAGACCAATAATTTTTAAATTGTCTCTCCTGGATTGATTTTCCGGGTCAGTTTTACCAATGAAGTATTTTACATTTTCATCTATTTTTTCATTCTTTTGTCTTTGTTTGACTGATTCTTGCTCTCTCATAGAGTCATTAGCTTCCATTTGCCCAATTCTAATTTTTAACCAATTGTTTTCTTCTGTTAGATTTTGTATCTCCTTCCCCATTTGGCCAATTGTATTTTTAGGGACTTGTTTTCTTCAGTGTACTTTTTTTCCAGTTGGCAAATTGTATTTTTAAGGACTTATTTACTACAGTTAATTTTTGTCCTTCCTGTTCCAAGCTATTGACTCTCTCTTGCAGACCTCTCACTTCTTTTCCCATTTTTTCTTCTACCTCTCTTATTTGACTTTTTAAGTCCTTCTTGAGCTCTTCTAAGAAGGCTTTTTGGGCTTCAGACCAGTTCATATTCCCTTCTGAGGTTCCAGATGTGGGTTTGTTGACAGTGTTGTCCTCTTTAGAATTTCTGCCTTGATCTTCACTCTTCCCACTCTTTAAAGGAGATTGAGCTCTCCTGCTGGGGAGTAGAGGGCACTGACCCAAGCTTTTTGTGTTGGGAGCCTAGGGCCTAGTCACTGGCTTTATGTTCTGGGGCCTCTGATGCTTGCAGTTGGAGGCCGTAGGGTTCTGGCAGCTTACCTGGTGTTGGACTGGAATCAGCAACACTGGAACTCTAGGGGTAGGATTTGGTAGAGTGGCTCCTGGAGATTTCCTGCTCACTCGGGTCTTTTCTTCCTTTCGCTTTCTTCAGCTCCTTTTACGTGGATGTTGTAGGGCGTTTATCCAGCTGGGGCCCCTTGGAGCGCTGCTTTCCTTAGTTTTGCTGAGTCACTGGGAGACTTTGGTGGTTGCTGTAGAATGCCCAGGCACCTGGTGGTTTTCCAAGCTGGTTTCCACCGGTTCCCCCACCCTCAGTGAGGTACTTGGGGGTCCAGGTGTTTGGTGTTTGCCTACTCCACCACTTGGGCTTCAGGATCTCCTCCTGGTTTGCTGAGGTGGTGCTTTCCACTAGCTTGCTGGGATGCCTCCAACACTGTACTGTTCCCTTTCCCCCAGGGTAAGAGGTGCCTTTCCCATTAATCCCTCAAGCTACCTGGGCTACTGGACTGCTGCACCCCATCATTCTTCTGGTTCAGCTGTTCCAGGGTTTTTCCTGGGGTGATATTTTCTCCTCATCACTATATTTTAAAGGGGAAAAGTATCAAACTGAAACATGTCTTAAGTCAGATGACTAGGATGGTGAAGAGATTTAAAACTTCATTTGAAGAACCCTTGGGGAGAAAACTTTGGAGATATTTAGCCTGGAAAAGTGAAGACTACAGTGGGCAGACAGCTGTTGTATGGAAGAAGGATTATGTTTATTCTGGGTTGTTATTGAAAGAAAAACTAGGATTAGCTGGTAAGAGTTATGGGGAAACATATTTTAGTTGAAAGGAAAAACTTTCTAATAGAATTCAAAAATGAGAAATTCTTTGTAAATTTCCAGTAACTAGAAATGTTCAAGCAGAGTCTTGATAACCACCCATAGCAATATTCTAGAAAGAATTCTGTTTCCACCTATATTTGCCAGCAGGCAGTCAACAAGTATTGATTAAACACTTATTATCTACCAGGCACTGTGCTAAAAGCTAGATTGGGATTGACTAGAACCAGTAGAATTGACAGAACCATAAGGTCAATATGGGCAATTACTCATTAGGCAGAAATTGGGTAGGCAGACAGTCTGGTGGACAGTAGGTAGTGAGGCCTTGTAACATCCTACCAGGAGCTTTCTGGCACCTGGCAGGAGGCCAAGGTGCAAAAATGTGCAAAAATGCAGTTGTCTTTAGGGTAGCTTGTAGGTAGGTATTCAGAACCTGATTCCAAGTTGTTGAAAGGGCTGGGTAGGACTTCAGTCCCGGAAGAACTGTGACCTAGGCAGTAAACACTTGTAGGGGTGAGAGAAGAACTCTGTTACTGGAATTGGGGAGCAAGACAGGAAACCAGTTATAACTAATCTGTAGGTACAGACAGCATAAAATGCAATAAAGACCGTAATTATTAGTGGCCAAAGCTGAAAGGGCGTGGGTGTGTGTGAGAGAGAGAGAGAGAGAGAGAGAGAGGGAGGGAGGGAGGGAGAGAAATCAAAGATATATTTGCAAAGTATTGGTGGGGAAAATAGCAATGTTGTCATTCATAAGGAAGTGGCACACTAATTTTCATTCATTTAACAGTCTTTTAAACACCTGCTGTGAGATTGTCACCTGATTCTTCCCTATCTCCATGCTTTTGCACAGCTTGCATCTTGCATTTCCATGACACCAGGATTCCTGCTGTTGACAGGAATGATTGGCCACATCTAAAAAGATAAGATTTAATTAGTATGAATACAAATATAATTAATGTAACTTAACTCTGCTTTAGATAGAAAGATACGTTGCAGTGGAGAAGATAAAAAGATAAATAAGACAAGTTCCTGCTTTTAAGGACAATATATTAAATTTGAATATGATGTCTGTACATAGAGTCATTGATTTAGAGCTAAAAGGACCCTTAGAGATCTTCATGTAGGTCAAATCCCCAGTTTTCTGGTTAGCAAGCTTAGGTGAAGAAAGGTGAAGTAATTTCCTTATGGTCACAAGTAGTGGAGTCAAGATTCATTCCATTCTCTACTGACATCAGTTCTTGGAGTGATGATATCAGATAAGCTTTACACTGAGAAGCTTCTGTGTCTTCTGACTGTAAATCCTGTGCTCTTTCTATTGCTGTGTGGTTTTGCAGAGAGTTTGAAGTATAACCTATGACTTTGGTTTGCCTGACGTACCAGTGACTTTAAGGGCTCCTCAGTGGATGGTGTTGCCTTAAAACTTCAAGTTGCTGGACTCTGGTTTATATTAGTCTTGTCCTACCCACTCACATATCTCATTTACAAAAATAATTAACATTTCCTTAAAATTCATGTTGTGAGTTTTTTGGTTTGGCTTATTTTTTCACTATGTCATACTCACTCATCACTAAGGCTTCATTCAGCTCTTTCTGGCAAGAGCTGTATAATTCTTCCTCTTTGGTTCATGATGTCTTTTTCTGAGAAGATAATATTCTATATCCCTTCTTAAGAGCTAATCAGAGTGAACTGGCTCAGAATGCTCAAAACAAATTTAGACACTTAAGGAAGGCCATGTTAAATAAAAACTATGTCATATGAACAAGCTACATAGGGTTTTAGCATACCTGTCAAATCTAGAAAAGACTGGAATTGAATAGGAAGCATTTTCTTTGTTTCAAATTACCATGGAGTGCAAATTTTAAAAATGTCTTTTAAACATTTTGACTCAATTCTTATTAACATGGTTTTTTTTCTTCTCCTAGATTATTAAGTGTTTCAATACTATCCTTGTGGCCATGAGTGATTCTGTGCCTTCTGATGTAATTGGCCGAAGAATTGATGTTAATGGAGAACTTGCAACAGTGCACTATTTTGGTAGTGTTCCTCCCATAACAGGTAGATACAATGTATTATTATTTTTCTTTATATTGTAAGTATTTCAATGAAGGTTTGTCCTATCAGTAGAAATAGATTATAACCCCTTTATGATACTGCTTCCAATTTTATAGGTTTTTACTATATGGATTTGTCCTGTTTAAGAGACACTATTTGACTTATGGCATCTTTAAATCTAATTAGCCATCTTATAATGCAATTGTGCTGTATCTAAAATGTGGTTTTGTTGACAATAGCTCTATTATTTCTAGAATCTATTAAAAACAAATGTCATTTAACTAAAGGCTTAATTTTCTTTATTTTGATGTGTGATTGGAATTACTTTTAGTTTACTTTTGAAGTCTAAGGGTTTATTTTTTAAAAAGATTTTTAAAACGTTTAGTTTTAAAACTGTTACTGTCATTGTTAAGAAAACCCGATGTACAAAAATTTGAAGTTAAAAAATAGCTAAATTAGAAGATATTTATTTCAGAGACATTGTTCAATTTCAAAATAATTAATTCTGTAGCTCCTTCCATAGAGATTTCTCTCCAGTATTCTCAAAGTAAACAAAAAAAAGGTTGTTTTTCTGGCTTCTTCAAAAACATGTTACGATGTAGTGTATGGGACTATTTCCCTAACCCCTACTTACATTAGTGGACTGATTCCTCAGAAGGTGGCTTCTCTCCTCAGGTTTCTAGAGGCAACGCTGAGGTGCTATGGCTTTTAACATCATAAAACCTAAGTCCTCACCAGTGTGCTCCCTTATATCAGTCAACCACTTAAACTCCATTAACTTTTAGAAAAGGGATTATAGCAAGAAGAATTGGTATAAAATATTCCTCCAAAACCAGAGCTGCATTCTCCTTTTGCACACACAAAGTCTTTGAGGAGAGTGGGCTCATACTTAAGGTACAAAGGTAGTAAGACACAAGGGTAACTAGGTGGTACAGTGGATAGAGTGCTGCACTTGGGGTCAGGAAGATTCTTCTTTGTGAGTTCAAATCCTTCCTCAACACACTCACTACCTGTGTGACTCTGGGCAAGTCACTTAAGCCTGTTTGCTTCAGTTCCTCATTTGCAAAATGAGCTTGAGAAGGAAATGGCAGACCACTCCATTGTCTTTGAAAGAAAACCTCAAATGGAATCATGAAGTCAGACACAACTGAAAAATGACTGAACTACAAAAAAAGTAAGGCACATGTCTAGAGAACATGTGTGGTAAAAGGGTATCTCCCAACTCCTGGCATGGAATGTCCTCATAAAATTCCACTTAAGTATAACTGCTAGATTTTGAGGATCTGTGCATTTCTAGAGTCCATAGGCAGCTGTTCTCTCTTCAAGGGTCATTTCCCCTGAAGCTGCCATTGTCTGATGACTATCTTTCCACATTTGTCTACAGGCTTTTTCTCTATTGGCTACTCTCATGGTCAGAGCTACTGTCTCTGGTGGACTGTACTATTGATTCTAGTTACCAGTGGGACCTCTGATGGTACCTCTGGGCCTCCTGAACTGAAATAGTTACCTGATTTCTCCCTTCTTGGAATTCTCATTCACCTAAGATCAGGAAGAAATAAACACAAAAGAAATAGAGGCTCCATGTGCTCACAACCACCCTTCCCTGTTCCTCCCTAGTTTAAAGGAGTCCTATCTCACTCATAACCAGAAATGGAAAAAGAGACCAAGAAATGGGTGAGAATCTTTTGTATACATACTAAGTTCTGGTTCAGCCCCTTCTGAACCATTGGTTTTTCCCTTTCCACAGTTAGAAGATATTGGCCATCCTACAGTACTAGGGCCTCAGTCATGGCTCGAAACTGGCTTTCAAAATTTCACATATTGGCTTGGATCTTGGCAGTGAATATCTGTGCATGCATGCATTTTTCCCTTAATATGAGCATATTTGCGTATGACTTATTTGCAATAGGTCTCCCCATCCCAATCACTTCTCCTCTTGGATTTGTAATTAATTCCTCCCTTTTATTTTAGTTATTTTTCCTGTAAGCTGTACTGGACCCTGCAACAAGGTTGATGTATTGCTTGAAAAAATTTAAAGTAGTACTAGGCAACCTGTAATCCTCAGGGCTGAATCCAGCCTAGTTCCAAGTAGCCTATTTGAAGTGGACATAACTCACAGATTGTGGCAATATATCTCTTCCGTCTCAGTTTAGGATAATTTATTGGATCTGTTTCATAACTTGAAATGACAGTTCAGGATAAGCCATTGTGGCATGTGCTACTGTATCTAAGGTTGGGAAAGTGGATAGAATTGCAGATACCCTCTCCACCTCCTTGCCAAATGTTAATCTAAAAGCCAGCAGATCAAAGGACAGAGGAGAGTGACTACAAAATAAAAAGTCCGTCAGGTTTTGAGTGAACAAGGGGCCAGCAGTCTGTCCTACAGAGTGTGAAATGACAATTGAATGGTGGAGATGCACGTCCTACCTGCTGGACATGGAGAAGCTTCTGCTTCCACCTACGAGGATTTTTTTTTTTGTTTTGCCATGAAATAACAATACTGTGTGACTTCCTAGTCTTTTTCTCTAACTCCACTAGCACAGCAAGTTGTTCTTACAGTCTCTGTACTGAATAAAGATAATTACTTGTGTTTGGTTTTATTTAATAAAAGAAAAAAAACTGTAGTCCTTTAAATAGACTTTTGTGGCCCATGCTATTACTTTAGATATTTGAGTTAAGCATATTGTTGGTTTTGCTTAGTACAGGAATGAATGATGTGATCTTGCCTTCAAAAAAATAGCATTTTGTCCTTCATTAATATTATCTTAGTGATATGTTTTCTGTTATGAAATATATTGTAGGGTGGGAGGAAAACACTGCATATGTCACAATTATTTCTCATTTCATCTTTTTTCCCCTAGGACTCTGGCTGGGAGTAGAATGGGACAACCCTCAAAGAGGAAAACATGATGGTAGCCATGAAGGGATTGTATATTTTAAATGCAGGTAATTTTTTATTTTATATCAGTGTATTTATCTAAGTGTAGCATAGTAGGGGAAAAGGGAAAGAAGAAAAAGAAACATTTTGGTATAGGTGCAGTAGAAAATGTTATTTTGTATGTAGTGAGGAACACTATTTTTTCTTTGTGGCTATTACTACTGTTGGAATAACCTGTTGCTATTTGTTTTTTGAAATAAGAGATAAAAAATGAAATGAAAACCAACTGACACACAATAATCATGTGAACCTTTTTATGTTTAGACTAGTATCATTCCTAAGAACACCTGCTTTGGTTTTTTCTCTAGATGGGTGCTAAATAAGGTAGCTCAGTCACTTGGGCTTTACCAAATTAAGTTGCCTTTTAAAAAATTATATCATCAATCTACTTGCTCAGATTTGGTTTGGATTATCTCATTATCCTGAAATACTCATGTTGCTTTTTTGGTAGTGGTGTTGAAATGTGACTCATTCTCAATAAGGTGATAGGGCAGGCTGGGGAAAAGAAATAATTTGTTGATATTGAAGAATTGCTTTTTTAATGTTTTATTTTACATCACTGTTATGTCCCAATACTACCTCACTGTAGAAGCCTCTCTTAACAAAGAAATACGCTTAAGCAAAAGAAATTGACACACTGCTCATGCAGCATATGCCTCATTCTCTATTTAGAATTCACCAGTGTCAGTCACAAGGAGGGAGGTATGCCCTATTATCAACCCTCTGAACTAAAGATTCATTGTATTGTTCTTCAACCTAAGGTCTTTCAGCATAGCTTTCCTTTAAGTTATTGTATTCATTGTGTATATTGTTCACTTGTTTCTGCTTATTTGGTTCATCATCCGTTTGTACAAGTCTTCATAAGTCTCTCTTAATTCTTCATATTCTTTGTTTTTTGGTGTAATAATATTCAGTTTCACTCATGAACCACAATTTATTCAGCCATTCCCCAGTCATTGGGCATTTACCTAATTTTCAGTTTCCTGCCAGTACATTTGTTATATATGAAAACTTTTCCTCTACTTTTGACATCCTTGGAGTTATTTAGTAGTTTCTCTTATAACACTCTCGATAACAGATACACCTTTCTGGGTTTTGTTTTGTTTTTTGTGATTTTGTCATCAATCAGCAAGCATTTATTAAGAACCTACCATGTTCCAGGTATTGTGTTAGGTGCAAAGACAAGTGATCTAGTCCTTGGAGACTTACATTCTACTAGGGGAAACAATATATACATAATAGTTATATACAAGAGCTTACATTCTACTAGGGGAAACAATAGTTATGTACAAGATATATACAAAAGGAGTACAAGCTAATCGATGAAGAGGCCTTATTTGCTGGAGAGATCTGGAAAGGCTTCATGTAGAAAGTGGTGCCTGAGTTGAGTCTTGAAGGAAACTAGGACTTCTTAGAGAAAAGAGTAAAAAGGGAGTATGTCCTGGGCATGGAGGACAACTGTACAAAGGCATGGAGATGGGAGGTGGAATGTTGAGTGTGAGAAATAGTAAAAATACCAGTTTGATTACACTATGTAGTGTATGAAGGAAGGTAATATATAATAACCAGTCAGCTAATAAATAATAACATTTATTAAGCACCTGCTATGTGACAGGCACTGTGCCAAACACTGGAGGGTGAAAAGGAAAGCTAAAAGACAGTCTCTGCTCTCAAAGAGCCCATAGTGTATTGGGAAAGACAATGTAAACAACTATGTACAAATAAGATATATACACAATAAAGTTGCAAATAACAAAGCGAAGGCACTAGCATTAAGGGGGGATTCGGAAGGACTTCTAACAGAATGTGAATTTTTATTTTTTTTTTTAAATTCAGTTTTTAAAAATTTCAGCTCTGAATTCTCTCCACATTTCCTGCTGCCACACCTTATTCCTCACCCCATTGGGAGAGTAAGAAAAACAAAACCTATATTGTTATAGTCAAGCAAAACACAATCCTATATTAGTCGTGGACCCAGAACCTCACATATGCTTTAATTTGTACTCGGAGTATGCCAACATTCTACCTGGAGGTGAGTGGGATGTTTCATCATAAGTCCTCTGGCATTGTGGCTCATCGTTGTGTTGGTCATAGTTCTTAAGTCTTTCTTTGTGTAAATTGTTCTCCTGGGTCTACTCAATTCACTTTCTATCACTTCATACAAGTTTTTCCAGGTTTCTCCAAAACCATCTTCATCATTTCTTACAGCACAGTGGTATTCCATCCCATTCATATATCAGGTGTGTATCTGATTTGCCCAACTCTCATCTGTGGCTCCAAAAAGCTGTAGCATGTACAGTGGCCACACCCTGGTAAACTGTCTTGGCAGATGGGCTAAACTAGGTTGAGGGTAACTGACAGGTCTCAAACCCGTCAGTGAGTTAGGGGGATGTCTACCCCAAGCATGTGAAGACTTTCCTGGCGGAATTGGCAGATGAGAACAATTTCCCCTAACAGCCATGAAGATAACTGAAGCAGGTGCTATGAAGCATTTAGAGCTTGGTCAGACATTGAAGATGCCAAGGTCATAAACTGCATCCTGGGTCATCGTTAGTTGTCTTCACTTTTGTCCTGACACTGGATAACTCTGGAAGAAAGAATGTACGTTGTACAACTCTGCCTGACTTAAATCCAGTTTACATGCAAGTCATCACCTGTGATGTCATTGCTCCTCTTTGAAAATGGACAAACAACATATCAACTTAATCATCCATTCCCCAGTTAATGGACACCCCCTCATTTTCCAGTTCTATGCCACCACAAAAGTTGCTGCTATGAATATTTTTGTACATTTGAGTCCTTTTCTTCTTTCTTTGATCTCATCACTGTGTCAGAGAGTATGCATAGCTTAATAATTTTTGTCTTCCAGAATGACTGGACCAGGTGCAGTTCTACTAACATTCCACCAGTGTTTTTCCACAGCCTCATGGGCATTTGTCATTTTTGGTCATCTTTGCCAATCTGTTGGGTGTGAGGTGGTACCTCAGAGTTCTTTTAATTTTTATTTCTCCAATTATTAGTAATTTAGAACATTTTTCATTTGACTTTTGATAGCTTAGATTTATTTCTCTGAAAAACTGTCTGTTCAGATCTTGTTGTAGTTTATAAATTGGGGGTTAGTTCTTATACTTATAAAATTGAATCAGTTTCTTTCTCTCTCTCTCTCTCTCTCTCTCTCTCTCTCTCTCTCTCACCTTTCACCCTGTCCCTCCTCTCAAGTGTTTTACTTCTGATCGCTGCCTCCCCCAATCCACCCTCCCTTCTACCAGTCCCATCCTCTTCTTTTATCCCCATCCCTAATATATTTTATATATATGTGTATATATATATATATATCTAATATATTTTACTGATTAGCATTTCTATTTCATACCCAATACCAAATTGTATGAATAATGAAGATTTTCTTTAGGATGAGGCATGTTTGTAGCCAGTAGAGATGGAGCCAGTAGATGGGAGGAGATTGAAAATGCATGACAGAGTGAGGATAATAAAAGGGGCAGTCTGCTGGAGGAGACCTACTTGAGCAAGTGGAGGAATTAGAGCAGCAGGTAGGTTGCACAGCAGGAAGTTGTGGACTTCCCGCATAGGGAGAAGTCAGTTTGGGGCAGATAGAAATTGTCAGGTCTGGCCACTTGCTACCTTCTCTCAGAGGACATTCTTCCATCCATGATAACTATATATATATATATATATATATAAATTTTCCTATGTATCTTCTGCCCTTTGTGGTGAAACTCCTTGAAAAAGTAATCTGCCATAGATATCTCTTTCTCTGTACTCATTCTATTGTTAGCCCTTTACAATCCATCTTCTGACCTCATCCTTCCAGTGAAACTGCTGTCCAAAGTTAACCAGTGATCTCAGAATTGCCAAATCTAGTGACCTCTTCTCGAGTCATAGAATCCTAGCATAGGGGGAAGTTGTTCAGAGGCAGATCAAAGTTGCCCATCCTGGCCCCTTGCTGCCTTCTCTCAGACTACATGCACAATAGGAGATGGAAGGCACACAGGCGAAAGAAGATCTGGCTCTTCTCCCCTGAGACTAGAGATGAGCTGGCTCCACAAGATGTTAGGTTAGACTTGAGAAAAAATATGGCTACCTATTAATGTGAGATGGGTGAAGGAGGAGATACTGGCAAAAGACATATGAGTGATATGAGATGAGGAAGAATGGAGAAGAGGGAACTCATAGTGAGTGGCCTCAATTTTTTTTCTGTAAAATATTAGTCAAGGTTCTCAATGGAGAGTGTGGGTAGAGGGAGTTACGGACATTTTAAGGAGATATGAAAAGCTTTGGAAAAGCCATTGTAGAGAGTGAGATAGTGAAGTGATAAGGGAGGTATAATAGGATTTCCTAACAGCATTGAGGGCCCAATTGAGTTTGTGTAACATAAATTTGTAGTGAACCCAGTCAGAATGGTTACATGATTTTTTCCACCTTCCTTCAGGAGCATGTGTGTAGGAGTGAAGGTGGCAGTTGGTCGAGAGCAATCCAAGACTGAATGTTGGTGGGACACAATTGGCCATATGAAAAGGGGCTAAGGACTCAAGAGAAGAGGACAATGTAAAGTTGAATTGGTTCACCAAGGGGGAAAGAAGGGGAAAAGGGGAGAGAGTAGTGAGTATAGAGGTGATGACCTGGGAGAGAGCTGAGGGGTTGAGGAATTAAAGGTCATGATATGTACAGAAAGCAAGATTAGATAGGGGAAGGCAGAGGAAGAGGTAGAAAGCCAATAAATAATGGTCAGATAAAGGGCCCTTAAAATTATTGAACATGGAAGTTGTGCATTTGTGAGTGATGGCAAGATCAAGAATATGACCGTCTTCATGTGTGACTGAGATGGGTGGAGGAATAAGTAATAGAAAGTGAGTAGATTGAGGAACTGAGTCATTAGAGTGTTGAGGGATAATCAATATGTATAGAAGTCCTCAAGTATGAGGGGAGGAATTGGGGAGGAGGGGAAAATTGTGAGTCAGGTACAAAACTCATTGAGGAAGGAAGGGGAATGACCTGGAGGTCTGTAGGCAACAACTACTGGGTGATAGTTGTGAATTGCTACAGTGTAATAGATTCTTCTCCAGCTCCGTAGTTTAATTCTGTGTGTATATGTTTTAAGTGATTTTGTTTAATTTCATGTAATCAAAATTAGCCATTTTACCTCCTGTGATCCTCTGTTTTTTGTTTGGTCATAAACTTTTCCCATATCCATATATCAGACAGGTAAAATTTTCCATGCTCCCCTGATTTACTTATAGCACCCTTCATATCTAAATTATTTACTCATACTGACTTTATCTTAGAATATGGTGTGAGATGTTGATCTATGCCTAGTTTCTGTGAAACTACTTTCTAGTTTTCAAAAAAAACTACAATTTTCTTAGAAGTTTTTTATCAAATAGTGAGTTCTTGGCCCAAAAACTTGAATCTTTGAGTTTATCAGATACTGGATCAGTATGGGCCTTTACTTCCATATATTTCATACCTAATCTATTCTACTTATCCACCACAGTCTGTTTCTTACTGAGTATGAAATTGGTTTGATGATTACTACTTTGTAATATAGTTTGAAATCTGTTACTGCCAGGTTGCCCTCCTTCGCTTTTTTTCCCATGGAATCCCTTGATATTCTTGACCTTTTGTTCTTCCAGATAAATTTTATTATTATTTTTTCTAGGTCTATAAAATAATTCTTTGGTAGTTTGATTGGTGTAGCCCTGAATAAGTAAATTAATTTAGGTAGAATTACCATTTTAATTTTATTGACTCATCTTGCCTATGAGCAATTAATATTGCATCAATATTCATTAGGAAAATTGCTCTATAGTTTTCTTTCTGTGTTTTTGCTCTCCTTGGTTTAGGTATCAAAATCATATTTGTATAATAGAAGGAATTTGGTAGGACTCCTTTACCTGTGTGTTTTTTTCCCTCAAATAGTTTATATCGTATTGGAATTGATTATTCTTTAAATATTTGGTAGAATTCACTTATAAATTTATTTGGTCCTGGAGATTTTTTTCTTAGCTCCTTTATGGTTTATTCAATTACTTTTTCAAAGATATGGTTAAGTATTTTATTTCCTCTTCTGTTAATCTGGGCAACTTATATTTTTGTAAATATTCATCCATTTCATTTAGATTGTCAGTTTTTCCAGCATGAAATTGGGTGAAAATAACTCCTAATAATTGTTTTAGTTTCATCTTCATTGGTGGTTCATTCATCCTTTTCATTTTTGACACTGATTGTTTTCTTCCTTTCTTTATAAAATCAAATTCATCAAGGGCATATCTATTTTTTAAAAATAAAATCAACTCCTAGTTTTATTTATTAGTTCAATTATTTTGCTTTCAATTTTATTAATCTTTCCTATGATTTTCAGCATATCATTTTTGGTGTTTAATTGAGGGTTTTTGATCTGTTCTTTTTTTTTAGTTGCATGCCCAATTTATTATTCTCCCCTTTCACTTTTTTATTGATGTGTTTAGAGATATAAATTTCCCCCTAAGTACTGTTTTGACTACATTCCACAAATTTTTATTTTCTTTAATGAAATTTTTAATTGTTTCTATGATTTATTTTCTGACCCACTATTTTTAGGATTAGGTTATTTGATTTCCAATACATTTTTAATCTAATCCTCCAAGGCCAATTATTTAATGTAATTTTCATTGCATTATGATCTGAAAATGGTACATTTAATATTTCTGTTTTTCTGCAGTAGTGTGTGAGGTTTTTATGCCCTAATACATAGTTTTTGTGAAGGTGTCATGTACAGCTGAGCAAAAGGTATACTCCTTTCTCTTCCCATTCTATATTCTCCAGAGGGCTATCATATCTAACTTTTCTAAAATTCTATTTATCTACTTAATTTCATTCTTGTTTATTTTGTGGTTTGGTTTATCTAGTTCTGAGAAGAGTAAATTGACCCTCACTGATAAAGTTTTACTGTCTATTTCTTCCTATAATTCATTTAACATTTTCTTTAGCAATTTGTATGCCATGTCATTTGGTGCATATATGTTTAGTATTGCTGTTACTTTATTGTCTATGGTACCTTTTAGCAAAATATAGTTTCCCTGCTTATCTATTTTAATTAGGTCTATTTTTGCTTTTGCTTTGTCTGAGATTATGATTACTATTCCTGCCTTTTTTACTTCAGTTAAAGCATAATAGATTCTGCTCCAGGCCCTTATTTTAACTCTGTGTATCTTTCTGTTGAAAGTGTGTTTCTTATAAACAACATATTGCTGGATTCTGGTTTCTAATTCATTCTGCTATCCACTTCTGTTTTCTGGGTAAGTTCATCTAATTCACATTCGCAATTATGATAGCTAACTATATTTCTCTTCATCCTGTTTTCTTATGTTTATCCTTTTCTCTTCCTCCCTTTTTACCATGTTCCTCCTTAAAAATCTGTTTTGCTTCCCACCATTCGCTCCCTTTATCTGCTCACCCTCTTTTTACCCCTCTCCCCTTTCTCTTAGCCCCTTCCCCTCCTACTTCCCTATTGGCTAAGATGAATTTCTGTATCCAACTGACAGTGTGTGTGTATGTGTGTGTGTGTGTGTGTGTGTGTGTGTATGTATGTGTATCCCTCCATTGTAAAAACTTCCTTGTGTGACTCTTTTATGAGAGATGGTTTTCCCCATTCTTTCTCTCCCTTCCCCTTTCTTCTAGTACATCCCTTTTTCTCAGTCTTCCATTTTTCTCCTCTATTTCCAGGTCACTTGGTTTTGCTGTGTAATACCTTGTATTTTCTTCATTAATAAAATTCTTTTTAGTATTTCATATCACTTAATAAATCATTAGCATCTATTTGACTTGTCCTAATTTTCAGGAAGTCAGGTTTTTTTTTAGTGTAGTAAATACTCACATTTATTCATGGAAAGAATATTGACGTTTAAGTTAATCTGACATTTATATAATTCATTTAGTTTTTTTTTTACTGTAGAAATGTAAGTTTTTATTATTATTGTAGAACATCTGGCTGGTCTCTCTGTAGGTATGTCTGTATTTTCTTTTTTTTCCCCCACTTAATAGTATTTTATTTTTTCCAATTACATGTAGAGATAGTTTTCAACATTCACTTTATAAGATTTTCAGTTCTAAATTTTTTTCTCCCCCCTCTCTCCCTGCCTCCCCTCTCCCCTCCTCCCCCATCCCTAAGATGGCAAGCAATCTGATATAGGCTATAGGAAGTCATTTTCTTGAGTAACATTTACCTTTTGTGCCAAGCTTTCCATTTCTCTTTCCAATTCTTTATTCCATTGCTCTCATTTCTTTTCCTTTTTTTCCTCCTACCACCCTCATTTAGTTTTTAAAAATAATTTTTAGCTTTTTTTCCCCTTTAAATTCTGTATCTCAGGAATACACTGGTTAGTCTTCTGCCCAAGCTGCCTCTTTCTTTACATCTTTGCTTTTGTAAATATTCTGTAGTCATTCTCCTTCATTTGTGTCTTTATCTTCACTGTTGCTATAATAGCTCTTTAGGGTAGAGTTCTTTTTTGTTTGCTTATTCTTTAAAGTCTACTTGATAATGGACTTTTATGTCAGTGGTGGTCTCTGCATACTTCTAGGGAGAATGTCTGGGATGAGCTTCTGTCCTTTTGATTTCTTTTAGGGCTGTATCCCAAAGAGATCATAAAAATGGGAAAAGGACTCCCATATACAAAAAATATTTATAGCAGCTCTTTACATGGTGACAAAGAATTGGAAATTGAGGGGATGCCCATCAATTGGGGAATGGCTGAACAAGTTGTGGTGTATGAGTGTAATGGAATACTATTGTGCTATAAGAAATGATGAGTAAACGGACTTCAGAAAAACCTGGAAAGACTTATATGGATTGATGCTGAGTGAAGTGAGCAGAACCAGGAGAACGTTGTGCACAGTACCAGCCATGTTGTGCAATGACTAACTTTGATAGAATTAGCTCTTCTCAGAATTGCAAGGATCTAAGACATCTCCAAAATCTCATGATAGAAGATGCTATCCACATCCAGAGAAAGAACTATGGAGTTTGAATGCAGATCGAAGCATACTATTTGCTCTTTTTTTTTCTTCTTTTTTTTTTTCTTTCTTCTTTCTTGTGGTTCCTCCTGTTAGTTCTAATTCTTCTTTACACATGACTAGTGTGAAAATATGTTTAATAGAAATGTATATGTAGAGCTTATATCATATTGTATGCCATCTTGGGGAGGGGGGTGAAGAGGGAAGGGGAGAAAATTTAAAAATCAGAAGGTTATGAAGGGGCAGCTAGGTGGTACAGTGGATAGAGCGCTGGCCCTGGAATTAGGACCTGAGTTCAAATCCAGCCTCAGACACATAACACTCACTAGCTGTGTGACTCTGGGCAAGTCACTTAACCCCAATTGCCTTATAAAAAAAAGTTTATGGAAGTGAATGTTGTAAACTAAAAATAAATTAATTAATAAAAAATTTTTAAGAAAAAGAAAGAGTCCTCATTCTCATGGAACTTAAATTCTTTTTTTTTATTTTGTTTTTGTTTTTGTTGCTAGGCAATGGGGTTAAGTGACTTGCCCAAGGTCACACAGCTAGTAAGTGTTATGTGTCTGAGACCGGATTTGAACTCAAGTCCTCCTCACTCCAGGGCCCGTGCTCTATCCACTGCCACCTAGCGGCCCCAGGAACTTAAATCCTAATGGGGGAGGATAAGACATAAAAGAAAGGTGAAAAGGAGAAATGAAGTCCAGAAAGTTGGAATCAGGGCCTGGGGGCACTAAAGGCCTGCCTGGGCCCCTCCACACAATACAGCTTTCAAAAGGAACTTACCAATGGAAGAAGGGATCAGATCTTGCAGAAGGATATTCCATTGTGAGCAGGCTGCAGAGCTGGTAGGATGTACCGGGACAAAGAGGCCCTCCCAGGTGCTAAGAAAAATTCCAGGATGAGAAAGCAGTAGAGGAATGATTTTGAAATTCAGAAATTTAGGGCCAGGATGGTCTTACCACTAGGAGAGTGCTAATGCATCTTAAGGGCCACTGGACCTTTTCATCTCTTCTCTTACTTAACTCCTAAATATATTGCTTCCCCTATTAGAACATGAGCTTGTTAAGAGCAGGGGCTATCTCGCTTTTCTTTTTTGTGTCCCCAGTACGTAATACAATGCTTGGCACATAACAATTGCATAGTAAATGTTCCCTTCCTTCTTTCCTTCCTTCCTTCCTTCTCTCCTTCCCTCTTTCCCATTCACTTATTTTTTTTTTTATATTGCTGTGGTGTAATTTTCTTCCTACCCGTGTTACTTCTTCTTAGTCTCACTCATCATGCCTATTACAAGGCAGAATAACTAGATGTACCATGAAGTGATGTTTCCTCTTACCTTGGGGTCCAGTTCCTTAATTCACCTTCTAAGGACAACCTGTGAACCTTCCTCCGTTAGCTGTAACTTTGTTGTGTTCTCTGGTTTCATTTGTAGTGAAAATGTCAGTATGGAACATTCTGTTTCTTCAGTATTAAAGCAATCATATTATGTACCTGCTGTACCTGCTGTCTTATAGGCCCTGTGCTACATCATAGGGTCAAAAAGAATGAAAAAAATCCTTATTGTCAAGGAGCTTACATTTTGCCAGAACAATTATATTTTTATGTTTGTATGATATATATTACATATGAAGAGAGTAAGTGCAGAATAATTGGGGAATGAGGAAAAACCTTGTCTAGTAGGTGGCACTTGAGCTGCATCTTAAAGGAAGAAAGCGATTCTCAGAGGTTGAGGTGAGGAGAGGGTACAGGTGTGCATGGGACAACCAGTTCAAAAGCACTGAGTGGAGAGATGGATGCCATTTGTGAGAAACAGAAAGAAAATCAATTTGGCAAAATCACAGAGTTTAGAAGAAGGAATAATGTCCAGTGAGGCAAGAAAGATAATTTGGAGCCTGATTGTGATGGGCTTTAAAAGCTTAACAGAGTTAGTTGATATTTAATTGTAGAAGCAGCAAAGGAGCCATTGGAGTTTAATCGAGTGTGTGTGTGTGTGTGTGTGTGTGTGTGTGTGTGTGTGTGTGTGTGGAGTGACATGGTCAGATCTGCACTTAAGGAAAATCACTTTGGCAGTATTGTATAGGATGAACGAGAATGGAGAAAACCTTGTGGTAGAGAGATCAATTAGGAGGCCACTGCAGTAATCTAGGGGAGAGGAGATGAGGGCCTGAACTCAGGTGGTGGCTGTGTGAGTACAGAGAAGATGTTGGATGAGAGATATTGTGGAGGCAGAATTGATGAGACTTGACAATTGATTAGATGTGTGAAAAAGATAACGTATAAGTCACAAGCCTGAAAGACTGAAAGAATGTTGTTAGCCTTCAACATAAATAGGTGAGGTGTACGTTTCAGGGAAAAAATAATGCGACCTATTTAAGACATACTGAGTTTGAAATGTCTTCAGGGCATCCAGTTTCGGTTGTCTGATAGATAATTGTTGTGGGATTGAAATTCAGGGGAGACCAAGACTGGATATTTAGAACTGTGAGTTATGTGCATAGAGATGATAATTAGCTCTTTGGGAGCTGATGAGGTTACCAGGAGAGCAAAGGTGGAGAGTATTACAATAGTATTATGTCAGCTTGTTGGTCCATGGACAAAAATTGTATGTTAAGAATAAGAGCAGTTGTTAATGTTTCTGGATAAGTGATGTACTCTGCTCCCCTTTTTTTGCCACTCTGATACTGTTATTGCAGAAACAGAAGGAGAAACAGATAAAAACATTTTATCTGTTTTCATGGATTACTTTGAATTAAAAAGAAATCATTGTCTGAGGTCCAACCTTTTGGGAATGAGTTTCATTGTACTTAACTAGGTTAATCCTCTACAAGCAAACACAAAGCCTGTCACCAGACTTCTATGCAAAGCCTTGGAATTAGAACTTGCCCAGAGTCTTTCACTGGCATAGTTTAAAAAAAATTTTTTAAATAAACAACAAATAAAAATGAACATTTCCATACACAGATAGAACAGAAAAAGTAAGTCATATGTTGTACTTTTCCATTTATGTATATAATAAATACGACTTTCAAAGCTACCCTGCTTGTTTCCTTCTGTCTTTTCTTCTGTTCTCCTCTGTATTTTAAAATGATTCAATGTCTCCTTTTTTTGTCCTTCTTTATCACTATCTCTCTTTCTCCCTCACATCTTCCTTTCCAATAATGAGGAAAAAAGAAAAGCAGAACTCTTGTAACCAGTAGGCAGAGCCAAACAAAACAAATTCCTGCAGTATCTGTATCTGAAAACACGTCTTGTTCTGCACTCTTAGTCTGTCACTACTCTGTCAGGGGGCGTGTAGCATGTTTCAACATTGATCCTCTGGAATCATTTACTAGTCTGATTTTCCAGAACCAGTGGTTATCCGTAAGTTACAGTGAGGCCTTGGATTAGGATTTTTGAAGAAATTATGTCTGAAACAAAAAGGATAGGACAGGGTCCCTCCTTGTAATCTATTATGGGAGGAAGGTTTTGTTATAAATATCTTATATATGACATATGTGATATATATGTGGCAGAACATGAAAGTATGAGAAATATAAAGTTGTCTCCATTAACTCCTACTTAGCTTTCTAATAATGAAAGTAGCAAGTATATTTGCATTTGAATTTCAAAAGTATTTATTCAACCAGTAGTCAAGCATTCACTAAGCTATGTACAAAAAGCTGTACATGTAGGGAGAGAGAGAGAGAGAGAGGGGATAAATTTGTCCTTCACTAGTATGGTTTTCAAGAACCAGTGTTCTTAGCTGGGGTTGCTGTGGAGCCAACCTAGACTTCAGTTTGTGGAATCCCAGTCAGGTTCAGATGAGTTTGGGATCATGCAGTCTGTAAAAAAGTGTTTATGAGGGGCAGCTAGGTGGCGCAGTGGATAGAGCTCTGGCCTTGGAGTCAGGGGGACCTGAGTTCAAATGTGGCCTCAGACACTTAACGCTTACTAGCTGTGTGACCCTGGGCAAGTCACTTAACCCCGATTGCCTCACCAAAAAGCAAAAAAAAAAAAAAAAGCATTTATGAAATGCTTATTGTGAGCTAGGTACATTGCTATGCACTGGGGATACAAAGGTAGGTAAAAACATTCTTTATATCCTCAAGAAACTCACACTGTAATAGGGGAGACAGCTTGTAAATAACTAGGCTTGTATGTAATACATTATTATATATTATGTTACATATATTAAAATAACTGGGTGTGTAACATGTGTATGTTATATAAATGTAAATAGCTAGGCATGTCACCAACTGGGCATACAATATATGTGTATTATATGTAGCTATATGTTTGCTTTGTGTGTATATGTATGTGGGTATGTATGTGTGTGTGTATATATAGAGAGAGAGAGTGTGTGTGCACATGTGTGTGTGTGTGCATGTGTTAGTGTTAGATAATCTTAGTTATGTTAGGAATGTTAGGTAATCTTAGAAGCCAGAAGCTAAGGTATTCCCGCAGAAGGTAGGATTTGAACTGTGTCTTGAAAAAAGCCAAGGCTATCAAGAGATAGAAATGAGGATGGAAAGCATTCCAGACCTGGAGAACAACCAGTACAAAGGAAAGAAATGGAATGACCTGTTTAAGTAGGCCAGCGTAGCTGTATAGTGAAGGGAATAAAGCATTAAGATGACTAGAAAAAGGACCAGGTTATAAAGAGCTTTAAATGCAAAGAAAAGCACTTTTTATTGATCCCAAAAGTGATCCATTGGAATTTTATTGGAATCACTGGAGCTTATTGAATTGGGGTCCGGAGAAAGCTGACATGATCATACCTGTATTATTGGTATAACTCTTTGTCAGCTGTGTGGAAGATGAATTGAAGTGAGCAGGAGACTTAAGACTGGGAGACCAATTAGAAAGCTGTTGCAGTAGTATAGAAGAGAAATGATGAGATTCTCAGGGCTAGGTACCACATAGGCTAGTGACTACTGGTTAAATAGCTTCATTGATCCATTGTGGAAATGAGTCCTGATAGTTTTTCTGGAAGCCATGGCCATAACAAATTGATCCTTTTAGACAGTGAGCTTTGGCCATTTATTGAGCTATGATAATCACATATCTTTATTAGGAGAATGCCAATTATTTGAGTGTAAACCCCTGGCGATCAATCCCAGATAATTAAGAAAAAGAGAGAGGGTTGCCTAAATGAGTTTCCTTCATTTGTGAGATTGCTTTTACTGTTAAGAACAAAATATTAACAGAATATATGTGATGAGCATTGAGAAAATTGTAAACTTGTTTAGTTAATGTACCTATTACATATTAAGGTATTTTAGATGAGAGAGATTTTACTTCTAATTCAGGTGGTCATAGAAGTTTTCTGTAGATCACATTTGATCTAGACCTTGAATAATGTGTAAAAAATGAATAGGAGGGGACAGGTAGGTGATGCAGTGGATAGAGCACTGGCTCTGGAATCAGGAGGACCTGAGTTCAAATGCAGTCTCAGACACATAACACTTACTAGCAGTATGACTCTGGGCAAGTTGCTTAACCCCAATTGTCTCACCAAAAAAAAAAAAAAATTGAATGGGAGCAGGTGAGTGGAGTTGGATTATGGCATTTCAGGCAGCAGAACAGGGTAAGTAGTACAGGGATCAAAAAACATTGAGTGTGTTTGGGGGAACAGTGAGCTCAGAGATATTTTAATTGTTCTGTCATATTAATGCAACTTACTAAAGTGAATTAAAAATTTTTCATTTAGTAGACTATATAAATGTAGCATAGAATATTTAAAGCTAATAAAGGCATTTTATACCACCTATATTTATTTTACTTGACTGAATTAGATTTCCT
Organism: Vombatus ursinus; assembly: GCF_900497805.2. Taxonomy (NCBI): domain Eukaryota; kingdom Metazoa; phylum Chordata; class Mammalia; order Diprotodontia; family Vombatidae; genus Vombatus; species Vombatus ursinus. The sequence goes on from NW_020954576.1 coordinate 64,945,505, forward strand.
CCTAATAAATTACACATACGTACTTCATGGAATTCATTCATTTGAGGTTTTTTTGATATTTAAAATCCCACTTGGGAAGTTAAAATAGCAAAATTTTTGTCATTACAGGAAAGATATGTTTAACCATCTTAGTATTTAATTTGCTTTAACATAATTTGTGATGTATTCATGAATCCAAAGCAGCTTGCAGTTACAATTTCATTAATCTTCATTTAAGTTACTTCCTGAAATAAGAAAGCAGAGTAGTACTCAATTCATTTTGTCTAAGTCCAGGCACAGACAACTAAATCTTCAGTCTCATAAGGGGAAGCACAGCCTCGTAGCTAGAGACCATCTTTGAGTCAGGAAGACCCAGGTCCAATGATTATATCTGATGCATACTTGCTGCGTGACCATAAACCCTTAATGACAACTAAGGCAACTCCCTAAGACAGTAAGTTTCCGAAGAGTTATCCAGCTGCACAAGTGAACTAGTTTTATGTTTGGATTGGAATCTTTTTCAAGTGACAAGGCGAGTTGATCAGTTTTTCATGTCCCTATCCATTAACCCTTACCATTTACCAGCTAATACTGTCTAAATGAGTGATGTTATGAGAAGTCTGATACCACAAGATAAGAAAAGGAAGCCCACAAACAAAACTTATATAGCCTAATGACATTTGTTGAAGGAAATTTTCTATATAGCTGGGAGAAGCTTTAGGAAGACTTGATGCATAGATGCTGTAGCTCTTCTAGTTTTTGTATTGGGTTTGGACTCTACTAGCTATCTGTGTAGTACGAGGTCTTGAATTTTCAGGTTAGTTCATGGGGATGGAAGTACCTTGTCTACCTTATGGGAATTGTAGCATCAAAGCTAGCTTCACATTCCCCATCCCACCCTAAACGTATGGGAAACATCCTGTCATGTGTGTTAGTGCTATTTCACAATTTTTTTTCATTTCCCAGGTGTTTGGGGGCAGTGGTTGGTAAGGATACAATGAGTTAACTGTTACCTCATTTCCCATATATTTATGATTTGTAATCTTTCAGCCTAATTGGTTAAGGCGGCAAAGGAGGAAGAAAAGGAAATGGGAAGAGTGTGACTTACCCTGTAGTTGATGGAAAATTTATTTGACCTTTTTTCATAGACAAAAGGGATTGCCCTCAAAGCCTGGGCTGAACTCCTGAAAAACTTACCCAGAGCCCATAGACTCTGCCACATGAATGACCATTATCTCATTGGGATACATTATCTCATTTGAATACTTGGCAATACAGAACAAAGGTGCCATTAAGTTTGTTCATTTTGTTATAGATAGTTCTTAACTCTCCTAAGTCAATTTCTAGACTGTATAGATATCAGAAACAGCTTAACTTTGATTTGGGGTTTTTGTTGTAAACATGCCCATGAAATGAATTGGCAGTCAAGTACAGGGGGCTAGAGTAGTCTCTGGAACAATCAGAGGAGGGATTTTCTTGTTTATATGTGATTTGGAGCAGTGTCACATATGGTTGTTCAGAGTTTGCAATTCTTCTGGAAATAAAGTTTACTTGTTTCTCTTGGCCATCTCTTAAATGTCCTTTCTGCCATAAGTCATGATAATTTCAGTAATAGTGCCTACTATGTGCCAGGCACTGTGCTGATAAGCACTTTACAGTTATTACCTCATTTGATCCTCACAACAACTCCAGGAGGTAGGTGCTGTTATCATCCCCATTTTACAGATAAGGAAACTGAGGCAAACAACAATTAAGTGACTTACTCGGGGTCACACAGCTAGTAAGTGTCTGAGGCAGAGTTTGTAGTTGACTTTGTTTTTTTCTGAAATCTTTTCTCTCTTCATATAACTTGAACTTTAGTACCTTAATTACTTTAGTTTCTAATTAACATATTTAATGTTGCTTATCTGTTGTCATAAGTTTATCTGAAACACTGTATTTGTGAAACAGTCACAAATGTGAAATTTGTGAAACAGCTGTGTGCCAGACACAGCTGTCTAGGGCTTCTGCTTGTTCTCCTGCTTCTGCTACTGTCATTTGGATGGATGAGATGTATGGTTTAGGTAATTAACTTCACTTCTCATTAGTTTGGTCCTAAGCAGAAGAAATTTTCAGTTGTTCTTTTAAACCAAATCATATGAATTGGACAAAAAATTATAGATCAGTACTGCTCAATCACATTACCCACTTTTTAAAAAAATTTTGTTAAAAGAAGTGATAAGATTGAATTATAGTTTATTGTTCTTAGTGTAAAAAAAAATCCTGTGATGTGATTCCTTCTGTACTGATGATTGAAATGTCTTTATTGACATTAGGACTATTTTTCTTCTTAAAAAATTAAATTTCAGTGTTTTTTCTTTGACCTGGAAGCCCTGGATTGGGGTATGATGTTCCCTGGAAGTATTCCTTTTTGGAGTTTCAGGAGGTGACCATTATATTCCTTTTATTTCCACTCTGCCTTCTGGTTCTAGGAAATCTGGGCAGTTTTCTTTTAAGATTTCTTGAAACCGGTTGGGTCTGGACTCTTGTTTTGGTCATAATTTAGGTAGTCCAATGATTCTTAAATTTTTTTCTCCTTAATTTGTTTCTGGGTCAGTTATTTTGTCTGTAAGATACCCTGTATTGTATTTTATTTTTATGACTTCCTTACTTTGTTTTTAATATTTCTTGTTGTCTCATAGTTATTTTTTCATAATTTTCAGAGAATTTGTGGTTTAAACAAGGTCTCTTTCTTCAGTACCTCTTAATTATTTTCCAGTGTTTTCCTCTAGCACTCTCATTTCATTGACCAAAAACCAACTTTTTTTTAAATTCTTGCTTCTTCTCTTCCAGGAATTCTAATTAAATTTTTGCCCAGACTGTGTTCATCTTTGAGGCTTTGCTTGTAGATGTTTTGGAGTCATTCTCTTCTTCTGGGTTTGTGTCTAAAATATGTAGCTGTGAAAGATTATTAAAAAGTACTTTAAGATTCTTAGATGAAACGTATTAGATCAGTGGAAGATACTCTTTTGGTATATTGTAAAAACTAAAAATTAAATAGAAATGGATAGTAATAAATAATAGTAGAAATAAATAGTAAATAGAAATAAAAAGGATTTGGGAACTGACTGGCATTCTTAAAATTTGTGGTTCAGAAGGAACCACAGGGAATTCCTTTATGAGCCTTGGGAATGCTTTTGGACTATCAAGATAGTTGAGCCAGAAGATAGAACTGAGTCCTACCCTGGAGTTTTTTAAAAGCATTTTTAAATTCATATATATTATTTTTATATTGCCTGATTTTCTGCCTGTATTCTTCTCTCACCCCCTTCCTCCTCCCTGAGAAGCCATCTTATATAACAAAGAATTTTTTTAAAAGAAATAAGAAAAAGAGGGAGAACACGTTAGAAAAAAATGAGCAAAACCAATCAGAACATGGAAAGAATCTGGGAATATATGCAATGTTCCACACCCTTGGGAATTCTGCCTCCCCTCCCCCCCAAAAAAAACCTTCCCCCACTCCCTCTACCTCTGCAAAGGAATGGGGAGAGGTATCTTTTCATCTCTTTCTTGGGGTAAACTTGTTCTCTGTAATTTTTCCACATTTATTTTATTGTTTTGTGGTGGTTATTCTTGCCACTACATTGATGTAGTCATTGTGTATGTTGTTTTCTTGATTCTACTTTCTTCATTCTGCATCATTTCATGCAAATACATGCTTTTCTGTATTCATATATTCCCTGTTTCTTATAGCACAGTAATATTCCATTACATTCCTGTACCACAGTTTGTTTAATCATTCCCTAGTCAGCGGGCATATACTTTGTTTCCAGTTCTTTGCTACAGCAAATTAGCTAGTAATAAACATAAATTGAAATTGGGGCAGAAAGCCAAACCTTTGCCTCCATTTTAGGGATCCTCCTAACTGGGAGTTCTGAGCAATTGTGTTTGTAGCCTAAATTTCACTTAACTTCATAAGGATGCAGAGATGGGGACTGTGGGGACTTGAGTGACCATTATGTTACCCTAATCTTAAAAACAAAGCTAATTGTTATATTAAGGTATATCTGATTAAATCCTGAGATAAAGGGAGAAGAGAACAGAGGGCACAAAAATATTGGTGGCTACTTGTATCCTCCTTTGCAACACTAACACCTCCCATGTTATATTAAAATAATTTTTAATAAAAAAAATTAAGATCAATAGTAGTACCTTTTGATCACCTAAAAGGGCAGGAGAGGATGGCTAATTTTTTTTCTTTTTTTTTGGTGAGGCAATTGGGGTTAAGTGACTTGCCCAGGTCACACAGCTAGTAAGTGTTAAGTGTCTGAGGTGCGGATTTGAACTCAGGTCCTCCTAACTCCAAGGTCGGAGTTCTATCCACTGCGCCACCTAGCTGCCCCTGAGGATGGCTAATTTTGACCTTCAGAAATTTCACTTCTTTTAGGGAATCAAACTCAATATAGTATATGTGGAAATTATTTTCAAGAACATATCTGTCAGTTTATCTACCTCTTGATTTTCTGATGAGAAAACAAATGTATCAGGGCCAGTTTAAAAAACTGTTAAAGCAAGTTTTACTGTGTGCACATATAACAGAAGTCAGTATTTTCTTCTGTCATGATGAATAAGCTCTTTGAAAGGATTCTAAGTATGTTTATCTTTAAAAGCTTTCCAGAATAACTAAGTTTCATTATAAATTGCTACATAACCAACTTTTCCCTACAAAAAATCTTGCAGTATGTAACTTTTTGAAATTTCTGTGGATTTGGCACCCAGGTTTTGTCAGAGCCAGCAAATCTCAGCAAGGATTGTCCTCTGTCAATAAACATTTATTAAGGGCCAACTGTGTGGTAGGCATTGTGTTAAACTATGCTTAGATTTTAAGTTTTTTATCAGCAACTATAATTGTCAAGAGAAAGAGGAGAGACCTACTGTAGGAGTCATTCTCCTCCCCCTTGCCCTAGCCCCTCCCCAGCTTTCCAGTTACATTGAGAAAATCCTATTCCATACTACTGGCTCACCTCCTACCTCCTACCTCCCATCCACTGCTTGGCCCACTGGGGATGGAGATGATAAACTGCCTGAACTCATTCCTCAATAATGAACATACTTGTACTCATCATACCTTTCATGTCTCAGTGATCATCTTTTTAGAGGTCAGGCTGGCAACGGGCATTAAAAATTTTAAAACTGATCATAGTTGTTAACCAGTAGACCTTCTACTGGAAATATACCCCAGTGAAGTAATTAAAAAGGAGAAAAATATGTATTTCAATGGAAATATTCATAGTAGCATTAATTATAACAGTGAAAAACTTTAAATAACTTATCCAGTGGTTGAAGGAATAACTGAATAAATTATATGATATATCAGTGTAATGAAATGTATTGGAATGAATGAAATATTGCACCATTAAAAATGACAAGCAGAAATATAAAGAAATACAGAAGACAAAGTTATGCAGATGGAAGATACAACTAGAACAGCAGTATATATGTATATATATATACACATATATATATAAAAAATCATTTCATTCTAATAATAATTTTCAGGATCTAATAACTGATTGTGCCAACTAAAACTGTTGCAAAATAATAAAGGAAAAATCACATAATTTTCTTTTATAAGTTATTTTCATAATCAGAAACTTAGTTTATGGTCAGTTTTTGTGATACTAGGATTTTGTTTTCCCATTTTAAAAATACTATGGTGCTTTTGGAAAATAAAAGCTGATAAGTTGAAACGTTTTTCTTTGGGACTCACAGCTTCACATCATTTTTGGTGATTCATATGATTTTTATATTTTTTTTGCTCCAAAGTGGTTATTCCATAATGCCACTTTGACGATCATGAAATATTTAGTATCACATTAGTAATATAAAATAAATATTTAGTATAAATATTAGTAATATCTCACTGAAATTTAATGCAGCATCCCATGATACTTATTGTGAGAAGTCTTTTAAAATCTCCCCCCAAGCTTATTAAAAGTAAAAGTAATATATGGTGATAGAATTTGTGTTTCTATTTTACCCTGACAAATATTAAAAAGCCATAGCAAACTGTCAATCCAAATTTGTGGGAATGATTGTGGTATGCTAGATTTTGATTTAAAGACACAGATAATCTTAACTATCCTACACTTAGTGTACTATGTACATTATGGTATATTATAATTAGTTGTATGATTTGGGAATTATATACTTACCTTTTCTGTGATTTGGTTTCTTCCGTATATAATTTGAGTGATAATACTTGTACTACAGGACTGTTTGGAATGCACTTTGTAAAATTGTAAATTGCTATAGAAATGGGCACTGTTCTTATTTTTCATCATTCTATCTTGCTGTACCTTTTTGCAGTCCCATCACATTTTCAGAATACTTGTACTAATTGAATATTGCATCCTTAATAATTTCCTATTGAAATAAATATACAGTAGTTTGCTTTACAAATGTAGGTGAAGGGATTTACCTAAGGTCACATGGCAATTCAGTTTCAAAACTCAGTAAGAATTTATAGTTCCAAACTGCTAGAATTGAACTTTGTCTGCTGTGGCATATTGATTCCTGTTATTTCCCCCAGCTATGCTTTCTAATTTACTATAAACCTACAAAGCATTATGCTACAAATATTTGATTTCCTCAGAGACTGCTTTTCTCTATGTATATTCCTTTGTGCCCTTATCTAGGCACCCAACGGGAGGATCCTTTATCCGTCCAAACCGGGTAAATTTTGGAGTGGACTTTATCACTGCAATTAAGAATCGCTATGGATTGGAAAATACTAAACAGGAAGATGGAAATGAGATGATTGTTATTGGAAATAAACCCGTCGAAACTGTTGGCTTTGATTCTATTAAAAAATTCCAAAGGTAGGAGGAATTGATGCTGATGAATTAGATTTTTATGGTGTACTCTGCTTTTAAATACATGGGCCCGAGGGCCTAAATGTGTTAACTGATTGGCAAATTGGTATAGAGACTTTTAGAAGCTTAGGATTTTGTCCGTAATTTAGTCTGCCATGTCTTGGGTAACACTGAGAGATTAGACAATACCTTTATTTGCACTGTTGATAAGGAAGCTGTAGACTAAAGGAAGCGAGAAGTTTGAAACCTCTTATTGGAGTGCTAGTATTGTGATGGTTATGTGTGTACCACATGTGTTGTTTGCACTCTTATTTCCAGTTATTCTTGCCCACTTGCTCTGGGCTGATAGTTTTGTGCTTCCATTTTTCATATTTTCCCTTTTCGGTGTACACATTGTCATTCATTTTTTGTAAGCCAGCTGTGGCAGTAGAGCTGGTAGTTCCCTGAATCCCATCCTAAACTGTAAGATTAGAGAACCGTTAAAAATATGATTTTATACAAAGACAGTAAGGTTCACTTATGAAATGAGATTTTCATGAGGGAATGCCATAAGGAATAGGACTTAATGGGATACTGAGATCTACATGGTATGTTCAGGATCACATTGCAAGTTTTGATTTATTAGCTAGCATTTAGTAAATCATCTTAGCAGCATTGAGAGTTCCCGAGGATGCCATCTTAGAAGTGACTTCTGGTTGCACTCCCGAGATTAGATTTTAGTTCAATTCAGAAAGCATTTATTAAATAACTGTTATGTACAAGACACTGTGTTAGATGCTTGGGATATTATTGTGCAGAAACAAACATGAAAAACAATGTTTGCCCTCTAGGAGCTTACATTGTACTGTGGAATCTAGCATGGAAATGGAAAAGAAATACAAGTTAATGTGAGGAGAAAGAGAGTGCTGACAATGAAGAAGATCAGGAAAGACTTCACGTAGGAGGTGGCACATGACCTGATCCTTGAAGGAACCCTGGGATTCCAAGAAGCACAAATAGATGAGGGGTTATTGAGTTCCAGGGATGGAGGACTAACACTGAAAAGAGGCAACCTGAAATTGGAATGCAGCAAGTAGGCCACTTTGGCTGAAATGTAACCATATTGGATGCAGGCTAATTAATTACAGGCAATTTTTTATCTGCAGTGTTGGACAGAACCATTGCATAATTATGCTCATTATTCTTTGCTACCTAGTTATAATTAAGAAGATAATGATGTTAATGTTATGCATATTCTAAAATGGAAATAGCAACACTTGAGTGGACCAATCTAAGATCACAGAATTAGTCAGTTCTTTGCTTCTTATGTGCAGACCGTACATTTCTTAAAAATGATTTTAAAAGACTTAAAGAACAAAATTCTTGATGAGATTGTAGTTTCTTGCCTTTTTATTCAAATAAGTGAAATATTAAATATATCCAAACAGGGACATAATTATATTAATGATTTGATATCCCTTCAGTGAACACCATGTGCTCTGATAATATTAAAAAATTGGATGTATATAAAAGGGAGTACCTATTTTCCTTCCTCCCCCAGATCATAAGCAGCAATAATAATTCTTACAAGTGTTCCTGTGGATATAAAGAAGTAATGGTTAATATAATAACCCCATTTTGTGAGTATCATTTTAATAGATACTTTGGGGCATGTCACGTTGGAATTTTTATTGATTAAAGTGGCTGATTCTTTAGATGATTTGAAAAATATGAATTGTTATATCTGGTCTCCTGAATAGGGATAGGTACTACAACTGTGATTTCATTGGTATAAATTTCTGTATGAGGCAGCTCTGGTCATTGTAGGTGATCACTGCCTCTGCAACCTAGAGTTGAGAATTAGTGTTGGAGAGCTGCCTAGAGCAGTAGTATCAGCCTGAAATAGAAACAGGGTCTACTAATCCACAGAGAAGGATCCTTCTGGGCTCATATTGACTTAGAAAACTATACATTTATATATTTCTTTTTTGTGAATACATCAACACGTTGAAATCAGATAGGAACTACATTTTATTCTGGTTCTGACCACAGTTGGAAGTGCAGTGGGCTGCATTCTTCTGACTCAGAGTACTGTGAATTGCCCACAGCCATCAGGTGTCAGAGGTGCATACTTAAACTCAGATCTCCTTTTCAGAACTCTGTTCACATTTTTTATGATATCTGTTGGCGAACAGCTGTTGGTCTTTTGTGTCAGTAGTTCCTTATGTATTAAATTTTTATCAGTTATATTTGATGTAAAGAGTTTTTCCCACTTGACAGTTTCTCTTCTCACATTAAAATATGAGCTCTAGAGATTCTCTTCCTTTTATATTTTAGCTCTAATGCTTAGCACTGTTGTTTTGCATATCATAAGTGTTTAATAAATGCTCTATTCATTTACTCATTCTTGGCTTGAAGGCTGGCTTTTTATATTTTTGGCAGTTTCTTGATTAGATTAGAAGCAATTTAGAAATCATGATGTTGAAATATAGTATATATGCTTTAAGGCATTGAAATAGTATATGTGCTTTAAGGCATTACAGTAACAATTGATTAAATTTTTGTTTGGATAACTAAGAAAAAGAGTTTGCATAAGGAAAAGTAAAAATAATGTCTATGATTTCCAGTGATATTGTTTTAACTTTAGGGTGGTATTTATATTGAGAGCACAGAGAAAAACTTCCTGTTCAGTTTCTTGGACTGAGATCCTGTCTACTTATTTTTGCTGCCTAGTTTCTCCATTCCTGAGGTCGAGACCCTTATTGCTGTTCCTTGCTATGCTGTTTCTTCTGTAGTCCCCTTTTTCCCCATTTTTTTTCAGTCTGACAGTTTATATACTTATGGGATAACTGCATGGCAGGTGAATTTGAGGGATCTTTTTTGTTTGTTTTTTGTTTTTTGTTTTGTTTTGTTTTGTTTTAGTGAGGCAATTGGGGTTAAGTGACTTGCCCAAGGTCACACAGCTAGTATGTGTCAAGTGTTTGGTCAGTGGCCAGATTTGAACTCAGGTCCTCTTGACTTCAGGGCCGGTGCTCTGTCCACTGCGCCACCTAGCTGCCCCGAGGGATCATTTTGTGTTGAAGAATAGTAAAGGACTTTGGATGTGAGGTTCTATGATACTCACTGGCCTTATTTTAACTTTGCATATAATCCATGTATTTTTTATTCAGTCAGCTGAACAGGTTGCAAGAAGTCTCTGTTTGGAGTTCTGCAGTGAGTTGTGCTGGCAACAAAGGGGAAATTGCACAAACATGTCCTAGTATCCTTTTTCAGTAATAATCTGTCATTGGAATCTTAAGATGGCATCTGCCACCAAAAAATTCTTTTCAAAAGAGATTTCATAGTATTTAACTGTTCTCCCCAGTGTATTATTTTTATGCCAGTTTAACTAAAGGTGCTACTGCTCTGGGTGCTTAGGATAAAATTTCCCTGATATACTGTTGCCTGATTCAAAACTGGGAAGTTTGGGAGCTTACACAGGGGAAGGAAGTGGCAGAGTCATTGAGTGTTGCTGGATAAAGGTAAGTACGGTTGTGTCAGGCCATGATTGGCTATTGTGGGGAGTGTCAGATATGACTCTTTTTCCCACTTCTGGTTGATCATATACCTTTTGATGTCAGACCACAGCCCACAGGTGCTGTCCCTCAGCTTCTCATGTTTGTGTATTTTTCTCCAAATGTGTCCCAAGGGTAAGAAGTTGTAAGTCCCTCCCCTCTTTTTCTTCATTTCTTCCCAGTATATTCCTCTTTGTAATCCCTTTTCTTTACTAAACCAAAATTGAACAAAATCAAAGAATTTGCTTTTTTTCTTCCCTTTTGACCCTTAAAGGATTCTTTACTGACAGTGGACCCTTTACCTCTCACCCACTCCTCTACTTAGGATAAAAGCACTTGATCATCGTTTAGCCCTTTTAGATTGTTTAAATATGTGTGTGTGTGTGTGTGTGTGTAGTACGTATATGTATGTATAAATTTGTGTGTGTGTGTGTGTGTGTGTAAAAGCTTTCTCTTGTCTGCTGTGTTTATGCATAAAAGTCTACTCAGTTCTAGTTTTCTCATCAGGAATGCTTAGAAGTCATCTACTTCTTATATTTGTTCTGGATCTTATATATTGAATTTTCCATTGAGTTTTTTTTGTCACAGATACGTGAAAGTCTTTCAGTTTGTTACATATCCATTTTTCATTTCATTCAGGATTATACTCAACTTTTCTGGGTAAGTTATTTCATGATAGATTTGCACTTTCATGTGCAGTCATCTTTTTTTTTTTCTATTCTACTGTGTTATGGAAATGCTTTTTTTATTTCTTAAGTTCAGAATGAAAAAAAAAAGAAACCTCTGCTTTTCAGGGTTATTCTTAGTTGCTAGTCTGTTTTTTTTGCCTCTTGGGATTTCCTATTCTAAGTTTTGCTTTCCTTTACAGTATTTGCTACATAACTTTTTTTGACCCTTACTGTGGTTACTTGTTACTTAATCTCTTTCATCCTGCCTGCTTATAGTATTTTTTTCCGTTTCATCTGGAAGCTCTGGACTTTGTTACACTAATATGGGGTTTCATTCAGGTGGTGACTAGTAGATTACAACAAATAAACATAGACAAACAAAATAAATTCTTGCAATCTCATGTCCAAAGATCTCGTTCTGTACCATGAGTGCATTATGTTTCTATCAGGAGGTAGAGATAGGCATGCTTCAATTATCAGTCCTCTGAAATTGTAATTGGTTGTCCCATTGATCATAGTTCTTAAGTCTTTCAAAGTTGTTTTGTCTTTATAGTGCTGTTGTTACATAAACTGTTCTACTGGTTGTTCTCACTCTACTCTTCATGAATTTATATATCTTCTTAGGTTTCTCTGAAATCATCTTTTAATGTTTATAACATAATAGTTCTCCATTATATTCATATACTATAATTTGTTTGGCTATACCCCAGTTGATGAGTATTCCATTAGTTTCTAGTTCTTTGCCACTACAAAAAACACCACAAAAAAAAAACAAACTTTTTTTGTACACATGGGTCATTTTCCTTTTTCTTTGATCTCTTTGTGGTATTAGCCTAATGGGGTTATTGCTCAGATAAGGGGCATGTACAATTTGGTAACTTTTTGGTAGTTCCAAATTGCTTTCCGATTGGCTAGACCAGTTTGTAGTCCACCAACAGTGCATTCACATGTCTATTTTCCCAAAGTACCTCCAACATTTGTCATTTTACTTTTGTGTCAACTTTACCAATTTGATAAGTATGAAGCAAAATCTCAGAGTTGCTTTAATTTATGTTTCCCTACTTATTAGTGATTTGGAGAATTTTTTCCATTTCAGTTTTTTTTTAGAGTATTTTCATGTGGTCTAATTTTTCAGTCTTCAACTTTGTTCTAATATTTCTTGTTTTGTTTTCTCTGTTTCATTTAACTCTTGAGTTTAGTTCTCTTTAGTCAGTATTTCTGGATGTCTACCACTTGGATAAATTTTTACACCTTCTGTTCTAAATTGTTATTCTCCTTCCAAGTTTTTCCTTAAGAATTCTAATTTTATTCTTTGTTTCAACTCTTTCTTTATTTCTTCTTTCAACTTTTGGAGTCCTTGTGGCTAATCCATTTTTTAAAAAATATAGTTCTTGTTATAATTACTGTGAAATTATTTTCTTCTTCTGAAATTTTATCTTAGGATTTTTTAACGCCTGATATTTCTTCATTTATTGGGAATTTTCTTTTATTTGCTTATGTCTTCATCCTCTCTGGTAGGTAAAACTTCTTTCAAAGTTTTCTTTCTGTAATTGCTAGAGTTTTTGTTACTCTTCTCTTTCCACATTGGGTCCAGGTAGAGAGCTTCAAGAAGCCATTCTGAACTCTCAGTTCTAATTCTGGAATAGAGAAGCCAACAAGTATGACTGATAATAGTTTCTTGGTTCTGTCCCCTCCTGCAGATTAAGTCTGAGAGACACTGAAGCATAGTTTGTGATCCTGTGATAGGATGGATGAGCTTGGGGTCCCACTCTCTGTGACCTGTCCTGGGTAAGGTAGCTGGACTGAGATCTTATTGGTCTTTGGATTTTGTCACTCTAATACAGTTCCTGGATTGGGATTTTGTGCTCACTTGAAGTCCAGGGAGTTGAAGTGATTTGACCAAAGCCACAGAGATGTTAAATAGATGTCTCTGACAGATGTCAGAGGTAGGATTTGAATCTAGATCCTCTAACTCTGAGGCCACTGTTTTTTCTATTGCACTGTGATTGCAGATCACAGGTCTACCCCTGCTCTCAATTGTGTGTGTGTGTGTGTCTGTGTGTGTGTGTGTGTATCTCATATTTACTTATCTCTGTGTGTCTGTTGTACCCTTCAGTAGAATGTAAATTCTGTGAGGGTAGCGATTGTCTCATTTTTGTCTTTGTGTCCCTGGCACTTAGTAGATGCTTACTAAATGCTTGGAAGGTAGAATTGGGTTGATGCCTTCCCTGACCATTCTAGACAAAATGATACTTGAATCTTATCTGAATTTGTTATAACATGCTGTACTACACTGTCTAACACTTTGTTCACAGCTTTACTTAGGTTCTTCTAGAGACAACAGAAAGGTTCAGAAACTAAATTCAAAGAAACACACAAGACTTGCAAAATTTGGCAGTGAGTATGTCTCCCAACATTACTAACTCCTCCTCACTGCATCAGGCGCATCACTGTTAGGAGCTCAGAGCAGACACTCATGCATTTGGCAGTACTATAGATAAAAAGCATCAAGGATGTTGTTCATTTTGGTAACCAGCTCCAGGATAAAAAATATTTTTTAAAGAAAAAAAATCAGCTAAACTGATCACTGTATTATATCAATTTAGCAAATGTTTTATATCCATGAACCTCATCCTCCTTTCTCCCTTTGCAAAAGAGTGGAAGATGTCTTCTCATTTCTCTTCTTTGGGGTCAACCTTGTAATTTTAACATTCATTTTGGTTTCTTCTTTTTTTATGTGTGTGATTGTTGTCCTTTCCATTTATATGACTGTAGTCATTGTGTATATTGTTTTCTTGGTTCTGCTTACTTTACTCTTCTTCAGTTGATGTCTTTACATATTTCTTTGTATTTATTGTATTCATCTTTTCTTACTGCACAGTAATATTCTCTTACATTACAGAATCTACAGTTTGTTTAGCCTTTCCCAAATCCATAAGTATTACTTTGTTTCTAGTTCTTTGCTATCAGAAAAAGTGCTACAATAAATATTTTGATGTATTTGGGGTCTTTCTTATCAATGGAAGTGAGTGTTTCTTAACATCTACTCTCAGATATCAGAAGGATAGATTTGTCAAAAAATCTCTTGTCATCATGGAATGAGGTGACCTTCATTGCTGATCAGCTCAAATATCTGGAAGTTCTTAATCTCAGGTATAAATTTTCTGTTCCCTGCTAGTTAATATTCTATACAAATCCTAATCTGTGTCCAATGTGCACATAGTGCCTCATAGTGCCTCGTGGTGGTAATGGTATTGATTCCTTTAGGTTGTAATCTTGCAGAAATTTTGATAGTATTAAGTCTTAGTTTTATCTAAGATAAGCTATAATTTAAGGGAATGTTGCTTATTTTAGACTTCTGGATAGATATATACCTGGGCTCACTAATAATTTGTTGGTCCATCAATTAAGGCTAATTTTATAGTTTAAATTTCTATGTAGTTGGAGCTATGTCTGTTATATTGAGTGGCGGAGGAGGTGGATTTGTCACAATTTTTTTCTTAAATTTTGGGCTGATTAAATTAATGAAATAATTAATTGAATTTTGATTAATTGAATTTTTACAGGTTTAATAGATGAGATGGTAGCAAAATATTTTGGGGCCTATATGGGAAAAAGCTTTTCAAATATAGTTGTTTAGAGCCCTATAAATAGCAATAAGAATGATTTCATTATGGAACTCTAATTAATGAAGCCTAATAACAAATTTTTGCTAAACAACTTTTAATTTATTTTATTAAAATCATATGTGTAGTACATCCAGAATGTTTGTAGAACCAGATTTTCCAAGTGCCTCAACCAGGCTTCCCCTTTAAAACCTGAACCAACTTGCATATACAGGTGAATCACATCTGTCCTGTTCAGGTATAATTCAACAATAGACATGAAATTAATTGTATTTGAAAATGAGAGATGAGTGAGATCAACTATGGGTGTAATTTGACCCACCATTTTTCCTCTTTGGAAACATGGGCTATGTTTTTCAAAGGGTAGTTCTTTCTAAGTTTCTGTTCAGAATCATAAAATCTTAACAGCTGAAAGAGACTTCAGAGGTCATCTGATGCAACCATATCTGCAGAATAATCCCTTCTAAAACATCCACACAAGGGATCATCCATGCCTTTACTTGAAGATGTCTTATTTGGGGGGCTCCCTAGTCCCCAGGGGCAGCCCATCACACCAGATAGCAAGTTTTTCTTTATCTGAACTAAAAATATGGCACCATTTTGTTCCATATTGCAAAAGTATTTCCACTATTTTGTTCCTTAGCTTTTGGGGCTAAGCAGAACAAGTCAAACCTCTCTTCCACATGACAGCACTTAAAGTATTGGAAGATAGCCAGCATGTTCTTCCTAAATCTTTCCAAGGGTAAATGGTTGTCGTCCTGATCACCCTCTTTTTAACACTGTATAGCTCATTACTGTCCTTCCTAAAATGTGGCACATGGAACTGAACAAAATACTACAGATGTGTTCTGACCAGGTCAGAGTACAAGAGTATTGTCACTTCTTTTTCACTGGATATTTACGCTTCTCTTAACGTACTCTAAGATTACATTAGGGTTTGTTTGTTTTTTGGTTGCCATATTGTATTGTTGATGTATGCAGTTTATAATCTTTTTCTGGTGGTTATTTGTGGTTATCCATACCTCCCCATCTCAGATTTGTGATGCTGGTTTTCTGAACTGAGGTGTTAGACTTTTCTATTTATCCCCATTATTTTCATTTTATTAGATTGGATCCAATAATGTAAGCTATTATCCTTTTGGGTCCTGACTCGGCCATTCATTGTTTAGCTGCCTCTTCTAGCTTTGTTCAGGTAGGATAAATAATAAAAAAACTGTTTTTAGAGTAATTGAAAAGGACTGGGGCTTCTCTGGTATCTTTATTTTCAGTTATAAAGGCAAAGAAACAGAATCAGAAAGCAATTAAACTAAGCCAGTATTTACTGCTTTTTATCCTATTGGTGCTTTTGGGAGTAGGGGAACTAGTTAGGTCCTGACTTTATTTTAAAACTTATTGGGGAAACTGTTTATCAAAAATGAGTCACTTTTTTTGGCCTTAAAGTAATTATATCTTTTGTACTATGAAATGAACACATCAGAACAGTTAGCCAGGCCCCAGAAAGAGTTTCTGTATTTTAAATACCATGAAGTTAAATTCTGAAAACAGAATTTTTAAGGTATAAAACTCTATGGTCCTTTGGTTTCTTTAAAAATGAAGTTCATTTGTACACAAGACAATCCAAAGCCCTAGTATTACATTCCAAATTGGCAATTTAATTGAATGATTCCTTTGGTCATATTTAATTGAAATTAACACACTGCTTTACTCTTTCTACACAGTGAAAATAAGCTAAAATTTTCCTGTGATTCACCATCTCCATCATGTACATTTTCTGCATTGAAGGTTTTAGTGCTTAATCGAACAGGAATAACGTGGACTGAGGTAATCTACTTTACAGCATGTTTTATATATTGGTAGTAGTTTGAAATTGCAAGTCTTTTTTTTATTTTAATAGGTTACTTAAAAAAAATGTGATACTTATGTACTTAAGTAGAAATATTTTCATTTCATCACAGTCACAAGAATGGAAAGTGGCATGGAGCAATTTTTAGGAAGGGCACTGGGTTTAGAGTAAGGATTTTCGTTCTAATCTAGTGTCTGATACTACCTGTGGGGCCTTGCACAAGTCATTTAACTGCCTGGACCCCTGGTTGCCAGTTGGAAAATAAGAGGATTAGACTCTGTTATCCTTGAGGGTCCTTCAAGCTGTAGATCCATGATCCTATGATCTTTTAAAGGGATGTCAAACAAAATGCTGTTGTCAGGTCACCATTGTAATAAATCTTGGGCCACTGGTTATATAAATCTATCATTATTCATATGCCTTATAGAGAGAAGGTATTCTAAAGTTTTGGTATTTAAAAGTGATTAAAGAGTGGATAGAGCACCAGCCCTGAAGTCAGGAGGACCTGGTTCAAATCCGGCCTCAGACCAAACACTTGATACTTACTAGCTGTGTGACCCTGGGCAAGCCACTTAACCCCAACTGCCTTAAAAAAAAAAAAAGTGATTAAAGGTTTTGCTGGTTAAATAGAAAATTATGTAAATAAACTGATAACTCCTCTTCTGTCTCCCTCTCCCATCCTGTCCTCCCCTCTTCTCCCCAGCCCCCACCTTTCTTTCTCATTATTTGTTGAGTCTGAAGTTAATTGAAATGTTGTCAGCAACTTTATTTTAGTGCAGGAGCTGAGTAGGCAGAGGGGCATAGAATTCCCACTATTTAAAGGTCAAGTATACTACAGTTAGTTGGATACAATTTGTAGCTTAACTTGAAGGGTAAATAGGAGGTTCGCTCCATGGAATCAGTTTTGCATTAATATACTTCTCTCACTGGAATTTTTATTGGTTTTTTAGCACTCCTTGAAAATTCCCTTTTTAAATCATCAAATTTAATTTTTAAGAAACCTTTTATTAACCATCTGCTATTTGCAACACAGTCTATAGTCTGGATTTTCAGAACAAAAATCAAAATAGTCCCTATAGTCAAGGAACTTACACTCAGGGAGGTCAGTATAATACGCATGGAGATGTGAGATCATTTGAGGAGATTGAGATCATTTGAGGAGATAGAGAATTATAACAACTGGTGTGGAAGGATCGAGAAAGATTTCATGGAGAAGGTAGTATCTGAGCTGAGCCTTGAAAGAAGCTCGGAATTCTAAGAAGCTGAGTTGAGGAGGGAGCTGTATTCTAGGGGTGAGAGGGAATAGTTTTTGTAAATACATGGAGGTGGGAAATGGCGTGCTGAGGTTGGGGTATAGCTAGTAGTCCAGTTTGACTGAGTTTATACATGAAGAGAAATAATTTGATATAAAGCTAGAAAGGTAGGTGGGAACCAGATTGTAGTAGATTTTAAATGGTAGGGTCAAGTTTGTGTTTTTTAGAGGCGATAGGAAGCTACTTAAGGTTTTTGAACAGGGGAGTGACATAGACCAATTCCTTAGGAAGATCAATTTGGCAGCTCCATGAAGGATGGATTGGAGAGGAGAGAGACTAGAATAAGGCCTACCAATTAGGCTATTGCTGTAATCCCAAGTATGATGCGATGAGTGCCTGAACTTAACAATGGCTGTTTAAGTGAAAAGAAGGGCATAGATCTGTGTGATATTATAGAGGTAGAATTGACAATAGTTAACTAGCAACTGATTGCCTGTGGAGGTGAAGAACAAGGAGAATAGTCAAAGATGATTTTGAGGTTGCCATTCTGGGTACTTGGAAAAATATCAGGGCCCTCAATGGAAATAGTGTTTGGAATAGGAGTATGTGTAGGTGAAAGATAATGAAAGCCAAGCTCAAACATAATGCGATTATGATTTAGCTAGTCTCTTAGTTTAAATTTATCAATTAAAAATTGAAATAGCACAACTCATTTGACTGTAGAGCCTAGCAGTTTGTTAAGAAGTGAGAGAATTAAGTTTATTGGAATTTGTATGTGAGGAATAGGTGTGGCTAGGTATTTTTGTGACAGGTGATCTATATAAACACACAGTTAAGAAAAGGTATTGATGATTAATTTCTTATTAGTTCTTGCAAGTGTTCCTTTAGTGGTATGACACACTGTATCAAATAAGAATATATTTTATCTGTCTCTTTAGTGTAACTTTTTAACAGTATTAATCTACCTTAGGATATCTCTTAATGGTCCATTAATAACAGTGTTGGGTGGTTCTGAGTGAGTGAGTGTGTGTGTGTGTGTGTACACACGCATGCATATACTTAATAGTACATATTATATCATTAAAATACCTTTTTAATATTTTAATGTTATCATCTTCCCACTGGTACTTATTGCCTAAAACATGGCATGTAATTAATTAAATTAGAAGTGTCATTTATCCTACAGATACTTTCTAAAACAGTAATGAAATTGAGTTCATGTGGAGGTGGAAGTAAAAAGCATTGGAAATGAAATCATAACTCACATTACATATGTTAAAATAAATGGATAGGCTAACAACTCTTTATTCTGAATCAAATTTTCTCAATAGGTTCTGTGGTGTGCCCAAGGATGGCCAGTTCTAGAAGAATTATACCTTGCATCTAATGATATTACAATTTCAGAAAGGTAGGAATGGTATGTTTAAATTCTAAAGTCACCATTTTATGGGTGGGTCCCACTAGTTTGTGGGAATTTAAAATACTTAATGTTTATTTCTAGTGGTGCTTTTACAATTATAATTCAAAAATTATTCTTATTATTTTTTACTATCCTTATCATTTTTCAGGAGCAGTTAGGTAGTACAGTGGATAGAGTACTGGGCCTGGAGTCAGGAAGACTCATATTCCTGAGTTCAAATTCAGCCTTAGACACTTATTAGCTGTGGAAGTCACTTAACCATGCTTGCCTCAGTTCCTCATCTCTAAAATGAGCTGGAGGGGCAGCTAGGTGGCCCAGTGGATAGAGTACCGGCCCTGGAGTCAGGAGGACCTGAGTTCAAATCCGGTCTCAGACACATAATATTTCCTAGCTGTGTGACTCTGGGCAAGTCACTTAACCCCAATTGCCTCACCTCCCCCCCCCAATGAATGAATGAATGAATGAATGAATGAATGAATGAATGAATGAATGAATGAATAAAGTGAGCTGGAGAAGGGAATGGCAAACCACTCCTGTATCTTTGACAAGAAAACCTGAAATGCGGTCATGAAGAGTTGGACACAACTGAAAAACAAGTAACAAAAAATAATTTCTCAAATATTTTTATTTGAAATCTTACCAATTGGGAGGAAAACTGAGTTAGTCTAAATTATGGAATAAAAATTATTACTTTGAAAACGTATTTAATTTGCTTGCCTTCTCAAGGAGGAGAGAGGGGGAGGAAGGGAGAGAGAATTTGGAGCTCAAAATTTAAAAAAAATGTTAAATTTTTTTGTTTATATATAATTGAGAAAAAATAAAAAATGGAAAAAATATGTAATTATCTTGTGAATAAACTTTTTCCAAGTAAAATTTCTGTCATATCTGCTTTAATAAATTGTTAATTGTTTAGACCAATTTATAATAAATGACATCCATTTGCACAAAAGAGTTAATGTTGTAAAGTCTTTAAAGAGTTCATTTTCTGAAGTTAGGTTAAGTATGTATATCCCTCTCCCAGTACCTCCTTCATTGTCCCTTTTGTTTATACTTTTCCCCTTTTATATATTTTTGTATATTTATGTATTTTTGTTTATATTTTCCCCCTTTCCTCTTATAGTATAAAGGTAAATGTCAGCTTAGTCCAAACTGCTGCAAAATGTGAATGACCAAAATTATAAATTGATGAGATTTTACTATGCTGTATTACCTTATTTATATTAAAGTGGAATATATAAATATCTTCTTAAAATGCCCTTAAAAAAAGCCTAAATACAATTCATTTCTGTTTTTCATGCAGGCCCACTGATGTTCTTCAGACTCTCAAGTTACTAGACTTTTCTAATAATCATTCAATTGATGGAGATCAACTATTCCAAATAGCCTATCTACCCAGGTAATTTTAGTTTGTTTAATATTAAAAAAATTTTTTGTCGTCCTGAATTTGACAAACATATATGAACATTTTGATAGCTCAGGATATTTTCATATATGATATTTTGGAGACTGCTATAATATATGAGAGCTCTTTGAATTGAAGACTTATCTCCCTTTTTGGAAATTTTTATTTGAACTGATTTATAATAATCTCTTCTGGTAGAATGAGTTCGTATGTCTTTGTATTTGCAAGGTAAATCAGCGAATTGAATAAGTTAGTATTAGTGAGAAATAAACAAAAGTTAATTCAAAGGAAGGGATTTCATTGTAATTTTGGAGACTACTATTTCTTGATTTAGCCATAGTTTAGAAAGCCATATCTTTCTCCAGATAGGTTTTAAAAAAAAAAAATTTCATTGATGCTTGCTTTAAAAAAGAAAAAAATCACTGTCACTTTCTAGTGACACAGTGCTAATCTCTCCCTCCCCCCCACCTCCTCTCCCCTTTATAATAAATAAAGTCACATCAACCTATTGAGCATATCTGAGAATGTATGCCTAATTTCA
>NW_020954576.1:64966633-64977108 GCF_900497805.2 Vombatus ursinus
TGAGGGTGACAATCAACTCTAATTGGTTAACAATTAATGAAAACAATGGATATTATATTGAGAGTTGGGCTTATTCTAATAAGGATCTAGGAGACATCATTCTGATCACTCATTCTTGATCAAAGAGATTTAACTATACCCATATCTCACCACCTGGGAGAATCCACTTTTTCCCAGACCCATCTGAGTAAAATACTGGACTGGAATCCATTAATTCATCTAAAAGTTTTTCCTCTCGTTATCAGCCCTGAACATCAAAAGCTATCTGTATAACCTACAGGGGCTGATTTCTGAATGAGCAAGTAGAGGGAAAAACTTTGGTCCTAATTCAATAATAATTTCTTTCATTGGTATAATTAGCACCATGCCATCCACGATCCACAAACAAAAACATCTGGAAGACCACACTCTCCTGAGTGCTTACTATGTTGTGCTAAGCACTCAGGATACAAAGAAAGGCAAAAACACAAAAAAGAGCCCCTGACCTCAAGGAGCTTATATAGAAAGGGGTATATGTTTATATGAAATCTGATAAAATGAAAAAGAGGATAAGAAAGTCAAGTGGATAAGAAAACAAAACCTGACAATCTATTGCTTCCATGCAACACATTTAAAAAACAAAGACATATACAAAATAAAACTGAGGGGATGGAAAAAAGACAATTTACTATGTATCCAGTGAATTCTACTGAAAACACAATATTTAGTTATTTTTAAGGTGGCCCTGTTTCCACTGGATCTCTTTCTCTCACCCTGATCCCCAATTCATGTTCATTACTCATTACTCATTTCTCTGTAGGATTTTGCATATCAGTTTCTTTTTCTCTCCTGCTTTTTATCTAGTTATATGATTCTTCCTCCTCTTTTTCCTTCTCAGTCAAGTAGATTCCCCCATCTTCTCCTTCCCTTTAACTAGTGCTGTTCATTAGTTTTTTAAATTTCTTTTTTTTTTTTTTTGGCTAGGCAGTGAGGTTAAGTGACTTGCCCAGGGTCACACAGCTAGTAAGTGTTATGTGTCTGAGGTCAGATTTGAACTCAGGTCCTCCTGAATTCAGGACTGGTGCTCTATCCACTGCGCCACCTAGTTGCCCCCATTTTTTTTTTCCAAAAAGATTCCTATCATTTTCTTCATTATCTACTCCCTCCTTCTGTCTACTGTTAACCCTCATTCTCTGATTCGTGACCTCTATAATTATATGGTCCTCTTTTCTCTGTATACCCTCATGTAATCAAAGCTTACAAAGTATGGATTTTAGGGTTTCCCCTCTAGGCAGTTTCTGCCACTGCTTTGTAGACTTTGCTCCAAGAATTTCTATTTTCCATTGTACCTCACTCCCACAAAGATGCCAATTATTGCAGGTATCAGAGAGGATGCTGCCCCATGGTAAGATCCTCCCCCATCATGTCCTTGATTATATAGCTTACCACTGATCTATACCCTTCCCTTATTACCTTTTCCCCCTATTTGCCTCAAAATCTCTCCTCCCTGAGTCTTTACTCTCCCAGGGATTCCAACCCCCCCCCCCTTCCCAAGGTAGGATGAGTAGACTTTTCAGTCACCAAAACCCCAGACCACACCCAGTGCTAGGTCCCCATCTCCCTTCAGGGACCATCTTCAAGCATAGGAGTATTCATCAGTGGAATTTCTTCTGACTCCCAGAATTAGGCCTCCCTTCTTTGCTCCTTTTTTCAATTCTTCCTTTCTCTTCCTCACCCATTTCCCCTGTAGGTCTCTTTCTGAGACCATAGAAGTCACTTTTCTCTCATTGACAGCCCTTGATTTGACTACAGCAGATCACATTCTTTTTTATTCACCTTCCGCTGATCTCTTATCCTTTCATGTACCCTCCCATCTTGTAATGTAGTCCCATCAGGGAAAAAAAACCATACAAACAAAAAACCCCAACAAAATTGGTTCAACTGTAGGAAGAGTGTCACTGGGTTCTGTCCATAATGGCCCATATCTATCTGTACACTATTTTTTTTTTTCAGGTAATTGGGGTTAAGTAACTTGCCCAGGGTCACACAGCTGTAAGTGTTAAGTGTTTGGTCTGAGGCCGGATTTGAGCTCAGGTCCCCCTGACTTCAGGGCCGGTGCTTGTCTGTTCACTGTTACCTCTGTCAGATTTGTACCTTCACCCCTTCTCCTTGTGTTGGTTGGTTGGTTGGCTGTTATCCTTCATTCTTGAAGTGAACCACAATGACATCACTGTGTTAGAGTCAAGTTAGTGTGTCTGATTGGCTGATCAAACCAATATGTACTCAGAATGCTCTACCATAGGTCAGGCCCAAATAGTCCCTGTAAACATTTCGGGCAGATTCTCTAAATTTTCTTATCTCAAGTTTCTTTTGAGCTACTTCAGTTCTGCTTTGCTCATAGAGCACAACACCTTCACTGATGAGGGCATGCCATGCTGGGTGGTCCTGTGCCCATGTCATGCAATCAGTTCCAAAGTTCTTCAAAGAGATTGCATCCTACTTGAGTGCGAGTATGTTTTATTCATCATTTCATGTCATCACTCCTCTCCCTGGCCCCCACCTCCACCCCTACCCAGGCCCTTATACACTAATAAGCATTAGATAAATGTTTGTGGAATTCAGGATGGAGGTTACATCTCTTCTGTTCTGTACAGAACCTAGACAGTATGGCTATTTTGCAATTTAAAATGATTAAAAATCCTTTTCTTGCCCGATAATTTACTTGTGCTATTCTTCTATTGCTATAATATTAACCACATTCATATTCCTCAATTTCAGGTTAGAACAGTTAATCCTTTCTGACAATAGAATTTCTTCTCTACATTTTCCAGATGCTGGAATAGGTACACTATCACAATGATTCTTTCATTATATTTTAGCCATTCATCTACTTCTCCATGATTAACTTTATTCTCCTTTTATAGGCTGCAAAACCTCAATGTTTCCTTCCTTGCAGTACCTAGTGATAAATGGCAATCAGATATCACAAGTGAGTGTGTTTGCTTTGTGTGTGCATAGAGCATCCTGGTTGACTGTTTTTCATCCCCAGGTGGCTTGTGTGAATATGTAAAGACACTGTGCTCCCTTTAGTAATAGTAATAAATAGTCCTACAAAGTAAAATCATTTGTTTTCCTGGGACTTCTTTGTAATTAAAGCTAAGTATAGTCAATCAGTGGGTCAACAAGCAGTTAATTTCACACCACGTACCAGACACTGTGCTAGACACTAGGGATAGAAAGACAAAAATTAGACAGCTCCTGTCTTCAAGACATTCTATTGGGGGAAACACTATATACACAGATTGTTAAATATAAAATATAGCTGCAGTGAACACAAAGCAAATTTCCTGGTGGGTGGGGAGTAATAGCACCTGGAGGGCTTTGGGGATGAGCAGGAAGGACCTTATTTAGGAAATGGTACTTAAGCTGAGTTTGAATGGAGCTTAAGTAAGAATACATTCCAGGCTGGGGCCTACCTGGTTGTATGTGGTCCAGCTGGTAAGCCAATTTGGTTGGAAGGTAGAATGTGTAAAAGGGAGTAATATGAAATAATGCTAGAAAAATAGAGTTAAGTCAGAAGAAAGAAGTCAGTTAATTGCTGAGCCAATATCCATTTAGATCATTAATTTGTAGATATATAATATCTACAAATATATAAAAATAGATGTGACTTTTAAACAGAGAGTAGTTGGTGTTTCAGACATGACAAAGCTGAGTATTCTGAAAATGTAATTGATACTGTTTGGTGGGAGTTTACAAATCAGCTTAAAATCTAGCCATTTCTGTTTTTTCTCCTTTAATTCCAGTGGTCATCTATCAATGAATTAGATAAGTTACAAAGTTTACAGTCCTTGTCCTGTACACAGAATCCCCTGACTGAAGGGAATAAAGAACTTCAGACTATTCGCCAACTAATTATTGCCAAAATTGGTCATTTGAAGATACTGAATAAGTGTGAGGTGAGTATTTTATTTCAAATAAAGATTTACTGTTAATAGATTAATTAGATTTGTTTTATTAGGTTTTTGGAAGAAACTGGGAAAATAATGTTTTATTAGGATGTAAATTCCTAGAGGTCAGGGATAGTTATGCTTTTATCTTTGTAACTTTAGGTAATAGAATAGTGCTTTATATATTGTTTCTCAGTCATGTCCAACTCTTCACAATCCTGTAGACCATAGCATGCTAATGCTGACCATGTGGTTTTCTTGGCAAAGATACTGGAGTAGTTTGCCAGTTCCTTTTCTAGTGGATTAAAGAAAACAGAGGTTAAGTGACTTGCCCAGGGTCACCCAGCTAGTAAATATCTGAGGCTACATTTGAATTCAGGCCTTCCTGACTCCAGGCCCCATGCTCTAGACGCTGCCTCTGCTTTATATGCAGTAGATACCTAATGAAATGAATAGTTGCTGAACTGGACAAATGAAAAAAATTATGTCTAAGTTTAGTGAAAAAGATGAGGTAAAATATTTCTCTTCAGCTGACAAAATTATGATCTAGGATTTAAACTCTGGTGACTGTTCTTTACAGCCATCATGGGAAATTGTTATTATATATTAAAATTATAAATCATAAATTGTCACTTCAAAAATTTTTGGCTGATGATGGGAGGAGTTGTAGGGGTAGACACAAAATGTGTCCTTTGATTTCCTGAGGGAGTGTACAAAAGAAAGAAACCACAAAGTTGCTTATTTGTACTTTAAACAGTTGGCCTACTCTCCCCTCTTAGAGTTGTATATGTAATAAAGTCTCATTACTTCTCCTGGGAATGTATCTTTTTGAATACTAGTCTCATAAAGTCTCATTTGAGGGGCCCAAACGTTTAGATGTTCTCTGCAGAGAGTGTTCTCTGCCTAAACATACCCATTCTAAATTTTGACAGATTTTTAAAAAATGTTCAGTCAGTTTACTTCAACAAACCTTGTGTCTACTCTACATAAAGTATTTTGCTGATAATTAGCCCTGAGGTTACAGAGACAAGAATGAAGTGACCCCTTTACTGTAGGACTTAACATCCTACTGATGGTAATACAATATCTACAAAAAATATCTACAAAAGATATTTTGAAGAGCTAGAGAGCACTAACATCCACATTGTAGAAAAGAGAGAACATAGACAGTAGCTGTAATGTAGGAAAAATAGTAACAAAGAAATGCAGAGCAAACAAAATCCATGAAAATAACAGATAATCAAATCAGTTGCCTCATCTATATGCAGTTGCACAAAATATAGTATAGAGATCCTGACATAAATAGGTAGAATTGCTCTCATTAACTGTTTCTCAACTGGCCCCAGTGATTATTGCATCCTTCCAGAGGAGAAACCATTGAGGAGATTTGATATCCTAGCCCTGATTTTTTACCAGCCAGGAGGAAGAAACTGGTTCTTAAGGAGGAAGTAATGGGAATATTGGAGTAGAGTGTTTGTTGTACCTTAGAATTTGTGGTAGAGAAGAGGAAAGCAGGACATAGTCTAACATGTATTCTAGATTTCACAAGAGCAGATTTCAAATGATAGGCGGCATCTTAAAAGTTATATAGGGGAACCAGTCCGGAGGAAAGGGAAGGATGAAATTCTGAATCCATAGAAACAATTCCAACATGAAAGAAAAAGGAAAGGTGTTTACAGACATCTGCTAGTCAGTCATCTACTATTTATTAAGTATCTGCTTTGTGTCAGTCACTATGCTAAGCACATATCTCTGTAAATGTACTTATCAACCACCTTAAATTTTAAAGTATGGAAAAGGAAAGAAGGGTAAATAGAAGAGGATGAATCAAGAGGATGAGTACAGCAAGTTTGACTTTACATAAAGAAATCCATATTCCAAAAAAATACCAATGTTAACTTTACTGTACAGCACTGTGCTCTCTCCACTCCTGCCTGTTGGCTCAGATTCCCCCCCTCCAAAAAAAAGACGTCCAAGTGAAAGCAGAACAGATACTCTAAGAGACCACTGCTGCTTCTGCTCCAGTCAGACTTGGGGCTTGGCTTGAGACCTCTGGCCCCAAGGCAGGAGACCTTTGCCCTGCTCTGCCTACCCACCCAGGTATCCAGCCTCAGTGTGTCTGTCTTCCCTCCGTCTGTGCTATACCAGGTCCCCACTTCTATGTGTCAACTGTCTTCTCCTGTCTGTGTCTGTGTTCAGCTCCCCTCCTCCCACATGTTCCTCCTCTCATTCTCAACCAGGCTTCCATGTGGCTGGCCCCAACCTTGTCATGTTCTTCTTCCTGCCCTTGCTTCTCTGTCCCCAGCCCCCACTTGTCCTTGAACTACATACTGGCCCCCCTCCCTCCATGGTCTTGAGGTCCCTTTCCTGCCTTCCTCCCTGCCTTCCCCAATTGCTTTATGTAGAGGTCTGTGGAATGGTCCACTAAAGTGAGAACTGTCTGTACCAATACAATGTGTTGGTTCATTTAAAAATATGGAGATCAAAGAATGATAGGAACATTGCAGCTCATGGTAGATGGCATAGTGTTATCTGATCGCAGAGAAGACAGAGCTGTTTAACCTTAGTTTTGTTTGTTTTCTATACGCAGGAATGATCCTTGAACTGGAAAGGACAGCAAAAAATTTTAATAAGGAGTTGATATATAATAGAAGTAGGAAGAAAGTGAGATCACCTAGCTTCTTTTGATAAGTTGGAGTCTCCAGGCTGAGATGAACTTTATGAAGAAAACTGGCTAATATATATGATTGCTTAGTGATTGTTAGTGATCTTTAAAAGATTATGAAAAATAGAAGAAGTACCACAAGATTAATGAAGGGTAGAGATCATCTCATTTTAAAAATAGGGGGCTAGGGAAAAGAATAGGATGTGAAAATTTTAAGCTAAAAAACTAGACTTCAATTCCAGACAAAATTTTTGAGCATATTATTAAAGAGATGGTTGGTAAGCATTTAGCAAATGAAATAGTGATCACAGAGCTTACATGGATGGATTCATCAAGAACAGGTCATGCCAGAATAATTTCATTTCCTTTTTAAATAGAGTTACTAGACTGATAGACCAGGGGAATGTTGTGGACATAGATTATCTAGATTTTAACACAAAGCACTTGACATTTCGCATCCTATTCTTATGGAATAGATGGAGATATGTGTGCTAGATGATAGCACACTGGTGGATTTGGAACTATTTCATTGACTGTACCCATATAGAAATCATTAATGACTTTATATCAGCTCGAGGCCTCCAGTGGAGTGCCCTGATGTTTAATATTTTTAAACAGCCAGGTGGCACAGTGGATAGAGTGCTGGGCCTGGAGTCAAGAAGACTGATCTTTCCGAGTTCAAATCTGGCCTTAGACACATACTGGTTGAGCCCGGGCAATGAGCTGGAGAGAAGGAAATGGCAAATCACTCTAGTATCTTTGCCTAGAAAACCCTAAATGGGGTTGTGAGTCTGATCCAATTGAAAAATGACTGAAGAACAACTGAATTTTTATCAGTGGCTTGGATGAAGGCATAGAAGGCATGCTTAATCAGATGTGTAGATGGGACAAAGCTGGAGAACAGTCAGGTTACAAAAAGATCTTGACAGGCTGGAATGTCTGCTATTTCTGCGAAACCCTGCTTTCAGCCCAGTCCCTACAGCTAGTCTTCAGAGGAGTAGGTGGAGGAGGAGCTCGCCATCACTCCCAGCTGATGTGCGACCAATGAGGCAGACAAGCCAGTTTATCTGAAGAAGTAAGTGATCCTGAGGGAGAGGTGGGAGGCATCATGTGCCTGCTAAGTTAAACTGCTTCACCACCTCCTCCCCTCAGACCCTGATGGAGAGCGCCTAGAAACCGGAGTCCAAGAGCTCTAGGAATAGCCATCTTTTCCCTTCCCTGCCTTAGACCACTGGCCCTGCATCCAGCCTAGCCCCCTGCTAACATCATCCAGAGAATCAGCCTTTATAGATGGTTGATGGCAACGGCTTCTGTAGGTGCTGGAGCCCTTGTATCCTCAGTAGCCACACCTACGGAAGACCCTGAAAAGAGAAAGTGTCACCACCAGATTTTTTGATGTTGTGATATGGTTTTATCAGTGGACATAACATTAAAGAAGATGTTATACCAGCTGCTCTACCCTAAGTTGCACCCTAAGGATCATGGGGACTTTCCATCTGACTTACAGCTCTTAGATGTGTTGTCTCCTATTAGAATATGAGCTCTTTGGGAGCAGGAACTGTTTTGCTTTTTTCTTTGTATCCTTAGGGTTCAGCACAAGGCTTTCAACATAGTAAGTGCAAAAAATAAAATTTTGGCCTGATGCAAAGAGAAATTTCATGATAATTGAAGCTGTCTAAAAGTAGAATGAGCTGCTTTAGGAGATAATGGATTCCTCTTCATTAGAAGTCCTTAAGCAGAGTCTAAATGACCACTTGTGTAGTATATTATATAGAGGATACCCTTCTGATTCTGAGATTGTAATTTTGTGAGTAAGATCTGGAGAGGATTGTAGAGGTTGTTTAGTGTCTCCTCCTCCAAGCATGATTCTCCTGAACGATAGTCTTGTTGTTTACTTGTTTTTTAGTTGTGTCTGACTCTTCATGACCCCTTTTGTGGTTTTCTTGGCAAAGAGACGGCTTGCCGTTTCTTTTTCCAGCTCATTTTACAGATGAGGAAACTGAGGCAAACAGGGTTAAGTGATTTACCCAGAGTCGCACAGCTAGTAAGTGTCTGAAGCAGAATTTAAACTCAGGTCTTCCTGACTCCAGGCCCAGCACTTTATCTACTATGCCACCTAGCTGCTCACAATAGTCCTAACATGTGGCCATCCAGTCACATGCTTTAATACTTCGGTTGGAGGGAAATTGTTATTTGATATGGTAGTCCATTCCACGTATGGACTGCTCTAATTATTAAAAGTCCTGCCTCATATTGGCCTTTCTATAACTTCTACCTATTGTTTCTAGTTCTATCCATTGGCGTTATATAGAATACATAGACTAAATCTAATTTCCTTTTCCAAATGAAAGCCCATAAGATATTTAAAGACAATTCTCATGTTTCTCTCGTCATCTCTGCCTCAGGATATATATTTTTAGGTTTTTTTTGTTTAAACTTCTTTCTGTGACATTATCGTGGTCATCTTGCTCTGGACACAATTGAAGTTTTTCATTGAATCTCTTAAAATGTGGCATCCAGAACTGGTAATACCAGGTGTTGTCTGACCATATGGAGTCTGTTCCTCCTTTATTATGGGACAAATGACATTTAGTGCAGCATAAAATCGAATTAGTTTTTTTTTTTCTTTTAAGCAGCTTCATCACACTCTACTCACACTTTGCTTGATTTAAAGAGCCAACTAAACTTTAGTTAATTTTCTTATTAACTGCTATTGAGCCCCATCTTGTGTTTGTGCAGTTCGGCTTCTGAAACTAGTTCAAGACTTAACATTTAACTTTGTTAAACTTCATCTTACTTATTTCAGCCACTTGTTCTATACCAGAGGTGTCAAACACTTGTCCTGTGTCACTTTTGGTCCTCAACACTCCCAGGTGTGGCCTGAACCAGATTAAAAAATATTGGGAAATATTTAATAAAATAAATAAAAATACAGTACTACATAGGTAATATTATCTTGTGGTTTTCTAAGTCAATATGAGGCCAGCAGGGTTCCTTATGTATGGTTTAGTAACCCTTAACCACTGCTCTATACTATTTCACTTGATGTTCTTATCAGCTTCCATAGATTAAATTTTCATTTTTATGCTGATGATTCTCATATATATTTATCCAGCCCTTATCTCTGGATGACCTTTGGTCTCACATCTCCAAATGCCTGTTAGATATCCTGAATTGGATATCCTTTAGACCTTTTAAACTTGACATGTCCAAAACTAAACTCGTTGTCTTTCCCCCACTCTTCCTGTTTCTGAACTTTTACTACTGAGGATACTACCATCAATAGCCTGCTGGTTGGTCTTCCTGCTACAAGTCTCTTTCCCTCTTCCCATCCTTTATCAAAGTGATCTTCCTAAAGTTTGGGTATAACACCTCCCTACTCAGTAAATTTCGTTAGCTGCTTATCCTGTCCAGGATCAAATATAAGATCCTCTGATTCTCATTCAGAGCCCTTCATAATATATCTTTCATCTCTACCTTTCCAGTGTTCTTACACTGGACTTCCATGTACTCAGCAATCCATTGACAGCAGCTGTCATTAAACAAGACACTCCATTTCTTACCTGGGCCTTTTCACTGGCTGTCTCCCATGTCTGGAATGCTCTGTCTCTATATCCTCCTTTTGGCTTCTCTGGCTTCCCTCAAATCTTAACTAAACTCCTTCCTTCTGCAAAGAAGCCTTTCTTAGTACCCCTTAATGCTAGTGTCTTTCCTTTGTTGATTATCTCTGATTTTTCCTATCTGTATCTATATATGGTAACTCAAAAAGACAAGTTTAGGTGACCCTTTAAGAGTTCTTAACTGTGTATCTTTATCTGTCTGTCTGTCTATCTATCTATCTATCTATCTATCTATCTATCTATCTATCTATCTATCTATCT
>NW_020954576.1:64977118-64982076 GCF_900497805.2 Vombatus ursinus
TCTATCTATCTATCTATCTATCTATCTATCTATCTATCTATCTATCTCCTGTCTGTACATTTTAGTTGGGACTACAATGAAGCCAGGAAAGCTAGAAAGCGGAGATAAGGAGGGATAGAAATCCAGGCATGAGGGACAACTAGTGAAAATGCCCACAGACTGAAGGTAGAATGTCTTGTATGAGGAATAGCAAGGAGGCTAGTGTCACTGGTCCACAGAGTATTTAAGGGCTGAGGTGTAAATGTAAGAAGACTGAAAAAATAGAGGAGGGCCAGGTTATATGAAGGGCTTTGAATGCCTAATAGAGGATTTTATATTTGATCCTGGAGGTGATAGTTAACCATTGGAGTTTATTGAGTAAAGAGGTCTATTGAATAAACATGGTCACAATTTCACTTTAGGAAGATCACTTTGGCAGCAGAATAGAGGCTGGACTAGAGTGGGAAGAGATTTGGGGCAGGAAGACCAACCCATAGGCTATTGTAATAGTCCAGGTATGAGGTGATTAGGGTTTCACCAGTGTGGTGGCAGTGGCAGAGGAGAGAAGGGGCATATGCAAGAGATGTTACAAAGGTAAAATCAACAGATTGGATATGAGAGTTAAGAGAAAGTAAGGAGCAGAAGATGATGTCTAGGTTTCTAGCCTGGGTGACTGAGAGGATAGTGATAACCTTGAGAGTAAGAGGGAAGAGGAGGGGAGGGTTTTGGGGAAAAGATGGAGTTCAGGTTTGGACATGCTGAGTTTAAGATATTAATGGGACATCCAGGTTGAAATGTCTGATATGTCTTGGAGATGTGAGCCTAGAGGTCAGTCAGAGATTAGAGCTAGATAAATAGATTTGAGAATCATTAGTATCAGGATAACTGAATCTATGGGAGTTAAGTTCACCAAGTGAAATAATATAGAGAGAGAAGATAAGAGGGCCCAGATCCCTATGTTAGTGAGATCTGGTCAAAGATCCAGCAAAGAAGACTGAGAAGGAACAGTCAGATAGGTAGAAGGATATACAGAAGAGTATCAAGGAAAAAAGAGTGACCGACAAGTGTCATAGGCTAGAAACAGCTTTAAGAAGCTTTAAGATTGAGAAAAGGCCATTGGATTTGGCAATTAAGAGATATTAGTAATTTTGAAGAGAACAATTTTGGTTGAATGATGAGATCGGAAACTGGATTGTAGAAAGTTAACAAGAGATTGAGAGGAAAGGAGGTGAAGGCATCTATTGTAGACATGCAGCTATACAGAGTAAACACCGAATGAATATAAAGTAGTTAAGGGAGGGGAGAGCTCTAGCAATTGGGAGAGGGGATCAAAAAAGAATTCATGTTGAAGGTGGAGCTTGAGCTGAGTATTGAAGAAAAGCTTGAAACTTGGGACAGTGCCCCCTCCACCCCAGGAGCAGAGCTTCACTTTAACATGGAGTTAAAAGTCAAGAAATAGACTGGGAAAATGAGCAAATGTTTAAACCCTCCTCCCCGCAAAAAAAAAAAAAAGGAATCTGACCACAGAAAGTTACTATGATGACAGGGAAGAGCAAAACACAAACTCAGAAGAAGACAACAAAGTCAAAACTGCTACATGCAAAGCCTCAAAGAAAAATGTGAATTGGTCTCGGATCCCAAAAAGAATTCCTGGAAGATATCAAAAAAGATTTTAAAATCAAATAAGAGAGGCAAAGGAAAAAATGGGAAAAGAAATGAGTGATGCAAGAACATAATGAAAAAAGAGTCAACAGTTTGGTAAAGGAGGCACAAAAAAAATACCGAAGAAAATAAAACCTTAAAAACCAGAATAGGTCAAATAGTAAAAGAGGTACAAAAATCCACTGAAGAGAAGAACTCTTTAAAAAGTAGAATTGGCCAAATAGAAAAGGAGGTACAAAAGGTCACTGAGGAAAATAATTGCACAAAAATTAGAATTGGGCAAGTGGAAGCTAATAGTTACATGAAACATCAAGAAACAATCAAGCTAAATCAAAAGAATGAAAAAATAGATGAAAATGTGAAATATCTCATTGGAAAAACAACTGACCTGGAAGGAAAAGAGATCGAGGGGAGAATTTCAGAATTATTGGACTACCTGAAAGTCATAATCAAAAAAAAAAAAGCAGGAAAACTGCCCTGATATTCTAGAATCAGGGGTAAATTAGAAATTAAAGAATCTGCCAGTCACCTCTTGAAAGAAAGCCCAAAATGAAAACTCCCAGGAATATTATGGCCAAATCCCAGAGCTCCTAAGTCAAGGAGAAAATATTGCAAGCAGTCAGAAAGAAACAATTCAAATATCACAGAGCCACAGTCAGGATAATGCCTTTAGAGAACGAACTGATAAAAGTCTGAATGCAGATCAAAGCATATTTTTTTTAACTTTCTTTTTCTTTTTGTCTGTTTTCTTTACAGCATGACTAATATGGAAATATGTTTTACATGACTGCACATTTATAACCTATATCAGATTGCTTGCTTTTCTCAAAGAGGGGGGAAGGAGAGGAAGGGAGAGAATTTGGAACTAAAAATTTTTAAAAACAAATGTTAAAAATTGTTTTTACTTGTAATTGGGGGGAAAATAAAATATTAAATAAAATATTTTTGAGATGAAACAGATTTAAAAAGGTAAAATAGACAAAATAGATAATTACATAAAATGAAAGGTATTTGCATAAACAAAATCATTACAGCTAGGATAAGAAAAGAAACAGTTGGCAAAAAAGATCCATGCATCGAATATTTATGATAACCATTTGACATCCAAAATGAATAAGGGATTAAAATAAATATATAACATCTTGAGCCATCTCCCAATAAATATAGTCAAAGAATTTGAATAATTTAAAAAAAATGCAAATATTCATCAACCACTTGAGAAAAGTCTCCAAATTATCAAGAGTAAGAGAAATTAAATAATTCCAAAATTGCACCTCATACCCATCAAATTGGCAAAAATGATGAAAGATAGAAAAAGATCAGTGGTGAGGGGATTATAGAAAGACAGGCACACTAGTTCACCACTCATCACTGCAGAAGAACTGTGAATTGGTTTAAATGTTTCAGAAAACAATTTGGAGTTAAATGGGAAAAACCACATCAAATTGTGTTTACTCTTCAACCCAGTGATCCTACTACTATATATACTCCAAAGAGGTCAGTGAGGGAAAGATGTGAAACTATGTAACACAAATACTATGTAACACAAAAAATATTCACAGTAGAACTCTTTGTGGGAACAACTTGAAACAAAATGAGTTCCCACTTATTGGGAATAATTTGTGATAGGTGAATGTAATGGAGTATTACTGCATTGTCGTAAGTGAAGAATTCAGAAAAAAAATGGGAAGATATATAAAATGGTTCAGAATGAAGAAAGCAGAGCCAATAGAACATTTTTCTCAATGACTCTAGCAGTATAAATCGTACCACCGAAAAGATAGTCAAATTCTGCCAAACTCTAATGAACAATTACAGTGATAATAAAATTACCTCCCTTCTCTCCATAGAGGGAAGGGGAAGGACCACAAAGGTGGGATGCAGCAAATACTTTGAGAAGAGATCACTCTTAGTTGTCTTTGCTTATGTATTTTTCTTTATTACAAGAAAAGGTCTAAAGGTTAAGTGGAGAAAAGTTTAAGGCGAGCAACTATGGGGTGAAAACAAAAGGCAAAATAAAAGATTTAGTTTTTTTAAAGGTACGAACTACTGAAATATAGCTGAATTTCCTTTAAATGAAACAGTTTTAATATCTGCAGATTGAGAGGTCTGTGTAGGGAAGTGGAAAAGGTTTTAGATTTGGAGGACCCGAGTTCGAATCCCATTTCATTCACTTGCTAATGTGAATCACTTAACTTCCCCAGGCCTGAGCTTCCTCATTTAACAATGAGGGGACTGGATCAGATAGCCTTCAAGATTGTCTAGCTCTGTGGTCCTGTGATATAATGTTTAAAAGGATGTGAGCTAACGTTGAATGGTAAGATTGTTAACATCTCCTATTCTTTTTCAGCTATTTATGCATAATGACATCAGGGGGTGATTTGGGAAAAGAGAATTAGCACTTGGAGTTAGCGTTTCTCAGTCCCCAGTACTCCCTAGGGATGAAGGCTATTTTTGACAGACTCCTTTTTCATTCATTTCATTTCATCCACACAGATTTTTCCTGAGGAAAGGCGAGGAGCTGAGCTTGATTACCGTAAGACATTTGGAAATGAATGGAAAAAAGCTGGTGGACATCAGGATCCAGATAAAAACAAACCAAATAATGAGTTTATTATAGCCCATCCCAGATACCAGTTACTCTGTCTTAGTAAGTACAGCATAAGCATTAATTAACAAGCATTTAAATACCTACTATGTACCAGGAGCTGTGGCACTGGAGCCATAAAAACAGCAATGAAACAGATCCTGCCCTCAAAGAGCTTACATTCTATGCAGGGAAACACATGTATAGTATATATACAAATAAATACAAAGTCATTTTGGGAGGGGGGTGGTGGAGAGGCACTAGTCACTGGGGAGATGAAGAAAGGTTTCATGTAGAAGATGGAGCTTAAACAGAGTTTTACAACAAACTAGAGAATCTAAGAAATGGAGGTCAAAAAGGAGTATATTTCAGCACTGGGGACAGACTGTGCAAAGGTTCAGAGAAAGAAGAAAGACTGTCGTGTGTAATGAACAGCAAGAAGATGATTTTAGCTAGCCTGTCAAGTGCAGGAAGGTGAGTAGTGCATAATAAGGCCAGGAGGGTAGATGAGGTCTAGAACCTGCTGGGTGATTGGTTCCCCAGCTACAGCAGTGGAGCTGGAGGCAGGAAGACCTAAGTTCAAATCCAGTCTCAGACATTTAATAGCTGTATGATCCTGCGCAAGTCCCTTAACTTTTGTCATATTTTCTTTAACTGTAAAAATGGAGAAGAGAATAGCACTTGTCTTCCTGGTTTGTTGTGAGGATAAAAAGAGATATTTGTAAGGAAC
>NW_020954576.1:64982086-65096153 GCF_900497805.2 Vombatus ursinus
GTCTTCCTGGTTTGTTGTGAGGATAAAAAGAGATATTTGTAAGGAACTTTGCAAACCTTAAAGTGCCATATTATTGGCTAACTATAATAATAATAATTATTGTTATTATTAGCCACTAGAGTTTTTTTTGAGTAAGGGAGGTACATAGACCTAGGCTTTAAGAAAATCACTTTGACGGCTATATGGGGAGTGAAGTAGAGAGAAACTTGAGGAAAGGAGATCAGTTAGGAGGCCATACTTAAGTAGAGAGATAACAAAGTCCTCAGCTATTTGGTGGTGACTGTGTGAGAGAAGGGGACAGATATGAGATGTTGTAAAGATAGAAACAAGATTAGGAGACAGTGGATATACAGAGTGAGTTGAAATTGATAGTAGGGTTACTGGATGACTAGAAAGATGGTGGTGTCTTCAACAGAAAAAGAGAAGTTTAGAAGAGGGATGGGTTTTGGGGGATTGATGATGAACCCATAGAGTTTGAGATAACTTCGGGATATCCACTTGGAAATGTCTAGTAGGCACTTTGTGATGGGGGATGAGCTTAGCAGAGAAACTAGAGCTGGGAGTCATTTGCGTAGACGTGATTGTTAAGCCCATAGGAATTGATGAGGTCACTGAGAGAGTATAGACAAAGAAAACAGGGCCCAGGATACACCTTGGGGTACAATCTATGCTTAAAGGATGTGATATGGATAGTGACTTTGAAAAGAAGACCGAAAAGGTTAGTTGCTAAAGCAGAAGAAACAAGAAAGCAATGTCCCAAAAACCCATAGAGGAAAGTAGACGACAGTGATGTATTCTGCAAAGAAGTTAAGAAGAGGATTGAGAAAAGGCCATCAGATTTGTCCATTAAGAGGTCATTGATAATTTTGGAGAGAGTCATTTCAATTGAGAAAAGGACAGAAGCTAGATTGCAAAAGATTGGGAAGATAGTGAGAGGAAATAGAGAAAATTTGAGCTTTTTTCTAGGAGTTTAACTTTGAAAAGGAAAGAAGATATATAGGACAATACCTCGAGAGGAAGGTAATTTTTTTAAAGCATAGGAGAGAACTGGGCATATTTATAGGCAGCAGGGAAAATGTCCTTATTTCCCATTGGTACTAACCTGTCACAAACTGTAAGCTTCTCAAGGAGAAGGACTGTTTCATTTTGTCTTGTAATCACTAGCACCTACCTCAGTGCCTGGCACATTTGTTAAGCTGTGTTTCTCAGCTAAGTGATCGATAGCAAGTTTTTACCAGCGGTAAAGAAGGTGATAGATTTTGTTTTGGAGTTTGACTAAAGGACTTGACAAATCAATATTGTATAGGGATTTTCCTTGGGGGAAAATTTAGAACAAGTGTTCAGGTTGAATAAATTAAGTGCAAACTAGATGAAATTCTTAGGGAATACAAATCAACCCAGGTCTCCCATATTTAGAAGAATTTTAATTTTTTTCAGTGAAACAAATTGAATTAGAGATTTTGGAATTCTGAAGTGGTAAGATCAAAGCTATTTAAACTGGTAAGGAGAGGCTAGCATTTGTTAATGCTAAAGTTTTTCTTTACATCTCCAGATGTGTATGTTAATTATTCAGGAAAAGACTTGACATTTCCAGGGAACCAACCTCACTTCCTATTTTATAGAGAACTGGCTGCTGCGACTGAAATTTAGAAGGTTCTGATGATATTTGTAGTCCTTCAGATGGTAGAAGTAGCTGAGTTAACCCCTGGTTACCAAGAATCAGTTAAAATAGGAAGCCACCAGATGGTGGGTGCACTTCCTCTTGCTGGGAGGGCTTGGGGTATAACTCCTTTGGCATCCACCCACCTCTTATTGCTTCCTTCCTTGTGATCTCCAGGCATCTTCCTAGAGGCCTCCACCGGAATACACTAAAAAAAAAAGTTCCCTTGGAGTTTTTGCGTCCCAAGGTCTAGGGTTTCTATCTAACCATTCCTTATTTATTTTAGAAAGTTATTTTGAAAGAGCTTTTCTTGCTCGAGGTTCCTGGGTGACCATGCTAGGTCTACCCTGCTAAGACTGGCCATTAATACTTTGACTAATCCAGTGTATATATTCATGGTCCCAGAGTGCTTTGTCCTATCACATTTGGATGGTGCAGAGTTTTAATACTTTAATTATTAATTATTTTATAATATATATAATAATACAAATATATAAGCATTATTAATTTTTAATAATTTAGTAATTCAATACTTTAGTACTTTTAAACTCTAGCTCTTTCCCTAAGGAATGTGTGGTTGCTCCTTGGTGTTTCTTTGTTCCTGATGTACTTTTCGCTTCATTTTCACCTATATTACTCTTTCAAATTTTGCTTTTACATGACTTTCATTTTTATCCATTTCTTAATGCAGGGAAGCACCTACTACATAAATGCTTCAGGCTCTAACATTATCTTTGTGGGTGAGAAAGGCTGCTTTTGGGAAAGGCCTACAAATCATTCCATTAGCTGACCCATTTTGCTAGGTGCCTTAGGTGACTTGAGTGTTTTCTAATGAAACCCTGTAGCCACGGATCTGTATTACTGGTAGCAGTTTTAAAGACAAAGCCCAGGTACTTTGAGTGTATGCCAAAAATTCATCAACAATTGGCTTATGAGAAGCCTGGGCAGTTGAAAGAGTCCTGGCCTCCCCCCAGCATTTAGGCTCCCATTTGTGGTGCACAAGCTAGTTGGTTGAAATGAAGCAGGGAGAAACCTAGTCTAATTGCTGCACCCAATGGAAACCTGACTGATGCCAGATTTCTCTCTGACCTCTAAATTGACAGGAACTGTTAGTACAGCTGAAACATACTTGAGGGAAAAGTGAAAGGAAGTTGTGACTGAAACAAAGGTATCTGGGTCCAAAAATCCCTCTCAGTAACATGAAAAACAACAAACCAAATAGCCACCAAAACCCCAGGGCTGTGGGGCGGCTAGGTGGTGCAGTGGATAGCGCACAGGCTCTAGAGTCAGGAAAACCTGAGTTCAAATCCAGCCTCAGACCCTTGATCACTTGATACTTACTAGCCGTGTGACTCTGGGCAAGTCACTTAACCTGAAATGCCTTGCAAAAAAACCCCAAAAAAACAACTCAGGACTGTGACTAACATACTAACCATTGTGCTGGTACAGCAAGACGTTTCTTAGTGTGGGAAAGACAAGGGTTGTTTTAGGCACATTTATCTGTAAAATTTTATTTTCTTACAAGTCTTTGGGTTCCTCGTTCAGTTAGCTGACATGTTGCTATCCCTCTCTTTTTATAAACAGAATATGGTGCACCTGAAGATGGGGAACTGAAACCACAACAGCCATTTATGCTGAAAAATCAATTGCTAAGTAAGAATTCAGAATCTAAACAATAAATATTTGTCTTCAAGTCCTTATGAGCAAAAAGAAAGCCAGGAGGAACTTGGCTGATGGAGATCACAGAGTTTACCTTAAACAGATTTTATATATTAACTGAAGTACCATGATATTTAAAGCAATGCTTAATGATTATAAGTTTTAATATTTAGCATATAGGAGTGAAATTGCTTTAAGGATTGAGCATTTTATAACTATTGTGCTTCAGATTTCATTTTAAATTGAAATAGTGTCTGAGTAGTTAAGTAAATTATGATTCTCTAGAAATGAGTAATTTTCCTACTTTCGAATGTTTCCCAAAATGCAATTTGAGAGAGCATTAAAGAAGTGATAGAATAAGTTGGAAACTGATACTGGAATAGTACTTGCCTCTTATTTCTGAGAAGGCTACAGAGTATTTAGGGTCAAATATTATGTCAATAAGAACCGTTCTGAATTAAGTACTGAAGCAGGGAGCTAATGGAAGCCATAATTGCAAACATAGTAAAAGAAACATTGCAACAGGTATTCATTAAGTAATATTTCTCTTTTCCCTTAAAGCACTAACGATAAAATGTCTTAATCAGCCTGATCAAAAAGTCCTAGTGAAGCAACTACCAGGTAAGGGCATGCCTAAGCAGTTTTTGACCTGTACTTGTAGCTGTTCCTGGGCAGGGATGGTGGGAAGCTTTCTAAAGCAGATCAGATTCATGTAAAAAGATGGACTTGAAAGTTTTCAGATTTTCAGACATTTTCCAATTTAAGGCAGCCCCAGAGAAAGTAAGTCACATTAATATTACTTCCATTCCCAGAGTTATCAGGAGCCCACCATTTACTTATCTCAATGCATCCTGTCCCTGTGTTATCAGAGGGGACTGTGAGGTCCTACCAGAGGCTTGGTGTAGGGGCCTAGCAATATTCGTCCTGAAGACCAGCCTACCGGCATAGCACTGGGTTTGTCCCAAGGCAACTATTGTTTTTGAGAACAGTAACTTACTTAACAAATTGTTTGGAAGAGTTGTACCTCTGTTAATGAAGGGAGCTCACAAATCACTGAAGTCACATATATTTTGAGATGTTAAAGTTTAAAAATATTGTAGACATATAAAGGAGATACCAAATTTTAATTTTTGAAAATGTAGTTTTGTTTTTTTTAGTTTTAAATATTCACAGCCACAGATTTTTGCATAGCTCTTCTCCATTTACTGCAGTGCCTTTTCAAAAATTGTTGGCTGCTGTTGTTATTGTTGTTTGTCCTCTGTTCTTGAAGAGGACCAGTGACATCAGGAAGGTGATGTCATGACTTACAAGTGAATTAGATTTAAGTGAGGTAAGGCTGTGCAGTCACTAGCCTCACTCTCTCCTCTGGAGCCATCTGGGTCCAGTGGCAAGATACAGATCAGGACAACTGGAGATGGCCCTGATGCAATGGGAAACTTTGGCCTTTTTAAGCTAAAGTCTTTCCCAGTTCTCAGTTTTACTGAGGCGAAGCCCATTCAGTGATTAAAGATAGGTAAGAAATGAGGCCAAAAAAATGGCCTTTTTTTGTATCCTAAAGAGCAGGGACATTTTTCCCCATAGTGCTTGGGTACAGTGTTCTGCATACAGATACTCTACAAATTCTCACTGACCAAATACAAATACTTGGAGAGTAATAACCACACCTACTTTTTCTTAGGTGTAAGACCAACAAGCAATGATTTTCCTTCTCTATCTGCAGACCAGCTTTGGGGCTTTATTCAAATATGTCTGTTATTTTATAGATCATCTAGTCCAACCCCCTCATATTACAGATGGGGAAATGAGGCCCAGAGAGGTTAAGTAACTAATCCAGGATTGCATTAGTGACAAGGTTAATAACTGGGAAATGAACTAGGTTTCTCTTGACTTCAAATCCAATGCTCAGTCCAGAATGATTGTTTATTCAGAAAACAAATATCTTTCTGAACAAATTTGAACTAGATGATTTAACTTAGACTTGACTCAGATGGAAACAAACTAAAACCTGAAATGTGGCTATCATTTGCTGTGATCAATTCATATACTGTAGAATCTGAAATTTAAATTTTGATTTAGATAAATATTTAAGCAAAGGTCAAATTTAGAACAATGATTTAAAAGCAAAAATGAAATTCAAGTCAGCAAAACCACTTTTCCCTTTTTACTCATCAGTAGAGAAAAACTGATCTTTAAAATTTGTTCATTTATTTAATAAAACAAGCTTATGATAGCATTACTGCTTGCTGTACTCATCAGTAAGAATTTATCAGTCTTCTGTTAATTTACCAATATTCCTTCTTTCATTTTCTTAAAAGACTACTCCAAAATCTGCTTCTCAAAAAAACCAAAAAGTAGATAGTTTGATTCATTATTCTGTTTTCAGAGTTAAATGTTGACAGCATGGGCCACAGTAGTGCTGGGTAGGTCGAAAACCAGTTCATCTCCTTTGATGTTATTGCCATTAGCCCTTAGGAATTTACAGTTTCCCCCTTAGAAAAAAAGGCATCACTGTGTTTGCACTCATTGGGATTATCAATGTTGAGACCTAGTTCCTATAGGGTTTTTTTTCACTGGGGGAAAAAGGGAACTTCACTGTTGAATTCTGAAATCTTTAATCATTTTCCTAGCTTTGGGAATTTGCTGTGGAAATTATTCTCATGATATTCCATAATTTATCTGTAATTTAGAGTCTTAGAGAGTTGCCAGGAACAGGTGACTTGCCCATGGTCACATAGTTAGTATATGTCAGAAGCAGGAATTGAACCCAGATCTTTTTGATTTCCCTACTTCACCATACATTACCAAAGAAAAGTAGAAGAAAAAAATCAGATTATTCCATTTGCAAATTATGCCTGTTACACTTCAATTGCCTGTTATAACTATCCTAGCTGCTTTGTTTTAATGGCCCTGTTAATATATTACTAGCTGTTGCTTTCCCTGTGTGTAAAGCAGAAATAAAACAACCGTGTACTTCTTTGTGAATAAGCATACAAATAATTCTAGAAATGAGGAAAGAGCACGCACATACAAGATGTTTTCACATGACGCTTTATTTTAGTCAGTGAATTTTATTTGGGTAACTGTAAGGGGATGAAGTGCAGGGCAGTAGGTTTTATAGTTTAGTCCTTTTAGTAAGCAGGGGAGCATTGGACAGGGATCTGCAAGGTTACTTATGATACAGAATTTACTGTAACCAGTTCAAACTAAGAGCCAAGCAAGGACTCTGGAAAAAAACAAAACAAAACAAAAAATGAAAACAAAATTATAGCCTGTAGAACTTTGTAATCTTTTGTATGCTTTGTAATAGGATTTTACCCGTGGTTTAACAAATGCTTTTTTTTTTTTGGCCAGAACTAGATGGTTTACTTACATGACTTTCTAAAAGGCATCATTATCATCTCAGATTCATTTTAGCCTCGACTATTGATTAGGTCATCTCATACCTTTATTTCATTAATAATTAAGTGGAAATGGCAGAGTTAGAAATGGTGTGCATTAACTTCTGCTTGGATTACTCTGAATTTAACCCCCAAATGGTATATAACTCACTGTTTTGCATTAAATCAAGAACCTAAGTGTTTTTCTTGATACTTGGAAAACATAATTATTTGTGGCAGAGGAGTAAATACGTTTGTAACTTATCTGAAAACGTCCATCAAGAAATGTAATTTCTCAGATTATCCTGTAGAGAAAACCACTGACGTCTGAATCATACCTGATCAAGAATCTCCTCTATAAAATCCCAAAGGGTCATCTTTGCTTGAAAACTTGTAGTGAGGTAGAAACCACTATTAACCTAGGTGGCCTGT
The DNA here is from genome assembly GCF_900497805.2 of Vombatus ursinus. Classification (NCBI taxonomy): domain Eukaryota; kingdom Metazoa; phylum Chordata; class Mammalia; order Diprotodontia; family Vombatidae; genus Vombatus; species Vombatus ursinus. Next base: position 64,989,215 of record NW_020954576.1, read on the forward strand.
GTTCAATTTTAGGCAATTTTCAATGTTCAGTTTTTCCCATACTTTAAGCCTAAATATTTCTCTATGCAACTTCTATCCATTCCTCGCGTGTTCTGTTACTCTGGCCCTAAACAGGTTTAATCATCCTTCACTTGATGGCACTTAAAATACACAAAAGATGGGTCATGTTGCTCCCCAAATCCTTTTCAAGTTAAGTATTTCCAGTTTTTTCAGCTGATCAAAATACAGCCTGGCTCAAGACTTTTTCCCACTGTCTGGACATTGTCCAGGTTTTCCTCACCTTTCTTAAAATTTAGTGACCAGCACTGACTATCCATCATGCTTCAGCTCTGGTCTTACACAAAGGGACTCTCATTTATTGTGTTTTGGACACACTGCAGTGTGGGAGCACACTAGCTTTTTGGCTAGCATGTTGCCCTGTCAACACTGCTTGTTAGACACAAAAAGTGCCTTATGTATTTTTCTCAAGAATAATTGTCTAGCTGTGCCTCTCTCATCCTTTATTGGTGAAGTGGAATTTTTTTTAGTTTCCTTTAGTATATGATTTTACATTTATATCCATTCCATTTTATCATGATTTAATGGATTAAGAACTAGCCTTAAAGCCATAAGATCTAAGTGTAAGTCTTTTCTCTTGACGCAGCCAGATATTGGCCACTTGACCACTGGTCAGTCAGGCAACCTCACAGTGCTTGAGGCAAGTCTCTGAGACTCTAAGAGAAGGTCTATAGAGACCTATGTCAGCAGAGGATATTTCCTCACTTCGGCATTCCTATACTTGATCAATGAAATCACAGGTCTAGTTCCTATCCTAAACTTCATCTAATTAGATTCTACATGTTGAGATCTTTTTCAATTGTTACCCACCATGTTAACTATCCTTTCCAGTTTTGTGCAGTCAGCATGTTTGTTAAAGGCACTATCTATACATTTATCCAGATCATTGGTAAAAATTACTAGTGACTTCTCTCCAAATTGGCAATAACTCATTAACTATTTAGGTATGGTTGATTATTCCACCAGTTCCACATTCACTTAACCTGGGTGTCATTCATCCACAAGGATAGCATCTGACTTTCAATTGCTTTGCTCTGACCTAACATCTTCTGCTTTCTGCTGAAGGAAGGAAATATGGTTACTTTAGCATGACATTAGCGATTATTAATCCCCTTTCTAGGTGTTTACTAAATATTCCTTTAATAACACATTTTAGAATTTTACCAGGAGTCAAAGTCAGGCTCACTGGTCTATGCTTTACCTCTCTGTTCCTTTTTGAAAACTGGGAAAGCATTTTTGTTCTTTTCTAGTTCTGAGGCTTCTCTTCATTGTCTAAGATTAATGACAGTGGCTAAGCAATTGAATCTGCCACTTTTTAGTTCCCTGGGATGTAGTTCATTTAGCTTGATGACAAATTCACTATGGGCAGCCTGATAACTTCTTACATTCTCATTTTTATCTTGAATTCTAACTCCTTACTATTTTTATTCTGTCCTTTCCAGCCTAAAGTGCTTTCTTTGCAGAGAAAAAAAAACATAAAGATAATAGTTGAGTAGTAATACCTTTTCAGCATCTATTGTTATCCTTGCCCTATCCCGTCTTTGCTTGTTTTCCCTCCAACGTAGGCTTCTAAAACTTTGTTGTCCTCAATGAATTCTCTTAGTACTCCTTATACTATTCTTATGGTCCTATAATATATTTATATTTATCATTTCTTACTTCTGTCTCCCTAACAGTCTGTCAAAGGTTTGCCTGAAAGGATTTATATAGGCCATGCTTGATTATGATTTAATTTGTATCCATCTGAGGTGACATTAACAGAAATGACTATTAATTCTGACATTTCTAGCAATAGTGTTTCAAAAGATGTGATAGTCATTGTATGTATATATTACACTCAAATCTGTGATTTTGGTAGGTTACAGCCCATCTTCTATGACTCTTGTTCATGCTTCCTTTCCCCAAAGAGGGATAGAAGGTAGAGGGAGCCTTCTTGCTTTCAGGAGGGCACTCACTAACGGAACAACCTGGCTAGCTGCCTGTTGTACCTTCCTTTACCACATGACCAGCCTGTCTTTTCTTCCTAGCACACATCTCCTCGATGACATCTTTTACTCCTGTTTTAGTTGGAATTCCTCATTGCTTAGATATTGAAGCTCGCTGTGTCCTCCATAAAATTCTGCCCTGATCCCTCTTTGGGGCATGAAGGTGATTCTTGAGGGCTGTGCTAGAAAAGCTTTGACTGCAGATGGCCCCAGCAAGAGATTGAGTCCGCTATGTAAGGAAGAGGCCTGTCAAGGGAGAAGCTCATCCCTAGAAGCCTACCTCCTTAATGAGGAATTTTTTTTGGCTATGGCAGTTGATGTATATGTATAATATACAACTTAGGTTGAGTTTTATTCCCAGTAATATAAGATGAAGTCTAATTAGTTACATGGCTGAATGTAATACATTAGAAAAGAAAGCGCTAATTTTTTATTCTAAAATAAAGATCACATTTATTATCACAAGTTGCATAAAAACACAGACAGCTTTTACAAAAATGATTTTGATAGAAAAATATTTGAGTTTAAGTACATTGTGATATTGCAGGAAAACCACACACTCTATTGCTGTGCCTCCAGCTAAAGCTTCAAAGAAACTAAACATTTCATAATTAAGATATCCATTATTTACCATAACCCATCTTTGGAAGTAAGTTCACTGTGTTTTCTTAACAAGCCAAATCATTTACTCATTCAAGTTAAATTCCAGGGCTGTACGGTCCCTTGGTGTCATTGATGTAGCACGTTCGCGAATAGTAGAATCAGAGCTGAACAGGATCTTAGAGATCATCTAGTCCAACCCCCTCATTTTACAGATGAGGAAACTGAGGCCTAGAGAAGAAACTATTTGCCCGGAAGAGCTGGGTCTAGAACCCAAGTCTCCTGATTTGCTGGCAAACATTCTTTTCCTTCTGTCAGCTGGACATGAAAAACAAACCAAAGGATGTTGATGATTTCAGACATTCCTTCCTCTGTACTGAGAATTACACCAGGTGGGGAACAGTTTAAAATAGTATAATCAATGGAACAGGATGAAAACTCATCATCAAAGGTCACTTAGGTCAAAACGTTGGCTCAGTGCATCCTGTGTACCCCACCAACTGTACTTAAAGGCTATGAAGCAGTAACATGATGGTCTATGTATCAGATGAGCTTCTTAACGTTAATCAGTTATTTGGATAATCTAAACAACTGAAGTACATACAGACATCAAGCCAGCTTGGTGCTCAAAAGTTAAATAAAAACACGTGCTTACATTACTGTTAATTTAAGAACAATCTTGTGGGTTTTTTTTTTATAAATAAGGGCAGCTGGTTTTATAATTAGCTGTCATTTTTAAAAGAAATAATTTCTTTTCTTCTATTTGACAGAGTCCATGACAATTCAAAAGGTGAAAGGCTTGCTGTCTCGTCTACTCAAAGTTCCAGTATCAGACCTCAAATTGTCCTATGAAAGCCCTAAAGTAAGTGGATTCAACAAGACCCATAATCAAGTTTAGTCCTTCATTATAGATTACAATATATTTGACCAAAGGACATTATTTAGGATTCTGAAGGTGACTGACTTTTAGTGGTATGAAGAGAGTACACTTTGCAGATTTATCTCATACCTTTTAAAACTTTTTTTTTTCCAATTTTAGATGGAAGGCAGAGAAATTGAACTAGAGAATGACCAACAGCCATTACAGTTTTACTCTGTTGAAAATGGAGACTGTATATTAGTACGATGGTAAAAATTAACTTATGACTATTCAGTGTGACTGAGGCCAAGAAGTCAACGATATAAAGAATTTGTCAAACCAAATTTCAATGAAGAAAAGATTGTTTCTAGCATTTGTATGATAACTCTAATAAACACTTTGTGGCTATTTGCTGGCTTTTGTTTGTATATTTATTTTTGTACTTTATTCTTTCTTCATAGTACAACTTTACATAGAAAACCTAAATGTTAAGACTATTTACTAATATTGTTTGAAAAAGTTACTGTCTACAATAAGAATTCTGCATTTTCCCCTAATAGACCTCACTATGAATACTTACTGATACCATGTGATTATGATTTACAACTAAGGAAAAGGCCACTGAAAATGGGGAAGGCACATATTCCCACTATTTTGCTAATTAAATTAATTCTGCTATATCCCTTCTGTTGTACTATTTTTAGGGCACTGAAAAAAAAAGTCATGCTTTTTATTTGGGTTTGAGCCTAGACATAAGTTGAGAGTGTTATCTTCATGGAAGTTCAAATATGACTGAAATTCAGCTCTAGATTGCCTCAATTTTAGGTGAATATTAGTTAGGCCTGAGGTAAGCCATGATGATATAAATACTCCCAGGAAATAGAAAAGTGAGGTTAGTTCTTTTAGGGCACCAACTTATTCTTTAGAAAATTACTTCTCCATTATCATCAAAACCCTGAGGAGTACTTTACTTTTGACTGATGGAAGGTTTTCCTTAATAGGGACATTTCATAGCCCTTATCAACAGAAGCTGACCAAATTAGCACCCAATACTGTATGCCTGTTGAAATATATATAGGCTACAAACTTGGGTAACTACTAATATTAGAGACATACTTAACAACAAGGGTCCCAAACTGGGCAAACTCCCCTCTCCAGCTACCTGCCAGATCTGCACTCACTGTTTAGTAACCACAAGGGATGACTTGCCAGCACTTCATTCCCAATGCAGGCAAGCTAAATTCCCTACTGAGAAACAGACTGTTTCCTCTTGGAACTCCTACTTGGATTTCTTTACCAGTTACAACTGATTTGAGCAATTAGCCAAGTCACAACCCTAAGTAATGGACAGATTATTAAACTGTTAAGTAATTAATTTTTTTTAAATAAAAGGGCTTCGTTCCTTTATAATATGGTATTTTTTAAATTGCTTAGCCATAAAAAAGTTAATTTTTCAGCATATGCTTATTTTTAAAAGGGGAATTTCTATGCAAATATCAAGAAATATTCCATCAGTTATAGGTGAAAGCACCAACAAAATGCCCCTTGAAAGAAATCTGGTTCCACAGCATAATTCTGAATTTTCCTTCTACACTTTCATCTTTTCTTCTCTGCAGGTCTTCAGACAGCCAGGTTTAAATGATCATCATCTTGCCTCACACTTACAAGGATCCCCACATGCTTCCTTCAGCCTCCACAGTTCTGTGAGTTCTTGTGGAGAATACTGAGGGGAAGAGAGCATCCCAGTTTCACAAGTCTTCTCACACAACCAAAGACTATCCTGTTTGTGGAAGTTAAATGTGGAAATTAAAGATACAAATATAGATATACACACCAGATCACTAAGTCAGATGAAGTTTCAAAAGAGCTGTAACATACTCAGTAAAATATTGATGTTTTACCACAGGAGGAGCTTCAATTTCACTTTCAGTACAGTTGGGAATACACAGTTGTTAAATGGGTAGAATCTTCAGAAGATGTAAAAGGGACAGAAAAGAACCAAAAAAGGGAAATAGGGCTCTAGAGAAAATTAAGATGTGATGAGTTTAAGAGGCAGTGATAATGGGGTTCTGGAAGAAAATCTGGGAACTAAGAATTGGGATAGTGAATAATTACTAATCCTCATACTAAGTAAAATGAAAACTGAAAACTGTCTTTTTGTGCAATCTACATAATTTAAGAAAAATTAAGTGTAAAAAAAAATTATACTCCAAATCAACAGACACAGAACTGGAATTCAGGAGACAGACTAGGGTGTTATCTGCATAGCGATAGCTCCATGACAGTTTATAGAAAAAAAAACCACTATTATCCTTAAATTACAGGAGAGGAAATTGGGAAATTGATAGAGAAGTTCAGGGAACCACCCATGACAGATAGGAAGCACTTATACTTTCTCAGATTTGCTCACCTGGTATCTCTTAGGCCCTATAGCTGCCATCCAAATGCCCATGCTCACATCTTCACCCTACAACATGCCCACAAACATCAAAGACAAAAAAAAAAAATTAAAAAGGGCAGGGTTCATGCTTCGTGGAAATAATGAATTTGAGGTCAACCATGTGTTCTTTTGGAGTGTTTCTTTTATTTCCAATTTCTACATCTTTGGTACAAAATCTTCAATCTCATTATCACAGAATGGATAAGAAGGTTAGCATCTATACTTTTCAAAGTATAAGAGTGTAATGAATCTTAAAATTCCACAAGTGACCTTGAGAATAAAGTAAAATAGTTTTTGCTCTGCTGATTGATCAATTACATCAAAACCAGAAGCAAGTAAAAAAACACCCCTTTTAATAACCTCCATTCCAATGAACAGTGAACTTCAGTTCAATTCTGATAATCTACATTTGTAAATAAAGGGTAAAAATATACATAGGTTCAAGAAATTAGGTAGACTCATGAATACTACTAGAGCCATGCCAGGATTATTATGGGGAAAGTAAAGTTAGGAAATATCCTTAACCTTTTGAAGTCAATCCACTAAGAAAGACTAACACCACCAGCTTATATTTATATAGAGCTTTACTGAGTGTACTTACTCAAGGTCACATGGCTATGAGTGGCTGGATTAACTAAATGTTCTGACTTCTAGTCCAGTATTCCTACACTCCTTGGTGCCACTGCCAAGGACAGCAGACTACGGCTGGATAAAACTCAGTTTAAACCATTCTTAAATTTATCATGATCTTGACTAACAAATTCTCGCTTACCTGATACGTCTTTAGTCTTTCTGAGTTGCTTGCTAGCCAATGAACAATATCTTTGGAGATAACGTAACCTGACCCACATGCAAAGGCAGGATAAGCAGGACTGGGGTACTCTAATTCTTGCCACTTTCCTGTCCGGTCAACTGCCCAATTCAATCTGAAGCTTAGACCAAAATAATCGTGTCAGTTTCTTGTGCTTGCTGGGTAGACAAACCAATACTTATCACACTTCTTTTTCCATTTACTTCCTCAACCCCCAAACTACTGTGGATAAATCAGAGAGATGAGAAAATTCTCTTTAGTATAAACAAGCAGAGAGCTCTCTGAGGAGAAACACTGTTGTGTTTTCTTTGTTCCTTTTTTTCTACTCCTTACACACAGATAGGTCATTTAAAAAAAGGTCAAAACTCCAAAAGACTCATGATAGAAAATGCTGTCTACATCCAGAAAAAGAACTGTGGAGTCTGAATGAAGATCGAAGCATATAATTTGCATTCTCTCTCTCTCTTTTTTTTTTTTTTGGTTCTTTCTCGTGGTTTCTCCCATTGGTTCTAATTCTTTTTTACAACATGACTAATGTGAAAATAGATTTAATATGAATGTATATGTTGAGCCTATATCAATTCACATGCTGTCTTGGGGTAGGGGGAGGGTAGAGATAGGGAGAAAATTTGGAACTCAAAATCTTACAGAAGTGAGTACTGAAAACTAAAAATAAATAAATTTATTATTATTTTTAAAAAAATTTTAAAAATTTAAAACATCAAACAATTTTATATATGCAATGTTGTTAGACTAAAGTTTTCTAAGGAGGCTTTTTTTGATACAAGAACGGGGGGGAAAAAGTCAGAAGGCTCTCTTGTATGCTAAGTTCTCTCAGTTTATTAATATGAAATTGCCATCTGGGGTGGTGTTAGTCATGTCTATTAGCAAAAAGAATTTGTCCAAAATTGCTTTTCTCTTCTCACCAGGCAGTAAAATATAGAAGCCTATTATGTTTTTTTCTTAAATTACCACTAGGAGACTAATAAGGAAATTAAATTTCACAACCACATTTTCTTGTGAAAATAACACTATACATTTCACTTCAAAGTAATTACATCCAATTACTTGAAAATCAGTAGGCTGAAAAGTTTTACTCACTTTCCCCACCAAGAATTTGGTCTGTCCAGGTTTTTGTGGGCAATCCTATTAAACACAGCTTCTAAATCTATGTAACAGTCATCATCTGTCTTCAGCAACAAATCAAAGCTAGTTGTGTCCACAGTCCTGGTGCCAAAACACACATACACACACACACATACACGAAAATCAGTGACAATCTATATGGAACACAGCAACAAGATAATATGACAAGAAGAACAGAACAGAGAAGGCCTGATGGAGACCTGAATACTTCTTAATTATTTCACAGTGAAATGTCTTTCTTAAAATCTCATAATCTCATTAAGAGAATGATAGGAAGTAGGAGGCTGAATTGAAAAAAAAAAATCAGAGGAAAGTTCTACCAGCTGTAGGATGGCTGGATTAATATACCAGTTCTGCCCCAAATTTATAAAGTTACACTAATGCTAGTGATTATAAATTTACTATTGATACTAACAACTGAAAAAAATCTACATTATATATTTGATATGAGGGTAATGAATAAAGAAATGTTATCTGTAAGGCTGACTCAAATTATGAGATAACTGCTCAATTAGCAGTTAACTAAAAGGATCTCATAGTTTAAATACACACAAGATTCACATTTTGTCCATGTAATGGATCTGAAAAGCCTTAAAAATATTATTAAATACTATTAAATATTAAATACTATATATTTAAATAGAACTCTCCCCCAAAAGCCAAATCCCTTTCAAAATTTTACATTGATGCCAGAATTATACATCAACAATGTTTTTTAAAAATTTTAAGTAAATTTTCTTCAATATATTTCAAAATCTATATTGTACTTTCATATTTTCAAAATACAATAGCTAATTATTCTTCACATCCTGAACCTTCAAACAGTAATGTCATAGTTAATGGCTCCTACAAACTGAAATATCTGATAGCTCCTAACTACATGCAGATTAAGGGACTAATGCAAAGAAAATTGAATTCCTAGGTCTTGTAACTGCCTAACTTTGGCCACAGCCATTCCCCTGATTCCCCACACTTAGTCATACCTGAGTCCTTGGCCTATTAGTATCTCTGAAAAATTACATTCTATTGTCCTAACTCTACAGTATCTTCAGACACCTAAATCTGTCACCATCTTTGACTACCAAACCATACTTTATACAAAATTTGTGTTTATCTCGAGTACTTTTTTTTTTTTAAGTGAGGCAATTGGGGTTAAGTGACTTGCCCAAGATCACACCGCTAGTTCATGTCAAGTGTTTGGTCCGAGGCCGAATTTGAACGCAGGTCCATCCTGACTTCAGGGCCAGTGCTCTATCCACTGTGCCACCTAGCTGCCCCTCGAGTACTTTTGTGCTCTGGGTCAGATAGTTAGCACCTGAGGTGCTATGGAATGGGAAAAGTTAAGGGAAAGAGAAAGGAAAAAATATGGGGCTCAATGAGGAAGAAAGGAATAAAAGCTTAGGATTAGGATTTTAGAAAATTAAAGAGGTGGTTGGGATTTGAATATCAATCACAGGTCCACACACATATACTCATATGGCTTATCACATAAACACGTATAGGTAGTGAACAATAGATTTGTATTTGGTACCAAGCGTTATATTAGAATAAGCATCAGCTGATTAAGGAATCCTAAGCACAGGAATAACAAATGAATTTCAAGACAACACTCATAAATACTGAAGGCTATTAACATGACTGGATTATAAAGAACATTGAATCTAAATTTGGAATATTTTAATGTTGGAGGGATAAAGAATTAAAATAGTTCATGACAGTAAAGACAAATAAATCCTCTGACTTTAAATCCAGTGCTTTCCCCCCCATACACTAAGAAGGCAAGGAAGTACAAAGAAATAAAGACAAGAATTCTTTGGGGCAGATTTAGGGTTGTGAGTAGCAAAATAATTCACTGTTTCAAAGTAGACGTATAAACAACTAAAATATGACCCCTTTTAACTTCACTGATTTCCCCTGACGGGTGCAAACAGTTGTTTGCCTTGTTGTTCATTCTTCTGACTTATTTGTGTTGGTGAGAATATCCTCAAAACTATATTAACTTTTGCTTAGTTAATTTCTAGTAATTTAATCGCTGATCTGCTACCTTGCGTAATTGGCAGCATTCTGGAATGGCAATCCTTAACAAAAACTGAAGCAAAATTGATTTATATTCCAGATGTCCAGGGTGTCACTCTCTGAGAATAGGTAAGGTTTTTCTACACACGACAAATCACATAAAACCCAACCACAAAATATTTTATAACCTACCACCTATAGAAGTTCAGTAATTTTGCAGGAACATTTCGGTAGGTGTCAACAATGTCCACAAAAACAATATCATCAAAGGTGCTGCTCTCTTTTTTCAATAAGGCATCCTCTTCGCGGAGGTTATTGGTATGATCAATAAACCTTTCTGGGCGAGTTTGAAGGTTTTGTAAAAGGGTATCACCTTCTGAAAAGGAGGAATGACAAAAATGTGAGAGACAATACAAAAGCTAATGAGTAAAAAAAAAAGGCTAATAAGTAGTAATACAGCTCATTTATATACAGTATTATAATTTGATAATAATAATAACTAGTGTTCATTAAGCCCCTACTATGTGCCAGGAACTGTGCTGAACACTTCATTTAGTATCTCATTTGATCCTCACGATAACCCTGCAAGATGCCATTATGATCCCCATTTTATAGTTGAGGAAATTGAGGCAGAGAGGTCACACAGCTAGTTAAAGTGCCTGAGGCTGAATATGAACTCAGGTTTTCCTGACTCTAGGTCCCATACTCCTGTAACCTACCTGTCCATTACAAAGTACTTTTCTCAAAATAACCCTGTGAGATAGGTACTACTCCTACTTTACTAAAGAGGAAATGAAAGCTTAATAAGTGTGAGTGAGAGAGTGAGAGAGTGAGTGAGAGAGAGAGAGAGAGAGAGAGAGAGAGAGAGAGTGAGTGAGTGTGTGTGTGTGTGTGTGTGTGTGTGTGTATCTACATTATTTAGCTTGAAGTCTTCCTGACTTCAATCCAGCTACCAACTTAGAGGGGTAATTCTTCAACCCTAGTTCTCCATCTCTCAAGAGTCTTACCAATCACCTCATGGCATATCAAGAAACTAAAAAAATCATGAAGTTAATTTTGCTTTCAATTCATGGAAGCAGTGCCAAATACTAGAAAGAGCACTAGTCTAAGAGTCAGAAAGTTTGGATTGGGCCTTAATTCCCTTGTCTATTTAAATGTGGAAGTTGAATTAAATTTGTAATTCTACGACCATTCCTTTTAACTTTAATTAAAATGTGCATGTGGACTGCACAAGTTTTTAGGAGGGAAGATAAAAAGTTATAAGAAGCCAAAGTCACAACAGAGATATTAAAACTCCAAAAAGTGAAAGTGGGTTTAGAGGGGGTGTTTAAAAAAGTTCTTTCTGGGGAAGCTAGGTGGTGCAGTGGATAGAGCACCAGCCCTGGATTCAGGAGGAACTGAGTTCAAATCTGACCTCAGACACATAACACTTACTAGCTGTGTAAGCCTGGGCAAGTCACTTAACCCCACTGCCTAGCCAAGAAAAAAATAAAAAAGTTCTTTCTGTTCTAAATTCTTTTTTAAGACCCTGTGTAATATATCCATCTTGAGCTTACTGTCAAAGCATGGCAGAAAATGTCAGTCTAAACCTCATTTCTGCCAAACTGTTTTCCAGTTTTCCCAAAAACTCTTGTCAAATGGGGGCAATTCCCCCAATGGTTTATGTATTTAAGTTTATCCAATGCTGGAGATATTTTCAATAGATGCTTCTTGCTTAACCAGTCTGTTTCACTGACATGACATCTCTTTGTTAAAGCCTGTACCAAATACAGTGATGGCTACTTTATGATATAGTTTGAGGTGTGGTAATGCAATGCCCTTTTCATTTGCATTTTTCTCATTATTTTCCTTGAGTTGCTGGACCTTTTTTTCTTCCAAATGAATTTATTTATTTTGTCTAGTTCTATAAAGCACGCCCACACCCCCCTTCTTCCCCCCTCTGATTGACTGGTGTAGTATTAAATCTGTAAATCAGTTTCCAAAGTATTGCTATTTTTATTATGTTGGTATAATCCAACCATGAACATTGGTTATCTCTCCAATTATTTGTTTCCCTTATTTCTGCAGTGTTTTGTAACTGTATTTATGTAACTCCTGCATGTATACTGGTTGGTTAACTCTCAAGTATTATGTATTTTATAGGGCTTTTTTTGCAATGAAATTTCTTGTTAGTAATTTTCCTATTTGTTTTTTTAATCAGTATTTTATAGAATTGCTGATGTTCATGAATTCATTTTGTATCCTGCTCCCGTGCTGCAGCTGTTGTCTTGATTAGTCTCTTCACTTATTCTCAGGGGAAGCACAGTCCCTTAAGACTAAGAAGCCACAAACTTACTTTCACTAAATCTGTGGCTCACTTTGCACAATACAGGTGTGTGGGAAAAACTAAGTGTAAATGTTATTAAAAATCAAATGCATTTGGATAGACTGCTATTCCTAGGAAACTGACGGTGAATAATTTTGTAAATTTAACAACTTCCTCCCGTCTAGGATAAATGGAGTGTTACACATCCTGCTTCCTTAAAGCAGTATTTGCCTCCTGGTGTTCTATGGAACTCATATGCTCTATAGGAAAAGAATGGGAGCGGGAAGGTTATATAAGAAAATTTTGATGCTAGTGATCATTTCCTGGGGATAGGAAGAGACAAGGCTCTCTTTGAATTTCAGGAAGGAAGGAAGGGAAAAAAGTTGGAGTGAGGCAATCAGGGATAGGATGATAATGGTCTTAAAAATCTGGTTGCATCACGATGTGCTGGGTGAGCAGTGAGTATATTGCCATGGCTGCCAATAAGTCCTGCCACAAAAGATAATAAAGCAAGACAGAGTGGGATGATAACTGCAGCTAAGGCAAAAGTCTTGCCATAAGCCATAGACTTGACTGTAACCCAACTTGGCAGAAATGACTTGCAATGAGAAGACTGGAATAGGAGAACAGATGTCCTGAGAATATCAGCAGCAGCCCAAAGTTGTTGGAAAGAGAGATACGTGCAGTACTGAATTAACCCTTCTCTGTTTCTTAAGTAAGGTGCTGTGCTCCGGGCAGAATTGCTTCTGCTCCAAGACCTGCAAATCCCAAACACAAAAAGGCTTCACATCCTTGAACTACAGAAGCCTGTACAGCATTTTTTTTTTCATTATGAAAATAAATCAATTCTCTCTATTTTCTTTCAAAATTTCCTATTCTCCCTTTATCCTGTGGGTTTTCTATACCAAAGGATCAGTATTCATAGGGCTGAATAATTCAAGGCCAGATATCCTATTGCAAAACTATTTTTGGGAAAATGAGCCTACTGTTATGCTAGTACAACAAAAATTTAATATAGACCTCACTGGTTATCTGCTTAATCATCACTAAATAAACTGGTGTTTATTCCTTCACCTTAATGCCAGAGTTATTTTACTTTTCAAAGAAAAATATCCTCAGTGTGTAAAATATAGCTAAAAAAAATTTTCCCCTGCATGATAACAGCAGGTAAGTCCCTTGCATGCAATAGAGCTGAGTGCCAGGAGTCAAGAGCAAAGAGTAACAGGATTCCTGCAAAGACGAAATCAGCCAGATCTCCCATAAGAATGTTCTTCCCTATTCCTTCCCCCTATAAATAAATGAAATAAAACTGAATGTTTAAAACAAAGCAATAAAATAATGGGGAAAACAACAGGCTAGAAGGAATCTGGGCAAGTACATCATCTTCATATAGTTTAAGAGAGCAGTTAAAAAAGACAAAAGAGTCTTTGTTGTTTAGATATTTCATTCTTATACAGACAAGAAGAGCTTCCATATTTCAAAATTTAGGTCACTTGAGAAACACTTTACAGGTTCTCTCAACAATAATCTCAAAAGACATGAAAAGCTATTTTTTTTTTTTTTTTTAGGCAATTGGGGTTAAGTGACTTGCCCAGGGTCACACAGTGAAAAGCTATTTTTAACAACACAAGGGTGTCAGTGTTCTCAGAAAGGACGCTGCTACAGATAGGGAAGTAGAATCCCAAATTTTAGGACTGCATAGGAGGACCTTGGACTTTTTTTCCTAACTAGGTCCCTTCAGTGGCAAGCTTTAGGAAAACTCTTCAACTTTCCCACAGTTTTACTCCAAAGCTGATACAGCCAACCTCTTCTGGATGATCTAAGTAAATGGGCTCCTTTCCTCTTTAGCAGTGTTGTCTATTGGAAGGAACACTGGGCTGGAATTAAGGGCCCAAATCTTAGATCCAACTTTATTATTAGATCTAATACATGGGGAAATTTTTTAACCACTCAATTCACTCATGTAACACTGGGACCATCATACTTGCTCCAATCTATTTCCCCATGGGGACACTGGGGAGCTAACAAGAGAAGCTTTGAGAAAAAAGGTAGAATCCCTCTGTAAGAGCTTATCAGACAGGTCTGTGTATGCCATGCTTCATTTTATGTTGCCCAAAATACAGGCACTACTCACAATGAAAGCCTAGTAGAATAAAAGGCCTCTATAACATGGGTCTTAGTCCCAAACCTGACAACAGCAATAAAATGGAGTTCCACTGTACTTCATCTCCAAGGTCTTTCTCTGATCTTTTATAGTCATTGGCAAAACAAGGACCCCTATTCCAAGAACCCTTCAGAAGGGACTGTACTGATTGGAAGGGATACAGTCCTTGAGAATTGTGGCATCACCAAACAGACCTTGCTCCATCAATGGCTTTCAGTTATAAATAAATATATTGGCAGTATCCTTCCTTTCTTAGCTACCACTGAGAGGATACAGGTGAATAAACACTAATGCCTTTAATAACAAAAACAAAAAACAAGAATCCCAAATACAGCCAGTACAAAATCTGACCAAAATTTCCTCTAAATAATGTCTTAGAAAAAATTTTGGGTTAATACTCTTGGCCCCCGAGCTCTTAAAGTATGGTTCTGAAACTTGTAATCTACATTGCAGGAAGAGGAGAACCTCAAAGAAGAAGTAAAAGTGGGAGCTACCTAAGCCTCACTGTTCCACTGGCCTAATCCAAGAGCAGGGGATAGGATATGGCCCAAGGCCCCTAAAAGCCTGTCAGAAGAGGAGCAGGCTTTCATCCATTGACTGCCTTTCCTGTTGTCCTATCTCATCCCTGCTGAAAAGATAAGCCAGTGGCAAGGATACATCATCCCCAAAAGGCTTCTCACTTATCTTTAAAAACTGCTTTTTAGGGGCAGCTAGGTGGCACAGTGGACAGAGCACCAGCCTTGGAGTCAGGAGGACCTGAGTTCAAATTCGGCCTCAGACACGTAACACTCACTAGCTGTGTGACTCTGTGCAAGTCACTTAACCCCAACTGCCTCACAAAAAAAAAAACCAAAAAACCAAAACCCTACTTTTTAACTCTAGGTGCTGTGAATTAGGCCTAAGAAGTTCAGGAGGCTTTTTCATTTGTTTAGCCGGTAAACTTACCTTGAATTGTGTAAATAAAGCCTCCTGCTACTCCCTCTACACCTTCCATGAATTCATAAGGCAATGCTCCCTCACCAGCCTAGAAAAAGAATGAAGACAAGAATGAAACACTTGGCATGTTTCATTATAACGAATTATCCATATTTTAAAAGTATTTGGCAAAAATCAGAATATTTCTTCAGAGCAAACATTCGTTTAAGTTCACGAGGCACCAAGATGAATTAATATCACTATGACACACTGTACTTTCATGTTTCTTCATCTAATTAGTGTACAGTACCCCAGGCACCTGAAGTCTCCCTTTGGGTCCGCAGGGCTGCCTTACACAAAATTAGAGTGTCTTGTTTTTGCTACTGCCAAAGTCCAAAACCGAATGTCACTTTAGCTTCCACCCCTCAACATCTTTTTTGTGTTTTCAGTAACTTAGACTTTTGTTTTCTCTTAAAGTGAAAATTCCCACTGAGCTAGAATATAAGGCAGGTTCATAGTTCAGACTGTCTTCTCAACAGTTGGTGCCAGTATAGTTTAAACATGGCTGTAAGTGCAGTCATTAACATAACACTGAATTAAAAAATACTGACTGACCCCCAGACATCCTCTCTACACAGTATACACACAGCAACCATCCTTAACATTGTCGCTGTAACTACTCTATACCTGATCAATGCCATGATTCACTATGAACTGTTTATTTCATATCAGTCTGGTCTCTGCTAATGCTGTTTTCCAAAACAGATCTCCCTGTCTAAGACTGCTTCCTTGTGTTGGTACTTCTGCTCACCCAATTTCAGCTTGCCACAGTGCTATCCCTGAAGTCACCCATCTTTCCAACAGGTCTTTTCTGAAAGCAGTGTTGCCAGAAACAATGCCTTAAAGCTGGCCTACTGCCAGTGTTCAGTGGGACTGTTGGTAACCTTGTCTTACCAGAAAAATGCTAAGGAAGACTGATCGCTGAAAAAATGTCTTAAGAAGACTAATGTTAAGAGACTCAAATTTTGCAGCCACAAAAAGAGTTGAATTCACTGACTACACAAAAAACTTATGGCTCTGTCTACAGCTTGTTGGCCAGGGCACACTGACTCTAGATTTAGCTTTCTACATCTTCAATTACTGATGGAGCGTGGGAAAAACGCCCTGCAAGGTAGCAGAATTCAGGGATACATGGTATAAATCTTTGCCCAAAGGGAGATTTTCCCTGACATAAGGAACTGGGTTCAAATTATATTTCTGATACTTACTAGCTGTGTGATTAAACTCTCAGGACTTCTGGTCTTTCCTTTGACTAAATCATAGATCATCTGGGTATCTGCATATTTTAAAGCTTTTTTGATTCACTCTCTAAAATTCTATATTTAATAAAACTAAAGAAACAAAATGGAAGTTTTTAATTTATTAAACCTGTCAAATACCAAATCTCCAAATTCCTTTAGCAACATTAAATTAAAGCACACATGTAGTCTTCATTTTAGACTTGCCTGTCAAGTGGTATTTTAAATGAAATATAACTAGCCTAGTAAGACAGAAAATGAAGATTCTGGACAGCAATGAGTTAGGGTTCATAAAGAATTCTCACTCAAAAAACTCCGAGAAATAGAGACATTTTTCACTCAGAGAATTCACTAACCTGAAGACATTTTATACTAAGGTAATGTATTCATTATATTTGAATTTATGAATTCACGTGTGACAGCTATGTTTTAAGCCTTTCAAGTCTTTCTGCTATAGTGATCTCTAAATACGTATCTATCAGACATGCTCTAACACAGAATACTACTTCCTAATGAAAGGATTTGGGCAAAAAGGAAAATGAATAATCAGTTGGTATGATAACTTGTAACTTTCCCAAAATTCTGCTCTGCAAATCGAGAAAGTATGACTTACTGTGATGATTCTGAGAACTCCCCCTCCATCGTTCACTGTTACTTTGTGAAGATTCCTAGACACGAGGCCTTGAAGATCCTGGCTCTCCCACACAATTGTGCCTTCAAAGCTCTGTTGTTGTTGTGTTGTTTTTTTTTTTTTAAAAGAAAGAATAAACCTCTAGATTAAACTTTACAAAGAAAAAAACTGTTCTAAAAAGAATAACTGTGACATGACTTTAAATTATCTAGGTTCATCAAATTAAAAGAAAGACCCTTGGAAAAGACAGTGTACTGTGTTTAAGTTTTCTAAAAGACTAAAATGTATCCATCCAATTGTCACTTTTTTTTTCTTTAACCATGTTACCTTTAAATTTTCCAAACATAGGGGCGGAGCAAGATGGCAGAGTAAAAGCAGTGACTTGCTTGAGGTCTCCCTCAAACCCCTCCAAATACCTGTAAAAAATGGCTCTAAACAAATTCTAAAGCAGCAGAACCTATAAAAAGACAGAGTGAAACAAATTTACAGCCCAAGACAGCCTGTATGGTTGATCAGAAAGGTATATTGCGCCGAGCAGGGAAAGGACACCTCGGCGAACCTGGAGCAGGCCTCAGAAGACTGAATCATGGGCAGCTGTGATGGTTTCCAGACTTCTCAACCCACAAACGCCAAAGACAACTTAAAAGGTCAGTAGGAAAAGTCTGTGTGTGCTATGAGAGAGAAGTGAGGTCCCAGCCCCAGTCCCTGAGCACGACCCCAGGGCAGCGGCTGCTTCCTGAGCTTGAGGCCCACAGACTGAGGGGGAATCAAGTGGCTGATCAGAGGGGGATTGCAGGGATCTCTTTGCTGGTGCAGGATTCTCTTGCTTTGCCCGTGCTTGGATCTGGTCACAGTTCTGGGTGGCAGTCCTGGGGCAAGAAGGAGCGCTGGCTTGGTGGAGCTTGTAGTGGAGGTAGAGAGAAAATCCTCCTCAGAGTTCCAAGGCAGAAAAGAATACTTGTGGTCACTCACAGACCACAGCAAAGGCCAGGAAAGGAGTAAACACCTTGCCCTTGATCACAGTACCTTGGAAGAAATGAAAATGTACAGGTCCCTACAAGTATCTCTGAAAACAGCTACACAAAACCCCCAAAGCCTGGGACAGTACATTCTCCCCACTGGAAGCAGACCCCTACCTTAACAAAGAGTTTATAACTCAAGTAATTGGCTGGGATCATGAGCAAGCAGCGCAAAAAGAGTGAGACCCTAGAATCTTACTTTGGTAACAAAGAAGACCAAAACATACAACCAGAAGAAGACAACAAAGTCAAAGCTCCTACATCCAAAGCCTCCAAGAAAAATATGAATTGTCCCAGGCCATGGAAGAGTTCAAAAGATTTTGAGAAGTAAGAGAAGTAGAGGAAAAACTGAAAGTGATGCAAGAAAATCATGAAAAACAAGTCAACAGCTTGCTAAAGGAGACCCAAAAAAATACTGAAGAAAATAACACCTTAAAAAATAGCCTAACCCAAATGGTAAAAGAGGTCCAAAAAGCCAATGAGGAGAAGAAAGCCTTAAAAAGCAAAATTGGCCAAATGGAAAAGGAAGTCCAAAAGATTACTGAAGAAAATACTTCCTTAAAAATTAGAATGGAACAATTGGAAACTAGTGACTTTATGAGAAATCAAGACATTGTAAAACAAAACCAAAAGAATGAAAAAATAGAAAACAATGTGAAATATCTCACTGGAAAAACAACTGACCTGGAAAACAGATCCAGAAGAGATAATTTAAAAATTATTGGACTATCTGAAAGTCATGATCAAAAAAAGGCTAGACATCATCTTTCAAAAAATTATCAAGGAAAACTGTCCTGATATTTCATAACCAGAGGGCAAAACAGAAATGGAAAGAATCGGGCACCTAGGTGGCACAATGGATAGAGCACTGGCTCTGAAGTCAGGAGGACCTAAGTTCAAATCCGGCCTCAGACCAAACACTTGACACTTACTAGCTGTGTGACCCTGGGCAAGTCACTTAACCCCAATTGCATTAAAAAAAAAAAAAGAATCCACTGATCACAGTGAAAGAAATCCCCAAAGGAAAACTCCGAGGAATATTGTAGCCAAATTCCAGAGTTCCCAAGTGAAGGAGAAAATACTGCAAGCAGCCAGAAAGAAACAATTCAAGTACTGTGAAAACACAATCAGGATAACACAAGATTTAGCAGCTTCTACATTAAGGGACAGGAAGGCTTGGAATAGAATATTCTGGAGGGCAAAGGAGATAGGATTACAACCAAGAATCACCTACCCAACAAAACTGAGTATAATTCTTCAGGGGAAATGGACATTCAATGCAATAGAGCACTTTCAAGCATTCTTGCTGAAAAGACCAAAGCTGAATAGAAAATCTGACTTCCAGATATAAGACTCAAGTGAAACATGAAGAGGTAAACAGGAAAGAGACATCATAAGAGACTTATTAAAGCTGAACTGTTTACATTCTGCATGGAAAAATGATATTTGCAACGCATGAGTCCTCTGTCAGTATTAGAGTAGTTGGAGGGAAAAAAAATTATACGTATGTATATATATCTATATCTATATCTATATATTCTATATAGATGAATAGAGGGCCCAGGGTGAGTTGAAGATGAAGGAGTGATATCTGGAGAATAAAAGTAAGAGGTGAGAGAGGATTATACGGGGAGAAAGGGAGAGGTAGAAAGGGGTAAATTATCTCACATAAAACAGACAAGAAAAGGCTTTTACAAAAAAAGGGGGGAAACAGGGGAAGGTGAAAGGAAGTGAATGAATCTTATTCTCACAGGATTTGGCTTAAGGAGGGAATAACATACACAATCAATTGGGTATGGAAATCTATCTTACCCTCCAGGAAAATAGGGGGGAATGGGACAAGAGAGCAGGAGGATGACAGAGGGGAGGGCAGATTGGGGAAGGGTGTAATCAGAAGTAAACACTTCTCAGGAGGGACAGGTTCAAAAGAGAGAATAGAATAAATGGGGGGGGTGGGGTAGGATGAAGGGAAATATACTTATTTTCTCACAACATGACTACTATGGAAGTATTTTGCATGACTGCACACGCATAACCTATATCGAATTGTTTGCCTTTTCAATGAGGGTAAGTGGGGAAGGAGAAAGGGAGAAAATTTGGAACCCAAAGTTTTAAAAACAAATGTTAAAAAAAAATTTGTTTTCACATGCAACTGGGAAATAAGATATATAGGCAATGGGGTATAGAAATCTATCCTGCCTTATAGGAAAATTGAGGGGAAAGGGAATAAGAGAAGGGCGGGCAGAGATAGAAGAGAGGGCAGATTAAGGGAAGGGGTATTTAGAATGCATGCCATTTTGGGGTGGGGGAAAGGATGAGATGAGGAGAAAATCTGGAACTCAAAATCTTGTGAAAGCGAATGTTGAAAACTAAAAATAAATTAATTAGTTAAAAAAAATTTTTTCCAAACATATACTAGACATCTCCTTACCTTCTTAAAGAGGATGCTGAACAGTCCTTCTTTTGGATGATGAAGGATCATTATGAAAATCAGTTATCTTATTTTTAAGGAACAATACCCTCTTCCCACTCTCTCCACTAAAGATTTCATATGTCAGTGAAAAAAACTGAGGTCATTCATCAAGAAGTTTCCTCATCTCCCAGCACTCAGACACCTTCTTCGCCCTCTTCCATTCCTCTCTCAGATGAAGAGCTGGTTGTTCTCTTTGGCCCCCTTTCTTCTAACCCTCCCAGGCTTCTCCAGCAGACTGTTCTCACAGTCACCCCCAGTCACTTTATAATCTTCAATCACTCCTTCCATGAAGCCTTCAAATACACCCATATCTCCCTCCATTCTTAAACAACACAAAAAATAAAATAAATAAATCTCACTTGATCTGTCCATACCTGTGTGATCTTCCCTCTCCTTTTTGGTAAGCTCTTTGAGAAAGCCGTACACAATAGGTGCCTTCGCCTCCTCTCCTCTCTCTCTCCCTTATCCCTCTGGAATCTGGCTTCTGATCTTATCATTCAACTGAAAATGCTCTCTCCAAAGTTACCACTGACTTATTAACTGCCCAATCAAACCTCAGCTACTATCCTTCTTGATCTCAGGAGTATCTGACACTGCTGACTACTTCCTGCCGGATGCTCTCTCTGCTAGGTTCTCGTGACACTTCCCTTTCCTGGCTCTACCATGCCTGTCGGATCCCTCCTTCTTGGTCTCCTTGGTTCTTCCCCCATGAGTCCCAAAGCTCTGTCCTCTTTTTTTTTTTTTGGCTCTCGGGGGTCCAATGATCACTAATGACCCCTAGAACTGTATATCTAGTCCTAGTCTCTCTCCTCAGGTTCTAGTACCACATCACCATCTCAAACTCAGTTTGTCAAAAAAAGGAAAATAAAAATAAAAATACTCACAACTCTTTTCTCCCAAGTTCTCTCTTCTTCTCAAGTTCCCTATTATTGTCAAAGATGCCATCCTTCTGGTCACATAGGCTTGAAACCCTGGTGTCATCCCCAACCCTTCACTCTCACTCACCCCACACATCTGATTAACTGGTTGCCAAACCATCTCACTTCTACCTTCAAACTTCTCTCATGTATGCTCCTCCTCACCCCCACTCACACAGTCCCCACCCTAGTTCAGGACTCTACTGCCTCTCACCTCTACTATTTTAATAGCTTTCCATACTGTCTCCCAGCCTTACTCAGTGGCCTAAGAGACCTTCCTAAAGCATCTGCATGACCAATAAACTCCACTGGCTGCTGAGGACTCCAGGATCAAATATAAAGTCCTCCTTCTGGTATTTAAAACTCTTCACCACTGGGCCTCTTCCTATACCTCATTGCACTCCACACTGTCTGGGATATAGCTATGGCCAACTTGCTATTCCTCACAGACAACAACATTGCATTTCTAGCTCTCTGTCTCCACCCTGGCTATTCGCCATGCTTAGAATGCTCTCCCTTTTTCTTTCTGCTTCTTAGTTTCTCTGGTTTCCTTCAAGACTGAGTTCAAATTTCATCTCCTCTGGTGAGGGAAATGGGGGACACAATGCGTCCCTACATCTCCCCATTCATTCCCTACCCAAAGCTGCTAATATCCTCCTCCTCCCACATCACCTTCTATCTACTCTGGATAGACCTTGTATGTACCTAGTTATTTACATGGAGTGTCCCTCCATCATAATACAAGTTCCTTGAAGGCAGAATCTGAGTTTTTGCCTTTTTTTGTTTCCCTACAGCTTAGCAAAAGGTCCACTCTGACTCTGTACTTGGTCACTGACTGATGATCCCAAAGATAGTTGAGAAATTATATATTTACCCCTAAACTAAATGAACCCAGCAGCTTCAGAGTTGACAGTTCTTCTCTATCGACTATATCTGCACTCAATGTCAACTGTCGTTCTTACCATTTCTGACTTGTCCTTCATATCTCCTTTAACAAGGCTGATAATATAGAGAGCAAACCTGACTAGCTTAATTCTGTACATAATTCTAAATCAGTAAGTTATTGCTGAAACGTGGTTCTAACTCTATAGTGGGTAGGCTTGCTATTATTTTCAGGGTTCATAGCAACTTTTGGGGGAAATTAGAGGCAGGATTAT
Organism: Vombatus ursinus; assembly: GCF_900497805.2. Classification (NCBI taxonomy): domain Eukaryota; kingdom Metazoa; phylum Chordata; class Mammalia; order Diprotodontia; family Vombatidae; genus Vombatus; species Vombatus ursinus. Next base: position 65,012,008 of record NW_020954576.1, read on the forward strand.
TTCTGAGTTTCCGGATGGATAAGACTGTTAAAAGTCTGACAGACAGAAGTGAAGTATTTCTCTGAAATACCTTACCTATTACTTTCAAATTAGATAATGTATAAATGGCATAAATATCTACTAATGAGGTTATTCTTTCTATAAACTTAAGCTCTGCAAGAAGTAATTCTACAGATGAGGTTAAAAGCTGTAAACACTTAAAAATTTTCTATTTAAAAAAAAACATAATTAATTCAAACAACAAGCATTTTTAAAGCAGCTACTCTGTACAATGCCCAAGTGCCAAACTCATAGTAGTTTGCTGGGTTTTTATACTAAATGTCCACAATTCTCAGGAAATAATTTTATTTCATGAAAAACAATACAAACATTTTAGGAAGAAATTAATCCATGATTTTAATTCTATTTTGGAACAGATTTTTAAACTAAGAAGTACAACACTTGCAAAGTCTAATTAGAAAAAAAAAAGATCCAATGAGGATGCTTACTAAAAAAAGAGAGAAGGCAACAGTCAATATTAATACCATTCTGTCAAATTTAAAAGACACCTCTCTTTCTGTTAACAAAAAGATAAAGTACATTCACAGCAAATATACTTTATGAGGCTTTTCTGGGGGCAGGGGAACTGTCTGCTGTGTCAAAAGGAAATATATTAATAATTTTTTTTAAGCTGACAAAAAGAGGTAGAGGCGGAAAGAGATTATCACTATAGGGTTTTGGCTCCTCAGCAAAAACAGGGCTATACATAAATACAAAATAAATCTCTAGTTGATTCAAGTGAACCAAAACAGGCTAATTTTTCAAATATTGAAATGAGTTTTGGTTTTTATGCTGAGGAAATGTGAAATTAGACTACGCAATAGTTTAAGTGGCACATGCTGCAGCTTTCATTTACCTCTTTGACCCCACACTGAGATTTATGCCTCAGTGAGTTACACAATGAAAACATTTCAAGAGATCTGCTTACTTGACAAGCTGTGCTGCTGACATACTACCCTGGGAGGCTAGTAAGTGAACATTCCAGGAGGGAATAAAATGATGGCCCAATCATATACTCCCTTCTCTTACATGGAAGAAAGTGACCTCTTTGTCTCTCAATCAATCATTCTCTGCTGACTCTATTCTCGCAAACTCCTTATAACTATTCTTCTTCAGTGCTAGTAAGTTTGATGCAGCAAAGCTGGAATTCATCCTTAAAATTTAGCATACTATAATCTAGCTTCAACAAGAAAATAAGTGGATTTACAATAGGAAACTTTTTAATAGCAATAGTATTACTTGGCATACCTAAGAAAATCTGCAGAAGTCCATCAGTCTAAAACCTAAAAAAAACTGGGCTAAAACTTTAGTTTTTAGGCTCTTGGTAAGTATGTGAATAACCAAAAATCCTACCTGCAATTTCAGCACTGATACTGTCAGAAGCATCACTGTGGATGTTGATAAGGGGAAGATAATTTTTGTGAATTTTGAGAAATCTTTTTCCTCCCTTTTCTAAGGCTGGGGGAGGGAGAATGGTAATTCTTTGACTAGTGGGTAATGAAGAACTGATGGCTGGCTTTCTTCCTCCTTTCCTGTCTGAGGGGTTCACCAGATGCTGTCTAGTCTTTCACAGAGAGGTTGCTATACAGATTCCCCCCTCCCTGCTCATCACCGTGCAGTGAACTGAGACGCCAGATAACTTCAGCTGGTAAAAGTGCAGTTACTTCACAAATCAGCTCACAGGCCAAATGTCAACAGCATGTTAGGAGGTATCTGGGTTAGCACGAAAGGATTAAGGTCTCCATTTGTCAAGTCATTGTCAAGCATTGACAACTCATTATGAGAGGCCCCTGACTGAACCAAAACTGCTCTCCTCTTGTTCCTTGAACAGAATGGAATCCATACACACAATCAGCAAGGATCTTACTCATAAATTCACAGTTGCCTTATTATTTCTTTCCTGGATAAGACTAACCCTAGACATGTGAAAAAACAGCCCAACATCAGCCTGCAAATCTTACAGTGCTTGAAAATGCAAAGACTCAGGAGTCTTCTAATAATTTCACTAATATTTTAGGAAATCTCAAAAATTTGCAACTGAATTTGCATTCCTACTGCCCCGATAAGGAAGCCTGGTAAGGAATTAGACAGCAGAGCTCTCTCCTGGCTCACAAATGAATGCTGGTCCAGCAGCTTGTGATCGATCCCGAGTCAGTTCAATACGTGCAGTGTCACCCCTCCCTGCCCAAGTACAACACTAGTGCTTCAGCCTTCTCTTCCCGGCCCGTACCTCTGGCAAAATGAATTGCTCCACCGGTTTGTACCATAGTCTGTTGACTTGTACTCCACAGCTGGGGGGACTGAAACGAGCACTAAGGAGAGCATCCTGTGGGCACAGAGTCAGGGGAAAAAAAGTCAGGGGAGAAAGTCACTCTTCATACCTTGTTAAATATATTATTAGGAATATTGATATTCTATTTGGTTTAATCAGCATTAGTTTCTACCAACCCCAGACCTCTCTTTTCTCCTCTTCCATCTATCATCAAGTTAGGACACTGAATCTCCCTCCATCATGCCGATGATGTCATTTAGTTTTCAAACTAAAATGATAATTCATTCTAATTTAGAAAATAAATATGTGCCCCAAAGCAGTTGGGTATGTGAAACATTGCCAAATGAAAGGAGAATGGGGGTGGGGAGGTATAGGGGTGTGTGTGTGTGTGTGTGTGAGAGATATCCTACATCAAGAGAAGGTGAGACAAAAACCAAGCCATGGGGATATAAAGATGGCTGATTTTCATTAGATTAACAGCCTATTTTCTTTGAACACGGTTTTAGCCAAAAGAATGTATTTATTTACATGCTTAATATACACATTGACTTATGAGGGGAACATCTCATAAAAGCTATTAAAAGGACACAAGGTTTCTAAAATTACAATTTTTTGTTAGGATTTTCTTCTGTTAAATATCAACTTTTACAAATGCTGCAGGAACATGTTTTTGCTTCTTTAGGGAAGTAGGTGTGAACATCAGACTTACATGCAAATAAGGTCTTATAACCTTGGTGGGAGGAGGTAGTGGGTCTGAACATAGTTTTGTGTGGGGGCTTTTGAATACGTGCCAGTATCGACTTAAGCTAGAAGCCACTTTAGAACAGAGACTGTTAACTTGTCACCAGTTACATACAACATCATGTACAGTAAGCAGCTAAAGGTCAAATCAATAACATGGTCAAAGCACTGTACTTATGAATTGGGCTCCCCTGCTGGTAGCACACTCATTTAGAATAATGAGCTGCAGATACATCTTCATCCACTACCAAGACAATTAAGTATCTGATGTTGGCAAGTCACAGCAGGTCCTAATTTCCAGATTAAGTACGGTGGCATACTAAGGACTACAACTCTCACATCACTTAAAGGATTTCCCAGATAGAAGAAGTCTAACTTAGGCATAACAGATGGAATTATATGCTAATTGGCTAATTATATGCTAATCATTAACTTGATGAGGCTCTTCTCATAGCAATAATACTAGATTGTGGTCAAATACATCCATGTCAATGGAGGGGCTCTATGAATATAGCACCCACACCAGTGGAACTACTTTCCCAATTCTACTAAGACTGCCCCTTCATTCTACTTCTCTCACTACTTGCAAATGAGTATTTTATATTTTTGGAAGGAAATCTGAATTACAGGCTTAGCTGGAAGAAATAAAACCAGAGACCAAGTAGTTTAATCCCTGGCTAAACAAGAGTTCTGTCTACATCACACCTGATGGGTTACCAAGGATGGGGAGAACTCTACTTTGCTTGAAGACCCCCCATGTGGAAAGCTCACTCCACTTTGGGATGGCTCTGTTGGTTAGGAAGCGGCCTAAGTTTCCCGTCTCTTAAGCAGAACAAATCTAATTCTTCAAATGAAACACTATGCAACAATACTCACCACTACAATGGAAATTTTTCAAAGTAACTGAAACATATATTGATTGGATCTATAAATACCTCACTCTCTTTGCTAAAGAGGAAAAAATTTTAAAAAGACAATATTTATGACAAAAAATATAGATAATAGTAATGAAAATATACTAAAATTGAGCGAAATTAAAAATTACAATGGCAGCCACTGGCCATAGAAGGAGAGTAAAATAGCTTTAAAAATTTGGTCTTGGGGCAGCTAGGTGGCACAGGGCACCAGCCCTGGAGTCAGGAAGACCTGGGTTCAAATCCAGCCTCAGACACATACTAGCCATGTGACTCCGGGCAAGTTGCTTGACCCTGATCGCCCTGCCAAAAATAAGTTAATTAAAAAAAAATTGGTCTTGCACTATTTTTCCAGAGTACAGTAAATTATAACTAAACAGTAGTACAATAATTAGGGAATCTATAGGGAATTCATTGCTGTTATTTTTCTTACTGTGACATTCTTTTTGAAAACCAGGGACAATTTTACATATTCACTAATACATGAGTACAATACAATTATACCACAATTCTTTACTATCTTCATTCAGATATACTTTTGGTTAAATTGTGTTCCCCCAAATATAATTAGTAGTATATAATAACCTAATATAATACATAGCGTAGTACAAAATAGAATATAGATGGTAACGATATTACCAGAATTACAAAAAGGTTCCATCACATTAAATAAGGAAAGGAAAATCAAGTTTCTGAGTCAGGCAGCGGCAGACTAATTTTGTAGACCTTTTCTACGGAAAACAAATTTAATATTGACAAAAAACAAGTTTAATACTGACAAGACAGGAAAGAAGTTAAGGGATGAGGGAAGAGGGTTGGAAAAAACAGTTTGTGAAGCAGGGTAATACCTCCTGTTCTGCTTGATACACCTTGACAGTAATATTCCTCTGGAAACCCACATCACCAGCGTCATAGAAGACTCCAAGACTAGTAATGACAATTGGGTAGAGAACTCGAAAGCTCACACTGACAACTTGATCCTCAGAGAACCCTGCTGCAGTTCCTTCAGGAAGACTGAATGCCTCGATTTCCTGATTTAAAACTAGGGAAGTAATAACAACTCATGTTTATACACCATTTTACAAAGCACTTTCCTCACAATAACCCTACGAGGTAGGTAGCAAAAGCATGATTATCTCCATTCTATAGAGGAGGAAACTATGATAAACTGCGACACAGAGTAAGAATCAGAAGAAATTAGAAACAGATGCTACATATACAAACCCAATGAAACCTTTCACCTATACCAACTTTTATCGTGAGCTGGGCTGCTAAAACTAAAGTGAGTAATTGCTTCTAAAAATAAACCAATTATTTGTTAGGCTTCTTCCTCTTCCCTCCAAATAGCAAGAATGGAGGGTGGAGCCAAGATGGCAGAGTAAAGGCAGGGACTCAGCTGAGCTCTCCCCTAAAACCCCTCCAAATACCTTTTAAAAATGACTCCAAATAGCAAGAATACCTACTCCACTAAAGAAGCAAAAACATGTTCCCATAGCATTTGTAAAAGCTGATATTTAACAGAAAAAAATCCTAACAAGATCCCTGCTGGCTACATACTGACTTAGAAAAGCACATATTACTATTACCTATGGTATATAGTATCTTTATTTATTTTGTTAAATGTTTCCCAATTAGATTTTAATTTGGTTTAAGCTACACGCCTGACACCTCTGCCCCAAACTAGAGCTGATCATCATTCACAGAAGCTTTACAATAAATAAAACATGTGTCTCTTTAGAAAGTGGATTTGAAATTTCCCTAAATAGTATTTCAAAATACCACAAAGATGAAGTAATTCCCTCTTCCCCAACCCCTGCCAAGAACTGCTCAAAACTTCTCATTCTGAGGACAGAGGTTTATTGAAGATTAAAAAGAATGTTTTCAAAGCACATTTAAGCTCTTTATTGCACCATGCTGTAGAGTTCCAGTTCTAGTTTTAATTTTACTTTTCTGTGTTATGGCAGCTTAAGCTCAAGGATTCTTGGGAAAGTCACAAACACATACACTACAAAACTGAATATGTAATTAATTTGAAATATTTTTAGAGAATGTGATTTGAATGAACAATACGGTAAAAATGACTTTGCAAGGAGTTCAAAACTCAGTAACATAATGTTTATCTTTCTCCTCTATTATATACGTAAGGAACAATTGCATATACTTGAAACACCAAAGTCCGATCTTCTGATAACATAAAAGAAAAAGAAAAATCATGTCCTTCTGAAATTCTACACATGCCAAGAGACTCCCATCTGTATCCCAATACATTAGGAGGTTTGCTAGGAAGTGGGGGAGAGAGGTTTAATTTTGTCAAAAATGACTACATACTGCTAAATTCAGCAACTCGAAATTAATAATCTCAGTATTGTGACTGACGGTAACCGTAGGGCCAAAAAGAGAGAAAAGCCTAGAGTGGATGAACAAAATCAAGATAACTATGAACACTAATGTGGTGTGGCACTCACCGGGATTAGTGATGTTCAGCAGTTTGCAGGAATAAGGGTCCTCTCGATCTTCCCCAGGCACGTCACAGCCACGAGCACCTATTATGAACTTCACAAGCACACTGAGAGATGTGTTGGCATTAACATCAATTAATAGTATTCTATCTTGACCATGCAGCTTCCTCCTATGCCCATTTCAAAAGCTGTCCTTTTTGAGTCATAAGTACTCATTAAAATTAACTTTCTAGCTTTGCTTTACTTCATGCTGAAGGAAAACAAGCAAACAAAAAATACTAAATAAACAGAGGCTCGTTTCTAACCTTACTCTACTACTGAAAGTTATAGATCCTACCTTTGGCCACCACTAAAAGAGGATGGCCAGTAAACTCCTGGATTATGACTGTTTCTTTATACTTCTATTATTGAGGCTACAGCATAATTTTAAAAAGAAGGTCTACATCATGACTCTCTAATATGAAATATAAGACTTCTGAAGTTCAGACACACTTTGTAAAAACACAAATATACTTTTTTTTTAGTTGATGGCCAGTCAAAGCAGAATCTTTTTCTTTAACAACCAGTTTAGGGTATATGAATATAAATAGAAACTATTGATGATTTTAAAAGTTTCTGTTGTAGACATTCGTCCTAGATGGCTTTTAGCCATGTTATATGCACATTCTCAAACAAAACTATAAAGGCAACAGATGTAATTGCAGGAAGAAATTTTTACCTAGGCTTACAAGGATATCCAATCAGTTTCAAAAACAAGCCACTAAGATTATTAAAGTGAAAGCAAGATGAGGCAAATTGGTAAAAGATAAAATGCATTTCAATTAAGAAATTCTTTTCCAATAATTAAATAATAATTTTCAAAATTCACTTATACACGATCTGAAGGATTACAGTCCTACAATTACTTAGGGATCAAGACATGAAAGAACCTTTAGTAAATGCCTTCAAAAGAATGAAAACAGTAGGAAATAAAGACTTGAAATCTGTATTTCTTAGAGCTAACTGTTGGTGACCATGAAATTCACTTTCAGTAATTTGGCTCTTAAGTTACCCAACCCTAAATAGCTTTGGGTCGATGCCTGCCAGAAAGGCACATCAATCCACCACTATAAACCTCTCCTTACATAGATATCCCTTCCACTAATCCCCACTATCATCTTGAGACTGGCTAGTCAGCTGACAAGAGAGAAAAGGGCACTGAGTTTTTGTTAGCCTGTTATGTGTTTTATCTAAAAGCCAACAGATAAGGTATTTTACCAAAACTCCCTGCAAGAAACTTAAGAATAAGAATACAGTACACATCACAAATATTACTTCACACAGGACTTAAATTTTTCCACAAAATTTCATTTTATGTGTACCTTGATTTTAAAAAAGTTAATTTTGTGGAGTTAGTGAGAAAAAGTTTATGGCATAGCTACATAGTCAATGTGTAATATCCCTCATTCTAAGGCTACAGCATGTAAAATACGCTATTTTAAAATTAAAACACTGGTATTTAAAATAAAAACATTCAACAAATACTCTTCTCCCATTATATGATTAAAAGTAATTCAGTTAAATTCATTTCTTGGGCATAACTGTAGCTAGACATAATAACTTCTCCTACACTGGCAACAGTCTAATCTTCAAAATAAATGTTCAGGATAACTGTTTCCTACTCTATGTTTCTATATATCCAGCAAGGCACTGAAATACGAAACAACTTACCGTTGACTTAATTCTGAATGCTGTTTCAAGTGCTTCAACCAGGTGTTCCTGATCACACTTCGTAGTTCATGATTATTTCGAGCTGACAGCACACCAACTACCACATCATAATGTCTTGATTTCCACTGAGGAAATAAAGTCAGTTGATCTGGAAATAAGTGATAAATATTTAGATGCATCCTATGCATCAAAAATAACCACAGTACCAAAAAAATGTATGTTAAAATTTTAAAAAAATATTTAAAATAGAAAAATATTTTAAGACATTTGAAAATATTTGAAAAAATAAAATATTTATTTCAATATTTTAAATTCTTTAAACCAAAGAATCGGTTTAGGGAAGCAAGTCAATCATCATTCTATTCCCTGGATAGACAAAACCTAAATATTCTCTGCTTGAAGAAGTCAGCATCTTTCAATAACTCTGTAACCCTTTAATGTTAAATAATTTTAGGGTCAACAAATTCCTTATCTAACAACCCAAAAGTGTGGGGGGAAAATCAGCCCTTTTGGAGAAAGGAACCACCTAAGGTCTTGGAGAAAAGATATTCACTTTATAGTTTACAGATCAGTAAAAGATAAGATTTCATTCACCTTAAGTTTAAATTTGCTTAGAGAAGACCTGAGGACCTAGCTGAAAGGAATGAGAGAAAAACATGTTAGAAGTAGGGCTGTCCACTGTGTTCTCCTCTACTGACCAGTTTTAGAAACTTCAGCATTAAGCACACAAAAACTCAAACAGGCAGGGCTCAATTCACCAACCTTACCTGGTCCCTCCTCAATCAGAAGCAGGGAAACTTCAGAGAAGACATCTCCCAGAGGTACACATTCACCAGGTTCTATTCAACTATGGCAAAGACTGATGGCAAATCCTTTTTGGGTTTAGTGCAGCCAGGGAGCTCATGACAGCAATCTACCTACCATTGCAGTGGCTTCTCAACTCCAGTCATATCTTTTGAATCAACACTTCTACTCTTCCCAGGTCTCACTCCAAGTAAATGCATCATGCCCTAGCAATATCCCACCACATGGAATATTCCTTTTCAAACCAGCCCTTGCACTTTTCAAATCAGCCTCTCTCACCCCCACCTATATTTTCAACCAACATTCTTTCAACCACTTTTGCGTTTACAGAAACTTGGCTCCACCAAAGAAACCCTATCCCTTGCAAACTTTTCCACTTGTGAAGACTTCTCCTCCCACTCCCTGCCTTCACTCACTAGGCCACAATTCCACCTTTACTCTTAAGAGGGTTATTTGTACCACTCTTTCCCCACCATCACTGCTATTATATACTGCCTTCCAAGACATTCTCCCATCTTTTTTTTTCCCCAATGAATTTATTATCTGGCTCATAAACAATTTTCTCCACCCTATCCCCTGCTATTATCCTCAGGGACTTTAATTTCAAATTGATAATACTTTAGCAACTTGATCTCTCAATTCCTCAACCTCAACTCCAACTTCTTTCTCTATCCCACTTCAGCCACAAACTAATACAGAAACATCTTAGCCCTTACCAGTTCGAAGAATTAGCTCGCCTCCAAGATGCATAAGTTTGAAATCTCATTAACTGACCACAACCACTTATCTTTCTTTCCCTACTAAACCCTGCTCTGCACTACACACTGAGTTTAAGATGCCTAGGGGGACATCTAATTTGAAATGTCCAGTAAGCACTTGGTGATGTGGGTCCTTATCACTGACTTAAATAAATTCAACAACCACTTATTAAGTGCCTAATATGAGGTGGGCACCTTGTTTTGTAATAGGGACCCAAAGACAAAAACAAGAATTTTATATTCTATGAGGAACACGTTTACATATATGTAAATGTAAAGTAATTTTAAGAGTGAAAGTACACTATTGGGGAGAGGGATTAAGAGGAAGGGCTTTGTATAGAAGGGGGTACTTGAACCATGCCCTGATGAAGGATATGGACCCAAAAAGGCAGAGGTGAAGGGACAGTGCTTTCCAGACAAACAGGACAAAGAAAGTATAATAGGACAAGGAACAACAATTTGGGGAAGAGATGGTAGGCCAGTTTCATACCAAATACATGAAGGAAAACACTTTGATCTAGTCTCACCAAAGAGGGTTCTTAGTCTTTTTTATTTCATGGATAATTTTGGAAGTGTGTTGAGTCCTTCTCAGAAATGATTTTTTTAAACGTATACAATAAAATACACAGAATTAGAAAGGAAATCAATTTTATTGAAATGACATTATAAAAATATTTTTTAAAGTTAATGGGTCCAGGATTAAGAAGCCTTGTATTAATAGGTCTGTCTCCTAATGTTACTATTAAAAGACTTTTCTATACAAAATATTTATAGTTGCTTTACATATAGTAATAGAAAACCTAGCAAAAATATTTATGTCTAAAAACTGGGAAATTGATTAACCTGTGTTACCAGCACAAGGAATTGTCATTGTATTGTATGTACTTCAAGGATCTGTGATTTTTGTTGGCATGGGCATTTCTTTTATTGATGCAGACTGAAACCCCTCAAACAGCATACATATGGCCTTTGGCAGTTTCCATGACCAGCCTGGTAAAGAGCCCCTCTGTGCTTAAATGGGTCTTTAGACAATGAATACAGATGCAGTTTGTTCCTGGGCCTATACTTGAAACCTTAGCTTTGGGAACTCAAGGTCACTTATACCATCATGAGGCACTGGAATAGGACTTTATGTAAAACAGGCTGCAAAAAATTACAAATATAAAGAATAAAAAGAAAATAGCAATGAAACGTGATACACAGATGGATAAGAAATCAGGGCATTAATGTCTTTTTTGAATTCAAAATGTAAATAAGCTTGAATTTTATTCCTTATTTGATAGATTTTTGTATTTTTCCATTTGTTGAAATTGTCATTAATAAGATTTTGGCAAATAAAAGCAATAGGAAAGATTTTTTTTTTAAAAAAGGAAAGCAATTTTATCCTAGTTTGCTCATCAACTTTGTTTCATGGGTTGCGATGTCCAGTGGTGCTAATAAAGCCTAGCTAATAGAACATCTGAGGCAGCTGGATGGCTCAGTGGATAGTGTGCTAGGCTTGGAGTCAGGAAGACCCGAGTTCAAATCTGGCTTCAGATATTCACTAGCTGTGTGGCCCTGGGCAAGTCACTAAACTTATGTTTGCTTTAATCTACTGGGAAAGAAATGGCAAACCACTCCAGTGTCTTTGCCAAGAAACCCCCATGAACAGTATTGGCATGCTATGGTCCACTGAGTCATAAAGAGTCAGACATGACTTAAAGACTGAACAACAAAATATAACGTTCACACTGGCAACACAGACTACAAAATCAAACAAAGTCTTCAGGGGCACAGAGGAGTCAACCCAAATGTAAAATGAATATTAAAGAAATGAATTGGAAAATATTCTAGTAGGATGGCAGCCAAAATGACCTAGCAGTAGGGTAGTAAGGCCAAGGTCAAAGCGAAGGCTGTCATCCTATCAGTAACTTAGGAGGGCCTGGACCAATTCTCTCTCTCTCTTTTTTTGGCTACACAATGGGGTAAAATGACTTGCCCAGGGTCACACAGCTAGAAAGTGTTATGTGTCTGAGGCCAGATTTGAACGCAGGTCCTCCCGAATCCAGGGCTGGTGCTCTATCCACTGTGCCACTGAGCTGCTCCAGCTTGGACCAATTCTCAAGGTCAACCAAGTTTTTCAAACAGATAACTGAAAATTCCCACCTTCTCAGAGACAGAAAGCCAAGTTGGGAAGTGGACCAGAAAGACTTAAGTCAAGCAGGTTGAAAGGGTTAGAACACACTCTAAAACTTTCCTACCTTGTACTCCCTTTCACATTGCAGCACGCAGGGAAGTTTTTAGGAAGCTTATTCAGCCTGCCACGATGGTTTCTTTACTCTGCCTATATTTCTATATAGGCTACTGCTAGCTATTAGCATCCCATTTTGAGCAGGTTAAGTAGAGATAAGGTGAACAGCTAGAAAGTAGATTACACAGCCCCAAATATTCGAGAGCTGAACGTTAATGGCTCTATTCTATCGAGAGGCATCAAACACACAGGTCTCTTCTTCCCCACAGATTAAAATATAATTGGGAAATATTTGACAAAATAAACAAAAATATAACAGAATGGCTTTCTAAGTCAATATGTAGTCCACAGGGATCCTTGTGCACAGTTTAGTAGCCCCACTTCTATTTGACACTACTGCTCTACATTCTTTCACTTGGAAACTTCCATCAGCTCCCATGAAGATTACTCCCAAATCTAAACATCTAACCCTAGTCATCTGAACCTCCAAATGCCGTCTGGAAACTTCAAACTAAATGTCCCATGTCCATCTCAAACTCACCTTGTACAAAACAGAACTTTTCTACAAAACCTACCTCCTATTATGAATTCTCTATTCCTTCCAGTCACCCACGTTCACTATCTGAGCATTATCTTTGACCCTTCACTCTCCCTCACCCCACATATTCACTCACTTACCAAATTTTGTCATTTCTATCTCTACATCTCTCCTATCTCCTTTCTGTTGACATGGCTTCCTCCCTCAGATCAAGCCCTCATTCTTGCCTGAACTACTGTAATATCCTCCTCCATTAAAACATGTCCTCCTTGACGGTAAGCACTCTTATTTTTGTCTTTTTATCTCTAATAGCTAGGAAAGTGCTTGGTACGTAGTAGATGCTTAATAAACTGTTGCTGATCGATTAACTAAACTCACTGGAAGCATATAATGAGATGAAAGAGATCAGATGCTCTATAGCAGAGGTTCCTAAGCTAGCACCCCCTTAAAAAAATACTCAGCACCCCCCTCCCTGAAATCTACTCTTTAACTTTTTTTAATTTGTATCATTTCAGAAAAATAAATTTTAAAAAGACACATCTTAAATGTAATAATTTATTGTAAATTTGTTTTTTCTGCATTGAAATTTTGATGACGCAATATTATGTCATGTAACTGTACAGCAGTGTAAGTCATTACATGCTCATATTCCTGTTGATGCATGCTAGATTTCCCAACAATGTACAACATGCTCGCCTGCTAACACTGGCTTGTTAAAACCTATAGGCGGACTTGCACTGATCAGTTATAATTTGCATTTTGTGTGTTTATTTGGAAAATAATGTAATCACTACGACTTTAACTCTGTTACACAACAGATGAAACATGCACGCAAGGTTTTTCAAAATTTTCTTATCTTTTCTTTCCTTATGCTTCCACCGCCCTTTATTTTTATTCAACGCCCCCCCAAATGCACCCAACACTACTACTGCCTCCCTGCTGGGGGGGGGAACGACACGACACTTTAGGAATCTATGCTCTATAAGCCTCATTATCTTAGCAAACCATTATTTTCTTGTACTTCAGTTTCCTCCTCACAACAAAAGTATACATTTCATTCATTGAAATAGGCATTGATACCTTAGTAACATAATTCTTGGGAAATCTGAATGCTGTCACTATAGTAAAACTTAAACACTTAATTCTTGGGAAATCTGAATGCTGTCACTATAGTAAAACTTAAACACTTTACACTGGTCTTCAGGGGAATATAAAGGAAAAACACTAAGTGCACTTCCCTTCTCTCTCTAGAGAGGTGGGAGAGTACACCACGAAGGTTGTATACATTGTCAGACACTGTGAGTTTAACATCACTGCTTTTTTTAGAAAGGTTTCCGAGTGGGCAGTATATATGGAATCTTGAATGTTGCATAAAAAAGGCATCAACATACATTTTTAAAAAACTTGAAGTGTCTTACTGGACTTGGGGTTGAGTCAAATATGGGCTCTGTCCACCTACTTACAAACTATGTGACATTTGGCAACCTCTCTGAGTCTGTTTCCTCTTCTACTTGATAGATATGGTAAGACATTATTAATACTTCGCTTGGGGAGGGGGCTGTTGTGAACAATCAACCAGTCAATAAGCATTTATTAATCACCTATTATTTACCAGGGTCTGGGTATACAAAGACAAAAATTACGTTGCTCCTGCCCTGAAGGACCTTATATTCTATAAAGCAGACAGACAGACAGACACACACAGTCATTTCGAGAGGTCAGCCACTAGCACCTGAGTAGTAATCAGGAAAGGTTTATTGTACAAGGGGCTTTTGAACAAAGTCAAGGGAAACCGGGGATTCTAGATGGTGGAAGTGAAAAAGGTGTCTACTGGGTATGGGGAACAGTCAGTACAAAGGCTCACAGATGGTAACTGGAGTCTTGTAAAAAATCAAAAGAAAGCCAATTTGGCTGCAGGAGGAAAGTAGGGAGTAATGTATGATAAGGCTGGAAAGTTATGGTAAGGTCAGATAATGGAGGGCATTAAATAACACAACAGAAGAGGTTATATTTAATCCTAGAGGCAATGAGGGCAACTGGAATTTACTGGGTAGAAGAGTGGCATAATCAACAGGAAAATCTCTTCAGTAGCCACATGGAGGGATTTGAGCAAAGTTATTTTATTAACTAATGTACTTTATAAACACGAAGACCTGTGTTCAGCTCTGCCTCAGACATGTAATAACTGGGAAATTTTGGGCAAATCTCTGGGTCTGTTTCCTCATTTGTAAAATGTGGAAGCTGGCTCTCTGAATTCTCAAATTCTTTCCAATTCTATCTCTATGGGATGAACTCATCCATAAAACAGAAGACAGAAGAATGGAATAGAAAGCAGAATCTAACAAGGTGTTTCTTACAAGAAACATGACTGAAAACTAAGGGCACAAAAAGTTAAAATAAGGGGCCCTAGGGCAAAATCTATTATGCTTCAGATGAACCTTAACTCTATGATCCTATAACAAAGCATCTTTTTTAAGTACTTACTCTATACAAAGCACTGTGGTCAGTGCTGGAGCTACAAACAGAAACACAAGACAGTTTCGGCTCTCAAAGACCCTCACATTCTAATAGGGAGACACACATAAAGAAGGTTTCAGCTGCACATCAGATAGAAAGGCCAAGTAGCAGAGCAGATGGTAATGTCCTGATTTTCATTAGAGACTTCTAACAAGGAAATCCACAATTGTAGAGATCAATTAGACAAGTTCTACTTTAATTACAAAGTCACTGAATATGCAGAATTTTCAAAACTGTGCTATATTTAAATACAAAATAACATAAATACCACAGAAAAGAGAGTAATAATAAAAAGTAAAATAAAATCAACATTTATTGGCAACAACTACATACAAGGCACTATGTTCCAGAGGCTGTGCAAAGTCTACGATAAGAAGTTTTTCAAATTTATCTCCATACCTAAAAATAAAACATCAAACTCAAGTGAAAAAACCCACAAGATTAAAATAGATTACTTCACATGACCTTAACCAAAGGTCATAGTTATGTTTACTATAACTAATAATTTGAATCTGTTCCCTTGTGTACAATAATAATTTTTTGTATACATTTAAACAATCAACACTTAATAAAGACAGGATCCACAGCCATCTAAAACATGGAAACGACTCCAAAGAAGCAGCTACTAAAAAAATCATTGCAATGTACTTTCTGTCCACAGTGCACGTTATTTCAGCTTTGTTCTTTCATTATCACCCCTTTATTCCATTAATTTAGTGCAAAAATGGCAGAAAATAAAAACAGGAAATGGTATGTCATTATCTAGTTATGCTGCAGTAGTTGTATCCAAGAAGGCAAACTCAGACAAAATATTCTCTTGCATACCTATAAATGGCAATATGCAGTCTCCATAAGACTATCTCTCTTACAGAAACCAGATTTGTAAAAATTAATACAACATTAGAGGTAAAGAAAAGTAGCAAGCCTACCACAGCTTCTTCATGCCTAGAACGTTCTCCCTCCTAAACTCCACCTAAGGAGCCAGCTTCCTTCAAATCCCACCTTCTTTTTTTACAGATAAGGAAACAAGCCCACAAAGAAAAACCCAGGACCACCTAGTTAAGTGTCTAAGGCAGATCCTCTTGACTCCTGGTCCGGACTCCTGCAGGTCCTCTTAGCCCACTCCCTCAATTACCCTAGTGTTTAATCCACTAGGAAGTGGTCCAGCTCTCCAAAGTTCTCAGGTTCCTTGGACTTGCATAGGGCCATGCCTTAAGCAAATCTACCCCTCCTTTATGGAAATATAACAGCAGCCTTTAAACAGCTTTAGATTTACCACATGGAAAAAGGTAAAACATTTGTTTTATGTTGTACCAAGAGGGCACAGCAGGGGCCAAAGGTTGATCACCAGGAGGCAGATCTACCTAAAAACAAAAGTTTATCTCAATTAGAGTTGTCCAACAAAGGAATGGGTTTCCTCTGGAGAGATTGTTACTGTTGTGGTTGACCTTACATACAGAGGTAGGATTACCAAGTGAGATTCCATAAAAGAAACTCCAGCATTGGGTGGGATTCTGAATTAAACTACTTTTAAATAACCTTCAAATTCAAAGGTTCTATGACCCTATTATATTGGGATACATTAGTACATGAGGGCATCACTGGATTAGATATAAAATAATCATTTTTAGAGGTTATGAAGCTTACAAGGCTATTTTCTTCTATGCTAATTAATGACACCTGGGCACAAGGTGGTACAGTAGATAGAGTGTAGGGCCCGGGGTCAGGACCTGAGTTCAAATGCACCCTCAGACATTTGCTAGCTGTGTGACCCTGGGCAAGTCACTTAAACCTGTTTGCCTTAATCCACTGAAGAAGCAAATGGCAAACCACTCTAGTATCTCTGCCAAGAAAACCCCATGGAAAATATTGGTGTGCTATGGTCTTCAGTGTCATGAAGAGTTGGACATGACTGAACAATACCACCAACAACTAAATTATGAGCATAAAGTTTACTTATTCTTGTTTATGTCACCCCAAGCACCTTGTAAGGGCATATACACCCAGAGGGTATTCCATAAATACCTGCTGACTAACATTATGAGTACATCATGCTATTAAAAAAAAAAAAAAGCCCATAAAGGAAACCAAGTAGAAACCTAGCAGAAGGCACAGGGCATTACTGATCCTTAAGTGTGATAAATTACTGCTCATTCCAATTTGGAGAAACTTAAAAATCTTTTTTCCATGGAACTTAAAAGAACTGCAACACTAGATATGTCATCAAATCCTATTTGAACAGGACTTAATCGTAAGGGCAACACAAAGAAGCCTCTTCAACTTGCTTGTACTGCTTCTTTCAGGGAAACAGAATCAAAACAATAACCAAAAAATGTTAACCTATCAAGGTCTAAGAATTATCACTAATTAGTCAGAACAGTTAAGGATTCCCAAATATTCCATTCTTGTCTTATAAACTTTTGGTTACCAGAGAATTCTACTTTTTAGGGGATAATGGATAATTTCCCAGAAGAATTAAACATAAAACAACAGATATGCTCCCTAACCACTCTAAAGGATTCTTATACAATCACAACTTTCTTTCCTAATCGTAGTTTTTCTTCTTAAAATGTTTTGATTAACCGAAGCCTGAATACTGTTTTCCAGGGCCAAAGACCTTGTGCTCAAGAGCAAAGAATTTCTTTTTAAAAGAAATACTTCACCAAAACATGGATATGATCAAATAAAAAAGGACTTTGACTATTTTCATTTATACTCTATTTGGTGGAACCTGAGAACTAAATTGAAACAGAACTTCCACCAGAGCCATGCCTATTTCAAGTCTGGATCCGTTTCAACTCTCTCAAGCATGCAAAAAAAAACAAAACAAAACTACAACACTTACAGCAGTTATTCTTCACACAAAAACCAGATTTTTTTTTTTTAAAGGAAGGTTGCAATGGGTCCCAACAATCCTGTGTAAACAAACTTTGAGCTTAGGGAGAAATGGGGTCTAGAACAGCCCAAAGCTGGCCCTGAGCAAGTCGGACGAGGCCAGCCTGGACACAGGCGAAGGAAGGACTTCCAGTAGTGATTACGTGTGTGTATGCGTGTGCATGCATGTGTGCAAAAAAGGCTGGAAGGAAAGGGAGCAGAGATCGCTCCCGCCGGCGAGGTTTTCTGTATGGAGAATAAGAAAAAACACACATATTAGCTTTCGCCGGTACGTGGCTTTTACTCTAGGATCAGATGAGAAAGCTCCTGCCAAGGTTTAAAGCGCTGCAGAAGGTTGGTCGTCACTATTGTGACTGTTTTGCGGTCTCCCTCACTCCTGCAAATCTCGGTGGTAAAGCGAGGAGGGTGGGGGGGGGGCAGACGAGGCTCGGAACCGGCCCCTGCCCCTCCCCCCGCGGCGCTGAGACCCGCCCCCCGCCCCACCTCACCTTTCCCGAGGCTCACCTGCAGGGCCGGCCCCGGAGGAGGAGGAAGAGGAGGAGGAGGAGGAGGAGGCGCAGGCGGGTGGCGGGGAGCGCAGCCGCAGCCAGAGGTGCAGCGCGGCCCCGAGCAGACACGGGCACAGCAGCACCAGCCAGTTTCGCATTGGCCGCCCCCGCCCGCTCCACCTCGCGCCCCCACCGCGCCGGGCTCCCTGGCGTCCCGGGGTCGGAGGAAGGCTGGGGAGAAGGCGGGAGACGGAGGCGCAGGTGGGGAGGGGATTCCCCCGCGCGACCACCCTCTCCAAGACAGTGCGCGCGCGTGCACCCGCCTGCCTGACCCCCGCGTGCGTGGACAGGATCCTCGCGGACTCTCGGGGAAGATTTCCCAGACCCCCGGCGGAGGCGGAGGCGGAGGCAACGGCGGTTCAGCTACACGAGGCCCCACCCCTTCGGCTAGGCTTCTCTCATGGCTCCTCCCACCTTTTTTCTCAACTCTCCGCCCCTTTTCCTACAGGCCCCTCCTACTCTGGGCAGAAGGCCGGGAACTGAAGTTCCACCCCGAGCCCAGGCAGGGGGCGCGCCCTTACCCAATGAAACCTGAGAACTATAATTCCCAAACGCCCCTTCTCCTCCCCGCCACCAGCTCTTCTCAGCACACGGGAGCGGGGCCGATCGGCGTTCAGAAATGTGCGTGACGTTCACGAAATCTGCTGCCGCCTAACGGACTGGGGAAGCCGGAGGGAAGGATATTCGTGGCTCTGCGGCTGCGCGCCGTAGGGGCAGCCATGCGTGACAGGGGATGATGCGTTTGCCCTAGGAGTTGTGGGGTTGAGAATCGTAGACTCCACCGGGTTAGGAGGGCACTCAAACCCCAGAATTCACCACGCCGGTGGAAACGGAGCCGGCGGCCCCGGGGGCTGATGGGAAAAGCCATCCCGAGTAGTTGCGGGTCACTCGTAGGGGAGTTGGTCTCTAGGGTGAGCCTTTAGAAAGATGTCTTCCTTTTGACCCGGAAGAAGATGCCGCGATCTTCACGTTTGGCTGCCGCCTGTGTCAGCTTACGGAACCAAGGTTTCTAGAGATGTACTACCCCTCCCAGGGCGGGAAGGACTGGTGGAACTAGCCCTGGGAACGACCGCCGCGAATGGTGCCGCTGATGGCAGCCTACCCCCTGTGAGCACGCCAAACGTCCTTCAGACCTTGTAGCCTTCCCCACTCCTCAGTGTGCCGATTATCGATCCATTGCCAGAGCTTGTTATTCCTGTCTCCGTAACATCTTGTATCAGTCCTCTGGGTTCAAATCCTGCCTCGGACACTTAGGCGCTGTATAGCCATACATATACAAGCCACCTAACTTCTCAAATCATCGATTTCCTCATCCGTAAGAGGAGGAGGTTGGACTAAATGACAGTAGTAAGGCTGATTAAATGATGATGATAATAGCTAATTGCTTTGCAAACCTTAAAGCACAATATAAATATTAGTTATCATTTACATGTATTTATATATCACTTATGAACACGATAGAAATGTTATCATTTAGGTATCTATGTCATTTATGTGTATAAATACATATTTATATATCATTGCAAACCTAAAAGTACAATATAAATATTAGCTATCATTTATATATATCATTTATTTATATATATATCATTTGTGTATTAAGTTTGCAAACCTTAAAGCACAGTATAAATATTAGTTATCATTCACATATACATATATATCACTTATGAACACCACATAGATGTTAGTTATTTGTGTATCTGTGTCATTTATGTGTACAAATACTAAATTATATATCACTGCAAATCTTATCATCATTTATATATATCGTTTATATAAATATATATCATTTGTATGTATCACTTTGCAAACCTTAAAGCACAATATAAATATTAGCTGTTATAATCACATATATATGCCCACACACATACATACATACATCTCAACAACACTGCAAGGTAGATACTATTATTATCCCTATTTGACAGATGAGGAAATGGAGGCTGAGAGACTTTAAGTGACTTGCCCAGGGCCAAAATATCTTAAGGCAGGATTCAGACTTAAGTCTTACTGATTCTTCTAAGTCTAGCCATCTAGCTGCCTAGGACCACTTCTCACTAAAAGGGAGTCCTGAAGCCCATTGGTATTACATACTCTCCTTATTGGTGGAGGTCAATGCCTTCCCATGGATGGGCAGTGGATAGAGTCATGGAGTCAGGAAGACCTGTGTTCAAATCCTACCTCAGACACTTAATAGCTGTGTGACCGAGGGCAAGTCACTTAACCTCTGTATGGCTTAATCCACTGGAGAAGGAAATGGCAAACCTCCAGTACCCTTGCCACGAAAACCCCATGGACAGTATGGTGCAGGAGGTCATGAAGAGTGGGACACAACTGAACAATGAACAGGGTAGGGTGGAGTTGGTGAGAAGCAGAGAGAGGAGAGCTCCCATACATTCAGGTCTCTTCAGTGTCTGTTGAGTGCCTTCGGGTCTCTTCTCTTTATTCAAATTTCTTGAGTTGCTTCTGGCTTAGTTTGGAAAGAGAAGATTGATTTTGCCAATTCTACTTAAGGTTGCTGAAGTGAAAATAAGACAACTCTGGGAAGAAACCAACCTGAGAGCTGACAATCTCCATCATGTCCCTATCCCCACTTTGCTATACTAGAGACTTTAGGGAACTTCCCCTTGGATGAGATCTAGGAGCTCTCTCTTATGTTGGCTTCTTCCCAGTGTCTTATTCAAAGAAAGTGAAGAAACCTGAGCAGACTAGAACTCTCTCTTCTCTTCTCATCAACTACACCCTGCCCTTCAAATGTGACCAGGGCATTGATCTCCACCAGTGAGGAGAAGGTCCCATGCCAATGGACTTTGGGTTCCACTGTTCATGCAGTCACTGTCTTAGTTGAGGCCCTCATCAGCTTCAGCCTATTGAGGTGGTCTCCTAATGGTTTGCCTCAAAATTCCCCCAATCCCAATTCATTCTCACACAGCTGCAAAAAAATTTTCCTTAAGCCCAGGTATGATCATGTCACTCTAATAAACTCCCATGGCTCCCTGTTACTTCTAGGATCGACTATAAAATCCTTTGTTTTAAAGTCTTTCACAATCTGATCATAATTTATCTTTTCAGCCCCATTACTTACTACTTTACATACTCTGCAGTCCAGCTAAATTGATCTCTTTGTTTCTCACATAGGACACTCCTTCACCTATTCCGTGCTTTTGCACTGGAAGTCCCACATCCCTTCCCTAATCCTCCCAAAAGCAAGCAGTATCTTTCCCCACCACCTTGTATTTATTCTGTGTATGCTTATTAATGCACATGTTATCTCACCTAAGGCAGGATTCAAACTCAAGTCTTCCTGATTCCAAGTCTAGCAGTCTTATCGACTATGCCTTCCTTGAGAGCAGGAACTGTTTCATTTTTTGTCTTTGTGTTCCCAGAAAATCACAGTGAAGGTCAATGAGGATGAATGTCTAGGAGTGAGCTAAGGCTGGAAGGTCTAGGAGATTTTTTTTTTTATCATACACAAGCATTTCAGAATTCAAGATCATGGAATTGGTAGTAACAGTGATGGTGAGATCAAGCAATCAATCAACAAGTATTTATTAAGCCCCATGATTTCCAGGCCCTCCACATCTTCCTCTTTTCCCCATCCCTAAATAATGCTCTGGCCTCAATTTCCTCACTTCACTGCCTTGCCTCAATAGTTTAGCAATTGAACTATATACACTGACCTCCACCCACCTGTATTCTATTCTCCAAAATCCCTTGCTCTCTTTTCCTACAGCTGCTTATAACCTAGCAATCTTTAAACCTGGGTCATCCCTATCATTTCCCCTTTTACCTCCTGCTCCTATGCTGTTGAAACCCTTTTGAAAAAGTCACATAATCATGCTGATGGCCAAGACACCCCCCAAAAAAATTCTGGGCTCATATCAGGTCCAATTTTAGGCTCTGACTCAAAATACCAATCTCTTTGGGTCCTTGCTCCCACCCAAAGATTACATGGTGAATCCCATATATAGTTTGAGTCTACTTCAGTACAAGTGATGGGATGTGGGCCCAAGCTGAGACCTTTGCCCCTCACCCCAAAAAGAATTTGGGTCCACTTTGTCTGCCAGCCCCAGGAAACCCTTGAACTTTCTTTGAACTCACTTGGTGAGGGAAGTCTCAAGCAGTTGCCTGATAATCCACTCAAATAGCCATTTTTTATCTCCTAGGCCCAATCTTCCAATTCTTTGTTACCCTAATTAAGCCTAGCCCTCCATTGTCTATTCCTGGATGGCCTATTCAACCTCCCAGTCACTCCCAACAAGATCCTCCCTAGACCCTCCCGTCACCCCAGCTTACTGGCCACACCCATCAAGACAACCCTTCTCCCAGCCCCTTCTCCAGGCACCCCAAACTACTTGACCACTCCTAGATCCCTTCCATAGTCTTTCTGTATGTAAGATCCATCCTTGCCACCATTTAGGGCCTGAGACTTCCTCATGCCTGTTCATCCTTACAAGTGTCACAAATGTTCAGATTCCTTAAGAGTCTGGCCTATATGGCTCATCTTTAATAAACTTTGTCTTTGGCTGAAAGAAGGCTTGGGTCGAATACTTTTGGGCAGAACCCGTGTGTCATGATTTTGAGGTTCCAGCACCCCTAACTTCTAAACCTCAACACAAGTACTCAAGGTAAAAAGTATACCCTGTAACAATGTAAATGGAAAGAACACATCCACTAAATTGAATGCTGTATGATTATGATGATCAAACTTGGCCCCAAAGAAGAGAGAAGAGACTGCACCTCTCTCTATTGTAGAAGTAAAGAGCTGTGGGTATTAGTGCAGAATGTTGTACATACTGTTTGGCTCTGTGTGTTGGTTATATCTGAAGAACTTTCCCCCGCCTTTGTTATATTGCTCTTCGGTGGAGGAGAGGAATGGCATATAGTGTGAAAGGAAGGTGATATAAAAACAAAAGATATCAGTGACAATTTTTAAAAGTTACAAACTCAAAAAATCCTTCACTTGACCTTGCCATCCTTTCAAATTATCCTATCTACATCTCACCTCCCTTTCTCTGCTAAATTCTCAGAAAGAGTTGTAAGGACAGCTAGTTGGCACAGTAGATGGAGAATTAGACAAAGTTAGAAAGACCAGAGTTTAATTTTGACCTAAGACACTTACAGGCTGTATGACCCTAAACAAGGCATTTAAATGCTGTCTGCCTCAGTTTCCTCAACTATAAAATGGGGATAATAGTAGTATCTACCTTCAAGAATTGTGTGGATCCAATGAAATAATATTTGTAAAGTGCTTTGCAAACCTTAAAGTGCCATATAAATGCTAACTAGGTATAATCTCATCCACTGCCTAATTTCTTTACAACCTACTCACTTCTCAGCTCCTTGCAATCTGGCTTCTGACTCTATCATTCCTAAAACCACTATCCCCAAAGTTACCAGTTATTTCTTGAATGCTGGCTTTGATGTGCTTTTTCTTAGTTCTTTGTTCATTTCAGGGAAGGGCCCAGCCCTCCATGTTTACTCCATTCCTCTCTGGGTTCCGCTCCTGACTCTCCAGCATGTCCCACCAGCCTC
Organism: Vombatus ursinus; assembly: GCF_900497805.2. Taxonomy (NCBI): domain Eukaryota; kingdom Metazoa; phylum Chordata; class Mammalia; order Diprotodontia; family Vombatidae; genus Vombatus; species Vombatus ursinus. The sequence goes on from NW_020954576.1 coordinate 65,035,968, forward strand.
TGACCCTAGAATATCTCTCTACACCTATGGCCTCTTCCTCTGATTGGTCAATTCCTCCTGGAACTCCCACGTGAAGGAAGGACTCATCATTCTTCATTCTTCTCCATACTTTTCTCCTGACTCTGTAGACTTTTTTCTCTAGCACGCTTCCCCACCATTTTCAGCTGCTTCCTCCTTTAGAATGTGAGCTCCTTGAGGGCAGGGACTGCCTTTCATTTTGCTCCTATTTGTATTCCCAGTGCTTAGCCTGGTACCTGGCACAGAGTAAGTGCCTAATAAATGCACGTTGACTGAATACCTGTTGTGTATGCCAATAGAATATAAACTTCTTAAGAACTGGTACCATTTCATTTTTGTCTTTCTCCCAGTACCAAGCATGGTCCCTTGCCCACAGGTGCTTAATAAATGTTCATTGAATTGGAGAAAAAGATTCCTTTGCCCCTATTACAAATTCATGGTGCAGAACAAAAGGTGACATATAGTACAATGCATATGGCAAGCAAAATGAACACATGGTAAACTATGGGAATGTTAGCTTCCTTAAATGTTATTTAAGGAAATATATTCCCTTCTCTTCCTTTCCTGAAATATATTGCTAGACAAACATCCTGCAAATGAATTGAAGGGCAGAATACCTGAATGCCAGGACCTTACCACACTGACCTCTCTTCAGGACAAATCATGAGCAGGGAGGCAAGTGATTCAACATCAACATGACCTCTGCACTTTTGATACTGCTCCCTTGGTAGAATAATACTCATCTTTACCTGGTAACCTGTTTTTTGGCTTTTTTTTTAAATTAAATTTCCTCCAACACAGTTAAAAATAAAAATCAATCACATTTGTCCCTTATTTGTTCCTCAAACTCTGCCTGTTTTCTTTCAATTGCTTTGGAGGCTTGTTACTTGTTTGACTCAAGATTGCCTGAGTATCCAACACTGTATGAATATCAAATCACTCTAAGTCATCAGCTGACTATGTTGATTGTAAATCAATCCCCGGGTGCACTGAATAAAGTTTTAATGGGATCCATGGAAACAAAATCTGAATGATAATGTCAAAAGGGATGGTCTAAGAAAAATAGCAAGAGATCTTTTTTGTTTGTTTGTTTTGTTTCCCTTGTTTGCTGTTTCCTAAAACTGAAAATTACTTCATACAGCAACAGCGTTATGTATCTTCCAAACTTAGCAAACATTTATGTTTTCTAACAGTAGGTGGCAATAGCAACTTGGGTGGCTTGCATTAATTTGTCTTCTATATAAAACATTGTCATTTGGGCAAAGAATTGGTAAAAGCTAATTTGGAGCAGTTCTGTTCTTACTCTCGTGCTGCTGAGAGGCCTGTCAATAAGGCCTAGGGCCTCTGTCTGTGAGGTCAGGCCTGGGCAGCTGGAGGCCTGTGCATCCTTGATGGCAGGAATCTTGCTATATGGGCCACCCACACCCCTACAACTTTACTGGTTCAAGACTCTTATTTGGCATTAAAAAAAAAAACCAAAACAAAACAAAACAAAAAACCCAAGCTATACTCCAGGCCTCATCTCAGAAGACCCCTTGGAAGTCCCCCCCTTGGAAAACCACAGTTCAAATAGATTAGTAAATACAAGCTGGCAGGGTCAAGACCTTGCTGGAACTGCAAAAGAAGACAGCAAATGTCTTCAGGACTTCCAGTGCTGGGTAAAGGGCTTGTTGAGTTGAATCAAACAGGGTTCAATTGACTGTGTTGTTGGTAGACAAAGAATAACTTGAGTAAACCCTCAAAGGATACTAATGGAGGTGAGATTAGCCCATAAGTGTGCAAATCTACCCTCCCTTCCACTGTCTAATGATGCCTAGAGAAGGGTTACCTGCTTGCTCCAGAAAGCTCCCTCCCATTCTGCCCCTCTGGAAAGGAAAGTGTTTTGATAGGCAAAGTTGGCCTCACTGGCACTACCGGGATCAGAAGAAACTTGCAAAACTGCATATGTTTGAAAATCTCTACTTCCCTCTCCTCAGAAAAAGCTGTCCCCTGCCATCCAGGAAGCACTATGGAAGAAACTCTTTAAGTGCCAAGGGGACCTATTTTAAAAAGCACAGCCTTATACCTTGCATTGAGTAGCTACCTTTGACTTGGGCAAACTTGAAGAAGGCCATAGGAGGAGATGATCCCAGATACAGTAGGAAAATCTCAAAAAGGTGAACACTTCTTCTGGCAAAGCCCTCTTCACCGTCCTCCTCTTCTGAAAGATTTCTGACTCATGCATGCCCCAACCACCAATTTCCTTATTTCAAGGCCCAGCCACGATGGCATTGCTAGAGCAAAAAGAAGCTTCTTTGACTGGATCTGTATGAAAAATTCCTCATTTCTCCTTCCTGCCACTGAGGAAGGTGGTCCCTGGCATCCAGGAAATGTGACAGCAAAAGGAAATCTTGGCAGCTGCTGGTTGGACTACCAAATTCCCTTATAACTGGGCTTGTGATTATATGACAATTAAGTAAAATAACCATTTCTGAAAGGTGATAGGGGCTAACGTTATTTTGGAAAGCACAGAATATTTTTTATTTTCTGATGTTCTGTGTCCCTCCTTTAAGAATGCATCTAAATTTGTCATGTTGAAAAAAATCTGCTAATAAAACATTATTTACTGGGGTGGGGGGAGCTACTTTGGCCACTGGTGTGCATGACATGATAAGGATTTTAAAATTTGATCTAATTTGGGGAAATCTCATGTGTTTTTATGACTCAATGAATTTTGATGTTAGAAGGGAGCTCAGAGTCTTTCTAGTTCAATACACATCTGAACAAGAATCCTCTCTCCAATTTTCCTGACAACTTGTGGTCCAGCCTTTGCTTGAAAATTCCCTTTGTGGGAGACGCACTACCTCCCAAGAGAGTTTATTCTACTTTTGGACAACTTCAACTGTTAGGAGACTTTTCCTAATATTGAACCAAAAATTTCCTTTTTTGCCCATGACTCCTAGCAGAAAAAGCATTCTTCCTCTTCCACTTGACAACTCTCCATATACTTGAAGCTAGATCTAATGTTCCCCCTATATCTTCTCTTTTTCACTCTGAACATCTCCTGTACCTTCAACCCTTTTGCATAAGGTATGATCTCAAGGCTCTTCACTGTCCCAGTGGCTGATGAAAAATGATTATACTTATAATGGTTTCTTTGGGAACTACAGAGAAAAAAAATATTAGTATAGTTTGTGAAATAGTTTTGGTTTCATGTCATTTTAACACTATAATTTTCTTCTTGAATGGTGAACTGTCAACCTCCTAGCAGAGCACTTGATGTAGTAATTTTATCTCTGTGATTCTTAAATGCTATGGTATGTCAGCGTTTACTGGGATTTATTACTAAATGTCCTCAGGAGGACAAATTCTTGCTGGGGGAGGTGCTCCTTTGTGCCAACATATGAAATAGAGCAAAAAACTGAACTTGAATTTTTGCCCATTTGCCTCGTGCCTTTATTCCATCATGGGGATGAATGGGTAGGGTGCAGTTAGAAGATTTCTCCCTCATCACAAGTAATTGAGAAGGTTTTGTAACAGAAACACATGGCAGGGCTTAGCTAGTGACATGAGAGGACAGTTCCTCAGGCTGTATTTTCTAAGCCCAAGATATGGTATTTCTTGCTTGCAAATGTAATTTTTCTTTAAAATTCTCTAAAATTCCATTTCTGTGGTTATCCTAGAGAAGCGATTATTATCAATATTATATACATGTACACATATATACATCTTTATGTATTCATATATGTGTTTTCCTTTTTAATGGTCTAGGGGACTGGAGAGAGAAAAATAGATTCCTGTTAACTTTTGAAAATAGGAAGGTGAGGAGTTCTATAGATGTGGAATGTTTCAGATGTTGTTGTTCAGTCGTGTCTGATTCTTCATGACCCATTTAGGATTTTCCTGGCAAAGACACTGGAGTGGTTTGCCCTTTCCTTCTCCAGCTCATTTTATAGATGAGGAAACTGAGGCAAACAGGGTTAAGTGACTTGCCCAAGGTCACAGAGATAGTAAATGTCGGAGGCCAGATTTGAATTCAGGAAAATGAGTTTTCCTGACACCAGGGCCAGTGCTCTATCCACAGGACCACCTAGCTGCAAAGGGAGTAATCTGTAAATGTTTATAATGTAAAAACAAACATTTATATCAATAAAACTTTTTCTTTGAATCTTATAGAAGATTCAAGGGAAGCAGAAAAAGGTAAGCAGGAAAGAGAAAACATAAGAGATTCAATAAAGTTAAACTTTGTATTTCTACATGGATAGATGACACTTATAACTTTTAAGAACTTTATCACTATTAGGACAAGTAGGAGTAAACATAGACAGAGTGTGTGGGGGTGAATTGACTATGATGAGATAATATCCAAAAAAATAAAATTAAGGGGTGAGAAAGAAGATTGCACTGGGAGAAGAGGGACCGGAGAGACAGAATGGAATAAATTATCTCATAATTTATAAATAATTTATAAATAAACTATAAATTTATAATTTATAAATACAATTTATAAATAAATTTATAAATAATTTATAAATTTATAAATAATAAATAATTTATAAATTTATAAAAAATTATATAATTTATAAAAATAAATAATTTATATAAAATTTATAAAAAATTTATATAATTTATAAAAATAAATAATTTATAAATTTATAAATATATACAATTTATAAATAAATAGGTGAGAAAAAGCTATTACAGTGGAGGGGGAGATGGGTAGGGGGAGATGGTGGACAACACTTGAAGCTTACTTTCACCGGAATTGGCTCAAAGAGAGAATAACATACACATTCAATTGGATATAGAAATCAATTATACATTTAATTGGACATAGAAATCTATCTTGCCCTACAGGGAAGTAAGAAGGGACGGGAATAAGAGAAGAGGATGGGACTGATAGAAGAGAGGGTGGATTGGGGGAGGCAGTGGTCAGAAGTAAAACACTTGTGAGGAGGGACAGGGTGAAAGGTGAGAGAGAGAGACAGAGAGAGAGAGAGAGAAGAATAAATAGGGGGGAAATAGAATGGAAGGAAATAGTTATCATAACTGTAAATGTGAATGAGATGAACTCACCCCTAAAATCTCATGAAAACCAGAACCCTACAATATGCTGTTTACAAGAAACATATCTGAAGCGCACACACACACACACACACACACACAGAGTAAAGGTAAGGGGCTAGAACAGAATTTATTAAGATTCAACTAAAGTAAAAAAAAGCAGGATAGCGATCATGATCTCAGACAAAGCAAAAGCAAAAATAGATCTAATTAAAAGAGATATGGAAAGAAACTAAATGTCTTGCTAAAAAGTACCATAGATAATGAAGTAATAGCAATATTAAACATATATGCACCAAATAATATAGCATCTAAATTTTTAAAGAAGTTAAATGAGTTATAGGAGGAAATAGACAGTAAAACTATACTAATGGGGGATCTCAACTTTCCCCTTTCAGAACCAGATTAGTCTAACCACAAACTAAACAAGAAGGAATTTAAGGAAGTAAATAGAATTTTAGAAAAGTTACATATGGTAGATTTCTAGAGAAAATTAAATGGGAATAGAAAGAATATACCTTTTTCTCAATGGTACATGGCACCTAAACAAAAATTGGCTATGTATTAGGGCATAAAAACCTCAGAGCCAAATGCAAAAACGCAGAAATATTAGATGCATTATTAAATACTTACATCAATAAAATAGAGAAAGAGTAGATTAATGAATTGGGCATGCAACTAAAAAAAAAAAAACAAACTAGAAAAAAGAACAAATTAGAAATCTCTAATTAAACACCAAATTGGAAATCCTGACAATCAAAGGAGAGAGTAATAAAATTGAAAGTAAGACAACCACCAAACTAATAAATAAACCTAGAAGCTGGTTTTATGGGGAAAAACACAATAAAATAGACATACCATTGTTTAATTTGATTTTAAAAAAAGAAAGAAGAAAACCAAATTGCCAATATCAAAAATGAAAATGGTGAATTCACCACCAATGGAGAGAAAATTAAAGCAATTATTAGAACTATTTTGCCCAATTATATGCCAATGAATCTGACAATCTAAGCAACATGGATGAATATTTACAAAAATATAAATTGCCCAGATTAACAGAAGAGGAAATGGAATATTTAAAGAAAAGGTCCCCAGGGCCAGATAGATTCACAAGTGAATTCTACCAAACATTTAAAGAGCAATTAATCCTAATACTATGTAAATTATTAGGAAAAATAGGAAGAGAAGGAATCCTACCAAATTCCTTTTACAACACAAATATGGTGCTGATATGGTGCTGTTCATAAATATTGATGCAAACATTTTAAATAAAATATTAGCAAGGAGATTACAGGATCATACGCCAGGCGGGATTTATATGAGAAATTCAGGACTGGTTCAGTATTAGGAAAATTGTCAACATAATTGACCATATCAATAACAAAACCAACAGAAATCATATGATTATCTCAATAGATGCAGAAAAAGCTTTTGACAAAATACAGTACCCATTCTTATCAAACACAATAGAGAATAAATGGAGCTTTCCTTAAAATAAGTAGTAGCTATCTAAAACCATCAGCAAGCATTGTATGTAATGGGCACAAGCTAGAAGCCTTCCTAATAAGATGAGGGGTGAAACAAGGATGTCCACTATCACCACTGTTATTCAATATTATACTAGAAATGTTAGCTTTAGCAATAAGAGAAGAAAGAAAAATGGAAGGAATTAAAATAGGCAACGAAGGAACAAAACTATCAATATTGGCAAATGATATGATGATATACTTAGAGAATTCTAGAGAATCAACTAAAAAACTAGTTGAAATAATAACAACTTTAACAAAGTTGCAGGAAATAAAATAAACCCACATAAATCATCAGACTTTCTATATATTACCAACAAAGTCCAGCAGGAAGGGATAGAAAGAGGAATTCCATTTAAAATAACTGTAAACAATATAAAATATTTGGAAGTCTACCTGCCAAGACAAACCCAGGAACTATATGAACACTATTACAAAACATTTTTCACATAAATGAAGTCAGATTGGAAAAATATATGGGTAGGCCGAGCCAATAAAATAAAAAATGACAATTCTACCTAAATTAATTTACCTATTCAGTGCCATAACAAACTGCCAAAAATTATTTTATAGAGCTAGAAAAAATAATAATGAAATTCATCTGAAAGAACAGAAGGTCAAGAATATCTAATGGGAAAAAAAAATGCAAAGGAAGGTGATCTAGCCATACCAGATCTAAAACTATACTATAAAGTGGCAATCATCTAAACTTATCTGGTACAGACTAAGAAATTTAGTAGTGGATCAGTGGAATAGATTAGGCACTCAAGATACAGTAGTAAATGACTACAGTAATCTACTGTTTGATAAACCTAAAGACTTCAGCTTCTGGGTTAAGAATTCACTATTTGACAAAAACTACTGGGAAAACTGGAAAATAGTATAGCAGAAACCAGGTATAGATCAACATCTTACCCTGTATATCAAGATAAGGTCAAAGTAGGTTCATTATTTAGACATAAACAGTGATAACCATAAGCAAATTAGGAAAGCATGGAAAATTTACCTTTCAGATATATGGAGAAGGAAGAATTTATAGCCAAACGATAGAGTAAGATGTAAGATGTTCATAAGGTGTAAGATGTATATTTCACATAAGATGTAAAATGGATACCTTTGATTATATTAAAATAAAATGTTTTTGCAAAACAAAACCGATGTAACTAAGATTAGAAATAAAGCAGAAAGCTGGGAAACAATTTTTACAGTAAGTCTTTCTGATAAAGGTCTCATTTCTCAGATATATAGAGAACTGAGTCAAATTTATAAAAATAAGGGGCATTTCTCAATTGGTAAATGGTCAAAGGATGTGACAAAGGTCAAAGGCTGTTTTCAAATGAAGAAATAAAAGCTATCTATAGTCATATGAAAAAAATGCTCTAAATCAGTATTGATTAGAGAAATGCAAATTAAAACAACTCTGAGGTACCAACACATACCTGTCAGATTGGCTAATCTGACAGAAAAGGGAAATGATGAATGTTGGAGATGATGTGGGAAAATTGGGGCACTAATGCATTGTTGGTGGAGTTGTGAACTGATCCAACCATTCTGGAGACCAATTTGAAACTATGCTCAAAGGGTAATCAAACTGTACACACCCTTTGACCCAGCAATACCACAGTAACAGTAACATTGTGTGATGATCAACTATGACTGACTTAGCTTTTCTCAGCAATACAACGATTCAAGATAATTCCAAAAGACTCATGATAGAAAAAGGCTATCCACATCCAGAGAAAGAAATGATGGAGTCTTTCAGATTGAAGCATACTATTTTCACTTTATTTTTAATAGCTTTTTCCTTTTGTTCTGTTTTTTTTCTTTCACAACATGACTAATATGGAAATGTGATTACACACATATAAGCTGTATCGAATTGCTTACCATCTTAGAAGACAGGGAGAAAATTTGAAATTCATAATTTTATTTAAAAAATTAATGTTTAAAATTGTCTTTATGTGTAATTGGAAAAAATACAAAAATAAAATCACTATTGATTAGAGAAAAGTAAATTAAAATAACTGTGAGGTACCACCTCCTACCTATCAGATAGGCCAATATGACAGAAAAGGAAAATGACAAATTTTGGAGGGGATGTAGGAGACTAATGCAGTGTGGGTGGAGTTGTAAACTGATTCAACCATCCTGGAGAACAGTTTAGAACTATGCCCAAAAAGGCTGTAAGACTGTGCACACTCTCTGATCCAGCAATGCCACTAGTAGGTCTGGATCCCAAAGAGGTTTTATTTTTTTAAAATAAAGGGAAAAGGACATATTTGTACAAAATATCTATAGACCCCAAATGGGGTCACTGAGTCAGACATCACTGAAACAACTGAACAACAGCAATTACTGATTTAGAATATTTTTCTATATGACTAATAATAGCTTGGATTTTATCCTCTGAAATCACCTTTTCACACAGGAATATCCAAGTCCTTTTATGGAGATTAACACATTTTACCAAGCTCCAAAGATCTAACACTCATTCTGCTTACATTAGTTTAAATAACAATCACAAGGTATGAAACAATACAACCAACGTCAGCCCTTAGCCACAGCAAACATGGAAAATAATAAGCAAGACCACCCATTTTCAGCATAAAATTAGAAGTGCAATGAAACATAGCAATTCTCTTTAGAAGGACATTTGACGAAGAGCAACAAAAACAAAAAAAAAAACCCAAACTTTAAAAAATGAAAATTCCAGCAGACTTAAAATTCACAGTGGAAAAAACAAATTGCCCTAAACAAGCACATAGTACAACTTGGGGTAGGGAATCCTATCCCATTCAGCAGTGAAGACCAGATCAAGCACATGTCCCTACGTACACCATACTCTTTCATGAAGTACCTACAAGTAGTTATCTGACTTTCTCCACTTTGAACCAGGGAGATATTGCTTATCTCTTTGATCCTGGGAATTTTTATATGTAGGTTACCCAATTAGGTCTTATGGATCCAGCCCCCTTCCAACTAGCTCCAACCTCTCTGCCTTCATTGCTGTTGATCAAATACTTCTGTATGAAGCATCCTTATATAAATGCCTTGAGTAATTGGCTTACATAAAAAGGACCGTTGCTTCTCCCCACTCCACTTCTCTCGGAGGCAAAGAGTTGTTCTTGTTGGCTCCTTGATCTTGGAGGCAGCACTATAGAGTGGGTAGAGTACTGAGCTTTGAGTTAAGAAGGTCTGGGTTCAAATTTACCTCAAACACTTAACAGCTAAGTGATGCTGGGCAAGTCAGTCAACCTTTCTTGGCCTTAGTTCTTCATTTGTAAAATGAGGGCATTGGACTAGATGGTCTCTAAGGTCCCCTACAATTATAAATTACAGTCCAGTTCAGATGCTTAATCCACACCTTCTCACACTGCTAGCAAAAGAAGGAAAGTGTCTACAGCTTGGTCCTGCTCAAGGGTAGCTCCTCCCTGTGCTCTAAGCTGGGAAGGGCTTCTGCTCCTGTTCATCGTCTGAGCTGCTTGAGACCCTCAGACTCTCCTTGCTTGATCATTGCTAGAGAGGGCGCCTGGTCAGGTTCAAGGGCCGCCCTGCCTGGTTTCAATCCAACAGAACCAGGTGCTCCTCCTGGGGAAGAAGCTCATCACTTCTAAACTCACCACCAGGGCGCTAACTGAAGACTTGATTGATTCCACCTCCCTCAGTCTCCTCTTCCCTCCGTTTGGAGGGCTGGAAGGCGGAGTACCAAACTCCTCCCAATGCCTTCTTTTCTGGAGGACAGGACCTGGACTCCCAGATCATTCCACTTTGCCTCTGCTGCCCTACCTGGTTTCAACTCCACCAAACAAAATGCCCCTTGGTATTCCATCCCTCACCCCATCTCCTTTCCTGCCTCCTCTGGAGTGTTGTTTCCCCCTTTAGATTGTAAGATACTTGAGAGCAGGATTGTCTTTCTTTTTATTAATTACAACTAATTGTATTTAATTAATTGTACTTTAATTGTACTTTAAGTGCTAGCACTTAGTACAATGCTGCCACACAGTAGGTGCTTAATTAACGTTTACTGGATTGGAGTGACTTCTCCAGACCTACAATTCTTCATCCCTTTAAAGATCCACAGTGGTTCTCCTGTCACACACTTCCCTAAAGAACACATCGCCTTGTTTTATATTTTGCTACCCTGTGGTAATGTTGGTATGAGTGGTGAAACATAGCCAAATACTCTCTGTTACATTTGTTAAATCTAACTTTACTTACATTAATAGACATCTGTCTTGGCTCTCCACTTAATTTGTTGTTGGGAAAAATAAGAGTTAGCAGTAAGTTACTTCAACTTCCTAAACTGGACTAACATATAACCAAAAGACTCTTTTATTTGACAACCTTCAGAGCCAGAGGGTCACTTCTCAATTTTTTTTTTTATTTTAAATAAGTTTTTTGTTGATGTCTTTTTTTTTTTTTTTTTTGGTGAGGGCAATTGGGGTTAAGTGACTTGCCCAGAGGCACACAGCTAGTGAGTGTTATGTGTCTGAGGTCGAATTTGAACTCAGATCCTCCTGACTCCAGGGCTGATGCTCTATCCACTGAGCCACCCAGCTGCTCCTTGATGTTTTTTAATATCACATAATTTCCTCTAGTTTCCCTCCCCTTCCCAGAGTCATCCCATATAAAAATGGCATATGATATAATCTATAAATACATATATCTGTTAAGTGTTAATATATCTTGGATATCAGACCCTCATCAGAGAAATGTCATACAAATATGTTTTTCCCTTTTGACTTCCTCTCTTCTTATCCTTGGTGTATTTTGTTTGCATAGAAGCTTTTCAATTTCACATAATCAAGGTTATTTACTTCATCTTTTATAATTATCTCTATTCCTCATTTGGTTAAGAATATATCACTTACTTATAGTTGTGAGAGGTATATTATCTGTTTCTCTTCTAATTTTTTTAATAGTATGATCTTTAATATTAAGGTTATGTATCCATTTAGAATGTATTTTGGAATATAAGTTCCTTGCAAGAGGAGATATGTTCACCACTTTTTTTTTGGAGTAGGTAGAAGAGGCCATTCTCTGCCATATTTCCTATCTAGCCTTAATCACTGAATGGGCATCGCCTCAGTCAAACTGAGACCTGTTAAAGACCTTAGCTTAAAAAGGGCAAGGTCTCCCACTGCATCCAGCGTCATCTCCAGTGGTCCTGATCTGTATCTTGCCACTGGACTTAGATGGCTCTGGAGGGGAAAGTGAGGCTGGTAACTTTGCACAGCGCTCCCTCACTTAAATCCAATTCACTTGCATACCATGGCATCACCTCTCTGATGTCATGGTCCTCTTTAAGAATGAAGAACAAATAACAATTTTGGAATATGGTGCAAAGTGTTGGTATAAGCCTAATTTTTGCCAGATTGCTTACCAGTTTTTCTCAGTTCTTTTTGATTTGGTTAAATGATAAAATGAACAAATAGGATTTTCTTTTTTTCAAGCTGTATTTTAAAAAACACAGAAATTTTGCCCAGAGCAGTAACTTTGCCAGTGATCTACAAGGGACCTAGTCCTTAACGGGCTAGACTTTTCTGGTGCCATATTTAACAACTTCCTTACCTCTTCGTTTGTTCTCTATTCAACTGTTTAGCACCTTGGGCAAAATTTGCTTTGTCTTTTATCAAAAGGAAACTAGTACTTGACCCATCACTAAATTAATTCTCTACATTCCATTTTTCAAGTTTATCATTAGTTTTTTTTACAATAATTTTGCCATGATGACATCCCTTAATAACAAGGCAAGGGTTACATAGTGTTTCTGCATAAAGAACACCACCCTAAAATAAACCTAGAAAACTGAATTTTTAGTGCAGTATCTTGTTTTGTCTGAGCATTTTATATGAGCACACATTAAATAGTTGTACGTGTGTGTGCTTTTCCTTTCATTTTTGTGCACTTGAAAATGTATAATGTAGTCCTAGCTTTCATCCCCTATTTTCCCCAATTTTATATTATGCATACTCTGCTGAATTTTCCTTCGTATTCAACATCTGCTTACTTATAATGAAATATAATGCCTTATGTGTTCCATAGAAATTTGATTTTATGCACATAAGAAATGTTGGTTTTTATTTCATCTTCCCTGGGAAATTTCTGCTTCTTACCCTTATAAATTCTATATTGCTGTTAGATCCTTGCTTATAGGAGATCAAAGCAAAAGCATAAAATTCCTCTACATACTCTTGTTACCTGGTTAGCTAAAAATCCACATTATCATTTTCATTTGCCTGAGGCTCTCAATTAAAATGGTTCCAGAATTTTAGATCAAAGTATGTGCAGAAGATGCTTGCGATAAACTGCAAAGATGCTCTATAGGTTTATCTCAAGTTGTTGAAAGAAAGGTGTTCTGTTTTCAAAATAATATACAGTAAATGTATGGTAAGTATATAGTAAGAATATATTTCTGCATACACACAGTACATATATGCTACATATACTACATATAGTAAATATATAGTACACATATACTATTTATACTAAGTATAAATATATAAGTACAGGGACATCTTGAAATCAAAGGACAAGAAGGTCTTTTAATATTCAAAGCTAAAAGAGTAATTTTAAATAGTGAATTATATCTAACATTCATTATCTATGTGATTATAGGTGTTGGGAGGAGTTCTCACTATGATGTTACTTCCATAATTAAACCTTTACCCAATATTCAACTTAAACAGTTTTCCTCTTATTTACATGAAATAAGGTTCTCTGTTCATTGTAATTCCTGAACTTAGTGTCTATAAATATTAATATGACTATTGGTATTCTCAGTGTGAGATATTTGTTTAGTGATCAGTGAGTAGACATATTTTCGGAGGAACTGAATCATCTCAAACTTGCAATTGCTGTTATAAATGAAACTAGAAGACAAAAGGAAGTTGTAGCTAAATGATAGGATGGCTCACAGGTCCTTCTTGAAGAATAAAACAAAGGAATAGTTGTTATTGTTCATCCAAAGGCAATGAGAAATATTTCGTGCTGCATTTGGTCATCTAGTAGACTTTGTGATTAAATATTTGCAAATGACCACAATGAAAATAATTGCAGCTTAGGTGCCAATATCTGCAACAACAACAACAACAAAAAGAGAAAGTAGAGAATTCTACTAAGAATGTGGTAAGATCCTTTGAATTAAACTATAATTAGCATTAAGGTGGGCATAAATGAGCATGGCCAAAAAAATGTTGGAAAACATATTTTAGGAGTAAGAAAAGAGATAGATCAAAGGCTTATAGACTGTACCAAAAACTCATGCCTATATATCATAAATAATTTCTTCAAGAGTTGGAAGGCCCTGGACATGGTGAACATGGAATAATATCACAAAAATGAAGCTGATTTTTTATCTTAAGACAGAAGAATCAACTGTTAACTGATATGAGATCTATTTCCAAATCAGCTACTATACCCATTTATGATCAAACTATAGCATAATAGAGAAAAGATAAAAATAAATATTAAATTGGAAGAATAGAAGTTCAAAGTTACAATATGTTATTGAGGCAACTCTAACTTGACTTAATTAAACAAATTGTTGATATCCTCAAATGGAAAATGGATAAAAGAACAGACGTTGACATAGAACAGACATTGACACACCATTTCCTAAGGAAGGATTTCCCAATGTAAACCAATATGACAACAAGAAAATCAAAATGGTCTAAAAACCACCTCAGTTAGCAAACTTTTAATTTTAATTTTAACTTTTACTTTTAATTTGATTAAGAAGACAATGGAGGGAATCTTAAGACAGATTTCACAGTTATTAGTAACTGGGAGAATATACTGAATTAGACTTTATTTTCTGTCCAATTATAATTTTGAAGCGGCAGCATAGTATAGAGGATAGAGTGTTCAACTTGCAGTCCCTGAAGACTCAGATTCAGACTTAAGATCTGCATGACCATGTGTAAGTCACTTAACCTTTGTGGGCCTTAGGTAACTCTTTAAGACTTAGCTAAGTCCTAGACAGGTTTTGATCCACATGTTTTTGTATAATTTTGAAATCTACCAATTCCATATTATCTGTAAATTTTAGAATACAATGTCAAATATAACATCAAATTATTCATCTTCCAGGGAGTTCTATCAAGTCCCTCAAACAAGTATACATTAGGCACTCATTCCTTTTCTAAATCAATACCTAGATGCTAGCATTTATTAAATTAAATTTGAAAGTCTTTCAAAATCTTTCCAAATCCAGGAGAGGATTGATCTCCTCAGAGAGTTTCATTCATTGGACAATTGTATTTAGATGGTCTTTCCTGTTGCCAATCCCAATATGACGTTGACTACCCTTGGCCTTAAGTGCCTGGAAAGCCATATATGTTGTGTTTCACACTTCCCCAGTATCCTTAAGAGGTTTTAGGGTGTCTAGACTCTCTGCCAGAGATTTTAGCCCACACTAAAAAAAACTTGCAATCCAGACAGAAGTGGACACTTTCACAATTTCTATTATGTACAAGATTACATGATGTACAGTGGAAAGAGCCCTGGCTCTGGAACCAGAGGACCTGGGTTCAGGTGTGACCACGGATGGACAAGTCCCTTAACTCCTGTTTTCTGCATCCATGAAATAAACGGATTGAACTAGATGACCCTTGAGGTCCTTTCCAGCACTGGATCTATGTCCCTATAAAGATTTCCTATACCTTTTATTAAACTGGTTTAATTACTTTTCTCTTCCAATCTGTTCCTAGATTCCCCTCCCCCTCCCCTCCCATTGTCCTTTCGGCAACTAGATGAGCTCATTCTAAGTTGAGCGTGAGCCTGGCTCTCTTGTGAGAAAGACCGGCGATGTTTATTCTTCAGGCAAAGTTCGTGAGTTCACTTCTAGCAGCCCCGATCTCTTGAGTGACTGTCTCTCTGTTTCCTAAACCCTAAAAGACCTAAAGAATTTCCATTTCTACCGCCTGAGCTGCTGGTCCTGCATCATATTGCTTCCTGTTGAAAGTTTTTGCTAGAGCCTCCTATAGCAATTAAGAGAATGAGGACTTTGCATTGGTTCGGGTGTTTATTGGCAAAAATTCCCTAGCTGTTCTGTCTGCTGTTGACCGAACTATTTACCGTTGTTGGAAACTGGAATCAGTGGGGCTGGGGGCTGAAGTAAATTAAGTACTCTACCGCGAAATCTCGGCATGCCTTTGCTGGCCTAGTAGCAGTTAACGGATGGAGTATGCTTAGCTGTTCTTTTTTCCTTTCTATTTCTGCCTCTTATTCCTTATAGCTCTATCCTCTACTGTCTAGTACTTCTCTTTTCCATTTTTACTGAGTTGCAAGTCAAAATCACATTTAATTCTTTCTAATTCTTATTTTAGTTCCTTCCTTTGGCATCACCACTCCATTTTCTCCAATCCTTTGTCTTTCTCTTACGACTTAGATAATCTCTGCAAGTTAGTGGGGTCCTCTTTGCATTGGTTTAATAACTTTTTTTCTGGTCCATTTCTGAAAATTGAATTCTACATTCTTCTGCCTCCAAATCAGATTTCATGATTTCATATTATGTTGCTAGCCCTTGCCTCTCCATCTCTAATTAGGTCACCTCATTAGTTTTTACATTTAATTCTGTTATATGTACTTTCCCCTACTGCTTCTGTTTGCCTTGTAAGCTAATTTATTTCTTCCTATAATGAGCTAAAAATGCTTTTTGTCAAGATATATGAACTACAATGCCCAATTTATTCACGGTTCCTCTTTAGTTCCACATGGCTTAAGGTCCATGCAATTTAAAAAATATTCCTCATATTCTTCATATAATTTGGTTCTAGGACATCAGATGCACAACTGCCACATTTCCAAGCATAGTTTTTCTTCTTCCTAACCCATTTTTGCAGTTTGACCTTTTGCTTAATTGTGGCCCCAGATGTTCTTGCCAGCAATTGTATAGTAGTTCTTTATCTCTCTACTTATTTCTAATTTCATTTAGCTATTTCAGATGCCATTGCCGGTGTTTTACAATTGAACCTGTATTTCTTGAGAAACAGTCCAATTTAGACAAACCATTTGAGCAAATCATACTCTTCGATACTAAATCAAAGCAAACATCTAAGCGTCACTGTTGCTGTTATCTAAAAAGTAAAGCTACAATTTTACATTTCCTTTTTTTTATGTAGGTTACATGTGTGCAGTCATGTAAAACACATTTCCATATCAATAATGTCGTGAAAGAAAACACAGACCAAAAAAAGTCCCACAAAAATAAAGTAAAAAATAGTATACTTTGATCTGCATTCATACTCCATCAGTTCTTTCTCTGGAGGTGGACAGCATTTGTCATGATAAGTCTGTCAGAATTGTTTTGGATCTTTGTATTGCTGAGAACAGCTAAGTTGATCGTCATATAACAGCAGTATTGTTTTAAGAACAACTTTGAGCAGATAAATCATTTTGACTACTATAAATGCCCAAATTAACTACAAAGGACATATAAAGGAAGATATTATCTTCATCCAGAGAAAGAACTGAAGAATAGAAGTTTGCACAGAATGATTTTACATATATACATATTTGTGTCTAAGAGTAGTCTTCTCTAGAGTGAGGGAAGGGAGGAGGAGGGAAGAAAAAAGGAAAAAAGAAATTTACATGAAAATTTTATTATATATTTAAAAGGAATAGCAAGTTGAACATAATAGATTTGTGCGATCATCTTTTTTATTATACTATGTTATTGAAATGCTTGTTTTATTCCATAAATTAAAAAAATAAAATAAATGAAAAATAACATCACTGTTATTGTGTACAATGTTCTCTTGGTTTTGCTCACTTCACTTCATATCAGTTCATGTAAGACTTTCCAGGTTTTTCTGAAAGCATCCTGTTCATCATTTCTTTTTTTAAAATTTTTTATTAATTTATTTTGATTTATCAACAATCACTTCCATATGCTTTCGAGTTTAAAATTTTTCTCCCCCTTCCTCCCCACCATGCTCCCCCAGATGGCGCAAATCTCATATAGTTTATCCATATACATTCCTATTAAACATATTTTCACATTAATGATGTTGTAAGTAAAAATTAGAAGCAATAGGAGGAACCACCAGAAAGAGGAAACAAAACTCAACAGAAGAGAAAAAAAATAGCAATTCAAATTCCCTAGTTCTTTCTTTGGATGTGGATAGCATTTTCCATCACGAGGCCTTTGGAGATGTCTTAGAACTTTGTATTGCTGGGAAGGGTTAAGTTTATCAATATTAGTCATCACACAACTGTTATTGTGAACAACGTTCTCTTGGTTCTGCTCACTTCACTCAGCATCAAACCATACAAGTCTTTCCAGGTTTTTCTGAAGTCAGCCTGTTCATCATTTCTTAAAGCACAGCAGTATTCCATCACAATCACATACCACAGCTCATTTAGTCATTCCCCAGTTGATGGGCATCCCTCTCAATTTTCAATTCTTTGCCACCACAAAAAGAGCTTCTATGAATGTTTTTTACACATAGGTCAATTTTACATTTTCAAAGGAGAAAAACAACTCCTTGTTCAAAGCACAACCCCAAGGATGGTTTTCAAACCGAAAGATGGCTACTACTCTTGATGTATAGCATCCATTCAGGAAGAAGAAAAATCAAAATAAAATAAAGAACCGTCTAGGACAAGGATCATTGAAGAAATAAAAGATAGAAAAAGATAATCAATAACAGTAAGCAATTCAAAGCCTCCTTTTTTTCTACTTGTTTATTGTTCAGAAATCACCCAATTGGGTAGGTGGGGGATGGGGTGAGGGGCCTCACCTCCAACAAAAATTTATTTGTAATGAGATTCATCCAGTCTTGACTCCTAGCACTATCACTTTTACAAATACCAATGCAACCTCCCCTCAAATGACCTGTTTTTGATTTTTTGTTTTTAATGAAACTGTAATTTAAAAGTAAACACTAGGGGTCTCCACTAGATTTGTTAAGAACACTGGGAAGTAGAAATGTGTGGGTGGGTGGATGTTTGGATTGTAGCCTTCCTATAGAACCTAAGAAACAGTGGCCAGCACCAAGGGAAGTGGTCCCATCCAATCCCCCTTTTTGGAGGTACAATGTCCCCTTCTTCCCAGACAATAACTTTTGATCTTTAGACGCTAGACAATAGGATGCTTGGTTGGCTGAACCCTGATGAGTAAGCTGATTCTGCAGTCAGCCAACAGTGGTGGCAGTGGTGGTGGGCACGCCTTCTTTACCCCCCAGGAGGCATATGATTCTTCTGTAATGGGCTGGCAATATAATCAAATTGGGATATTCCTCTCTAGCTAATTCTTCAAGAAGCCTGGATCTTAAGGCTGTTGTAAAGGGTCTGCTGTTTCTCCAGTCAGTCCCTTATCGATTCTTGCCCATGTCAGTTTCATTAAGCCCACCCTTTTCCGTCCATTATAACACATATGATCGTGAGAGAAATGACTATTTCTATGCCCACTTATATAACACGGAAAAAGCTTTGCCTCCATGCCTAAGAACAACTTCCTCAAACAAATTCATGATATTGTGATTTATTTCCCCCCTAACCCGTTTCCACTCATAAACAGGATTGCTGGAAACACAAGAATAAATGTATTATGCCAAAGGCAGCTTACGTTTAAAATGCATGCATTTCAAAACCACAGTGTCAGGCACAGATATGGGGTTCAAAATGGGGTACCTGACTACGCTTCACTAAATGGTAACACATCTGTAGTACTGGTAATTCTCCTTTCATTGTCAGTGGTCCATTTCTGTGCATCATCGGCAGGTAGACGATAAAGGAAGGAGAGAGGAGGTAAAATGAGGTAGAAATACAATACTTTCTTTGCCTTACGTCCTGTTGAGCTTTGTAACTCACACTGGCCAATGAAGCACATTAACTTTGGTCCTGCAAAAAGGAAACAAGTGTATGAGCTTTCATCTCAAAAAAATAAAGAAAGAAAGAAAAGAAAAAAAGACTAGCCTGCCTCCTGCTGCTCTTGCAAGTTCCCACAGGGTGTCTGGAGCATATAGCATTGTTTAGTTTGGCAGGGCTTCTCTAGCTACACACAGAAACCCTAGCCTCCCTGCTTCTTATTGAGAAAGCGTGTGTGGGTGTGTGGGTGTGTGTGTGTATGTGAAAGAGAGAGAAAGAAAATGTTTACCTTGCTTGAAAGATCTTATGTTCATCTTTTCCCAAGAGGTGAGAGGTTTGCGTAGGGAGAGGATCCAGGGTCCTTTAAAAAATTCCCTTAAGAATTATGATTTTCTTTTGGACCTTCTTTCTGCCCCCAGACAAGCAGTAACAGTATGATCTAACACGGAAGAAACAAACCAGACCTGAGCTTTCACCTATGTAGAATCACACAGTCATCTAAGGTTTTATAGCAAACATGGCTCTGTTACCTTTAAGGTACACGTTTTGGTAAATCAAAGAGAGGTGGTTTTCAAAAGAAAAAAAAAGAGCCTTGGGATATTATTTCCATTTGATTTAATAAGATCCTTTGGGGACATCTCTTTGGCAAGATAATTTTATTTGTTAACTTTAACAAGGTTGCTCTGGTTACCATAGCAACATGTGTGCTGATCCCTCTGTCCAATGAGGCTGTAGTTTAGACCTGAATGGGGATGAGGTAGTGGGGAGAGATTTAGGCCATATCTGTATTTGCAAAGGCTTTACATGAATCGTATTGATGGTTTTGGATATCAGAACCTGTTCCATTTCTTTACTGTAGGACAAATTTTCCTGCAAACTATTATAAAATCAAATGTAGTCTTTAAGGAGCAAATTATTCTCTTCCCAATCTATAAATAGCACATTAGAATATCTTTGTTGATTTTATATGAAAAATGCTTAATTTATTCTCCAAATCCAGATTTGTAATTAGCATTATGATGGGAGAGGTAGCATGATATAGTGGATAAAGAATTTCCCTGGGAGATAGGAAAACTTGAGTTCAAGTACTGCCTCTGAAATATGCTGACTTTATTACTCACCTTGGCCAAGTCATCTATTCCTTTTATTATTCTTATCAGTTCCCTCCTAGAATAGTTTCAGAAATCTGCTTTGGTAGAAGGAAGTTCCTCATCTGGAGTACCTTGTGATCAGTGAAATCACAGGTCCAGGTTCAGCCCATCCCTATGATGGGAGAAAAAAACGGTTAAATATCAGGTGTTTTTTTTTTCGGGGTGTTAGTAACTTTGGGAGAGGGAAATGAAAGGAAAAAAATAACTAGAAGTCAGAAGACCTGGGTTCAAAATCTAATTTTGCTGTGTACCAACTTCATGATTTTGGACAAGTCACTTAAGCCCTCTGTCATCTGAAAAATGTGAATAAAGTAGGGATGATAATACAGGTTGATTTAAGGAAAATATCTTATAAACCTCAAAGTGCTACATAAATATGAGTTATTATCTGGAAGAAAGGCTAATAAATGCAACATATAAGCTCTGGGACACCGTTATCGGAACTTTCATTTTCACAGATAAATTGGTTTGCCAAGGGTAACCCTGAGGTTATTCTCTAGAGCTATTGACTCAAATCCCTGCATGCTTTCTCCCAAGATTATAATTTGACAATCAAATTATTCAGCCAGTCTTTAGTTACTTTTAGAAAGGAGCATTGACTAAGTCAACACAATAAGAACATTTGGTACAAATGAGATAATGATTGTAACATTTAGCCTGGTGCGTAATAGGATCTCTCTCTCTCTCTCTCTGGATCTCTCTCTCTTTCTTCTCTGTATATATATATGTATATGTTAATAATTATTATTATTCTTACAAGACATCCCCCCCAAACATTTTCGGCACACTTCCCCACAAATATATACAGAGTCCAGGGGAAAGTGGGCTCAATCTTAGCATATGTAGCAAAGGAGTAACTCACAGATCCTATTTGCTGCTCACATTTATGGGATGCTCAAGAAATTCATCGTAAGCATAGTAAATTTCCATCCATCTGTCCATGGATCCCAACACATACATTGTCACTGGCTAATCCAGGGATGATGTTTGGGATACTGATAGAAAGATAGCAGCTGTCCTTGGGGGAGGGATAGGACACTAGTGGGAAGATGGGAAGTCCAATATCCTTTGAACTTTTTGAAGCTGGGATACCTTCCTCAAAGGGAAAAGGGAAGGAGAATCTGGCTGAGGCCAAAACCACAGCCTCTTCTTCTCCCCCCTCCCCCCATCCCCAAGTAGTTTCACCTAGAACTTCACACTTTCTCCAATTTCTGGAAATCCTACATCCTAGGTAACTTGATGCTTTTATACAGACTCCTCTGCTTCACCCCCTCCCCCCAAGAACAGACTTCTTGTCTGGTGACAATTCATTTTATCAAATAGCTTTCAAATATTTTCCCTACTTAGTCCAAAGTCTATGAGTGAATGATTGAAAAGGGATTTTGTGAGAAACCTCTACGATAATAAGCACCTTGCAAACCTTTAACCACTATCTAAATGACACCTGTCATTGATTGAGACATGTTTTCGTCTAGTTAAGACATCTAGGCTAAAATGCAATGGGATGATTTTGACCCAACCCTACAAATACATCAATAAATCAGCCTAATTGCACTTACTTATCCCAAACAGCCCACAGGTGGAGTGTTCCTTAGTATGAGAGGTGCAATTAGTCAAGGTGCAAAAAAGTTCCATTGTAAAGTACTTCGTACTTTATTTTTCATTCTTAAATGGTGAAACTAGGACAAAGCTAAATTGATTCCCACCGAATTACCTTTTACCTAGAATGAGGCTTCAAGGTTATTATCATCTTTACTATGCAGAGTAGATTAATGAGTTAAATTTCATGAGCTGACATTATGACAAGAAAATGATATCCAAATTCTTGGAGGAAAGGTTGCATGGACAAAAAAAGCTGTATTTATAGTGCACTTATGTCTGTGAGAGACAAACAATTCAGAGGAATGCTTTATATAACATGGAACCCTTTGTCTTCTGCCTTCTCTCAAAATGATTTTCATTTTCTATTAACCTCTTCTCAGATGACTACAACAAAGGCAAACAGACTAATTTGAAGATCCTGATAGAACATTAATGTCAAGTAGTTGACTCTTATTGAGCCTTTTGAAACTTTAGAATTTTCCTAACTGTAGTCAATAGTGAAGTTAACTCTTTTGAGACTCGTGAAGATGAACTATAATATAGAAATACAGAATGTTTCTAGGAAATTTATGCTTAGTTTCAATGCTGACAGGGCATTTAAAAATTGAGACAGAAATAGTATCACTTGTGCTGTGCTGTGACTATGTGCAATTAGCCATTGGTTGTCCCTAGGTGGATTGTTATGTGATTACACTAAGGAAATATGGATATAAAAAGAAGTTTAAAGTGATTCGATGGTATTGGAAAATGGAAAAATTTCCAAATCCATCAGAAGTTAAAAACTTCTGTATCTGTGAACTTGTTTTTAAGAAATATTTTTATAACTATATTTAATATGGTTGGTTTCCTTTGTAATCCTTCGAATTTTACTTTATGCATTTAAAAACATTATTCGAAGAAGGGGACCATAGGCTTCACCAAATTGCCAAATGGGTCCATGATGCAAAAAAGTTAAGAATCCCTTCATTAGAGATCTGAACTCAAAACTGAGCCACCAATGTGATTTGTGGCAGACTGACCAAAGCAAAAAGCCTTCTTCCTCATCATACCATTACCATTGGCTATCTTCACCACTCAGCCTTCTTGGACACCAACTCTCCCCTCTTCCAGTTCAATCATTTGAGTTCTCTGATAAACTGGTATATCATCGGGTTAACAAATTTCTACCTCTTGCTACTCTAATCCCTGTGATTCTGAGTTGCTTCCTCCTGAGGGGGAAAAAAATCCTTTCCCTTGGTGTCTCTCTTCACTCTCATCTCTCCTGGCCTTTCCCAGTTTCTCTGCCCAACCTTCCATTCCACCTTCAGGAACCCTTACTGCATCATGAGCAAACTCATCCATTTTTGCTGCTCTCCTTCTCTCATATGCTATCCATCTTCTAGCACTCAGAGAACCCAGGTTTTCTCTGGCAGATACTGAATCATCTACCTCACTCTTCAGGGCTGGCTACTTCTTTTCTCGTGCCCTGTAACCTACTAAGCAGAAGAAACCGGAGCCCTTCATTCCCACTGCCACTTCTAGACCCTCCTTCAGAATCACAGAATCCGAATTGGAAAGACCCTCAGAAACCATGTAGTCTAACCCATACCTGAAGGGAATCTCCTTAGGACATAACTGAAAAATCCAGCTTTTGCTGGATGACAAAAGAGGAATCCCCAAGACATTTTATTCTATTTTGGGATTATTCTAATTGTTGGGAAATTTTTCTGTACATCAAGCCATTCATTGCTCCTAGCTCTGACCTCGGTTGAATTCAATTGAATCTAACAAATGAGTTAACACCTAAAGCACTTTGCAAACCTTAAAGTGTTGCATAAATGCTGACTGTTTAGGCAACTAGATGGCACCGTTGATAGAACACAGGACCTGGAGTCAAGAAGACCAGAGTTTAAATCCTGCCACAGACACTTATTAGCTGTATGACCCTAGGCAAGTCACTTAACTTCTATAAAGCTCTTTGCAAATGTTAAATCACAATATAAATACTAGCTATTATTAGTGAACACTTTCAAAATTATTAAGTTTAGAGTCAAAATTACCTAAGTAGATATTTCTTTGGAAATCAGGCAGGACAAAAAAATAAGGCAATGGATGTTGGGTTATGCTATAAGCTTTCTGTGCTACTGTAGAGGTGCTATAATGATAATATATAATAAGACATTATGTAACAATAATAACAATAATAATAATAATAATGACAGCTGACATTTACCAGATATAGTGCTTTAAGGTCTGTAAAGAACTTTACGTGTTATGGTCTATCAGGATAATTAAAGATATTCTGAGTTTACTATAGTGTTGGAGGTGAACATATCTCCTTTTTGAGCAGTTCATTAGAAGTTAATGCTGGCTTTGGGGAAGGGAGAGACTGAGAAATTCACAGCAAATTGTAGGAGATGGAAGAAGGATGAATTGAACTCAGCAAAAGTGATAAGAAACTCCAACTGAGGCTTTAGGCCTGGTGGGTTAAAGTGAATGTTGGGCATACAAGCTAAGCAGAGATTTATGGGAACCATGCTATATATAGCTGTTTAGGGGGGAAAGATAAGAAGTATTCAAATGGACAATATACAATTAGTTTAATTTACAACCATATAGACTCAAGTAGGCATGATAACATGGTAGTATTTAGCAATATCTGGGAATGTAGATATAGTCAATAATCACTTACATTATGTATTGCATCTAATTGCAATCTAATTGTGTATTGCATCTAATTGATTATGAAAGAACTTAATATAAGGGTTCAGCTTTGTTCCAAGCCTGTACCACCTCCCCATCAGCTCTGCCCCTCTCATGGAAGAAACTAGGTAATGGAAAGTGGGTAATAAACATTGCTTTTCTGCATATATATATCCATGTGACAAGCAGAAAATTTCTGTTGAGTATCACAAAAGGACCTAATTCCTGGATCTAAGATCTGACATTACTCTTACTGGTCTGAAGGGAACCATGTGCTTCTAGGGTGATGGGTTCCTTAGAGGTATCAAAGCAAATAAACTGAGTTACTCAGCATTGTGTTTTGTGCTCAGTTCTATTAGAAACAAGATTTTTATTAGAAAATATTGAAATAATTGTTTGAAGCAGTGTTGCCCGATAGATATAACTCTTTATAGATCTTGTATCCCCTTTTTGACATAAGAAGTCTGAGTTTTACATAGTGTGAAAAATTCTCGTAGAAAGTTCTAGAAATTACCTTATTCTGTAGGGTTTTACATTTTACAAGTTACTAGTTAGTTACGACTTACAAGTTATGATTTAGGAACAGAGTGTTTATCAGAAGGAAAGGGAAAACAAACCAAATTTAGAATTTTCATGCTACATCATATTAGTTAGTATCATGCAGCTTCAAGGACTTCCACATTGAAATAATATTAAAAGTCATTAATTCAAGCAAGAATAATTTTTCTAGAAAAAAACTAAATTATATCTTACCACACATATAAAAATGTTGTCATCTTCTGCTTAGTATTTGCATGTGACTCAGTTTATTTGCTTTGATACCTCTAAGGAATCCACTACCTTGGAAGCACATGGTTCCCTTCAGATTGGTTTTACCTGACAATTGGGTAAAGTCAGATCTTGGATCCAGGAATTATGTCCTCTTGTGATAGTCAAAAGAAAACTTCTTGCTGCTTGTCACAAAGATATACACAGAAAAACGGTGTTTATTACCCACTTTCCGTTACCCGCTTTCTTCTATGAGAGGGGTGGTGCTGATGGGGAGATGTTATAGGCCTGGAACAAAGCTGAAGTCTATTTTGTTTTGATTACCAACTGATAAATTTAGAGGCCTAATAATTTTCTAGTTAACCCTTATGCATTATTTAGTTTTGATTTAGTGATGAGTTGGATGCCCTCATATGTTGCTTCCACAGAGGGGGAAGGGCTGCCACTACTTAGGCTATGATTATTGACAGCACTATATGCTTATTGGTATATTGGAAGAATTTCCAACATTAGCCTGGAGGAGAAGGGGTAATGCTACTAGACTATAATTATTTTTTGACTGAATCTGTGATTTCATTAGTGCAGGGAGCTTCAGTGAAGAACTTCCTCTACTATTGATTATGGGCATGTTCTGACTATAGGAATAGAGAATTGTCTATCACTGAGACGTGGTAGTAAGTTGCCCAGGGTCACAAAGCCAGTATGTGTCAGAAGCAAGATTTGAACTCAGGCCTTCCTGACTATGAGGCTGGCTCTCTGTTTACTATATATCACACCACCTTTTTAGACTAGAATTTTTCTAGAGCAGGGATTTTTAAAAATTACATTTTATTATTTTCACAATTGCATGTAAAACAATTGTAAACATTTATTTTTAAAAATTTTGAGTTCCAAATTCTCTCCCTCCCTCTTTCCCCTCCCCCTCCCTGAGACAGTAAGCAATCTGATATAGGTTATACACATGCAATCATACAAAGTATATTTCCATATTAGTCATTTTGTAAAAGAAAACACAGACAAGAAAAAGAAACCACTAGAAAAAAGTGAAAAAAAAGTTTGCTTTGATCTGCATTCAGATTCCATCCCCCTTTCTCTGGAGGTAGATAGTATTTTTTTTTTTTTATCATAAGTCCTTCAGAACTGTCTTGGATCATTGTATTGCTGAGAATAGCTAAGTCAATCATAGATAATCATCACACAATGTTGCTGTTACTGTGTACAATGTTCTCCTGGTTTTGACACTTCACTTTGCATCAGTTCATGTAAGTTTTCCCAGGTTTCTCTGAAAGCATCCTGTAGATCAGAGATTCTTAAATTGGGATCCATGAACCTTTTTTTTTTATATTTTGATAAATGTATTTCGATATAATTGGTTTCCTTTACAATCTTCTGTGGATTTTTTTCTTTCATTCATTTAAAAACATTATGTCCACAGGCTTTCCTAGACTGCCAAAGGGTTCCAGGATACACATAAAGGTTACAAACCTCTCTGATCTAGGGTACTTAGACTGTGAGCCTAGAGAGGCCTTCATAGAAGATCTCTGGTACCCATTCACCCTGGGAGACATAGTTGAGGAAGATAAATCCAGGACCCCTCTGCTCCTAAGGCCTGATAGTAAGTAGTGCTCATTTTTACACTGTTCTTAAAAATGCCAAGAAGTAAAGGATGACCAGGAGAGAAGTCATAAAAGAACCTCACTCCTCATGATCCCCCTCAAAAAATGCATCAACAATGTTAAAAAAAATGACTTCGAAATTTTTACAATAAAATTAAACTTACCAAAAAAGCAATTAAGAAACAAAAAAACCCAATCCAAAACCTTCATATAACAACAACAGTAATGGTGATATGAGAAACAAAGGAAAAATTCTCAGAAGAGATGTTCAATGAAACACTCAATAGAGAACTTGGGTCCAGTCCAACTTCTCACATAGTTGTGTGACTATGAGTTAAGTTTAAGCTATTTGAAACTTGTTAGTTAATTTATAAAAAGGCAGATAATAATATTTGTAGTATCTGTAGTAGTGCTAACTAAATGAGATAACATATGTAAAGCACTTTTTCAAAAGCCCTAGAGAAATGAGTTATTGCTATTACGAGAAGTTGCATCAAAAATACAAAACAATAAAAACAACAACAAAACTGAAGAACTCCTGAGAGATACACTTAAATGAATAAGAGATACACTTGAGGAATCAAATCATCAACCAAATCACAGGAGAAATTAAAGAACTGAAGAGAGCTAAGATATCTCAGGAGAATATAATGAAAAATCTTACAAAGATCCACAATAAAAGTGTAAATTGCAATGCTAGAAAGAAAATTATTGCAGTGAAGCAAAGCATAGCAGGTAATGCAATTAGCTGGGCAGGGTGGGGAAAATTAGGAAGTAACTCAACTGGAAAAAAAAAGATTTGGTGAGAGAGTTATAGATGTGAAAAGGGTCAGTTAAGCGGCGCAGTGGATAGAGTGCTCGACCTGAACTCAGGAAGACTCATCTTCCTGAGTTCAAATCTGTCTTCAAACTTGTATTAGCTGTGTGGCCCTGTTTGCCTCAGTTTCCTCACTTGTAAAATGAGCTAGAGAAGGAAATGGCAAACCACTCCAATATCTTTGGCAAGAAAACCCCAAATAGGGTCACAAAGAGTTGGATACCACTAAAAAATGATTGAATAACAACAGTAGATGTGAAAGACAGATGAGGGAGAAGAAACTTTGGAAATATGAGAGTCCTGGAAAGCATCAAAAAAGAAAAGCATATGATTGCTATACTTCTTGACATTATACAAGCAAATTTTGAAGTTCTATAAAAAATAAGCGAATGGAAAGAAGTTATAGAAAGAAAAGTTATATCAACAAGAAACAAAAGAAATCAGCATTTTTTTTTTAAATGAAGAGACTAAATTTCACTATTTGGGGATGATGTGGTTTTATAGGTAAGGGTATCCCGAACTTCTTTGTGCAGTTGGAAGCTTAATAGCTTAAGGTAAATTATCAAGAAAACTTGATTAAAAATAGCTTAAAGTAAGATTAAAATAGCCTAAAAATAAGCTTAAAGTAAGCTACTAAAGTTACACTATGACTTTTGGGACACCCTGTATCAGGTAGTTAGGTGTTGCAATGGATAAAGCCATGGACCCAGAGTCAGGAAGACCTGAGTTCATATCTAGCCTCAGATGCTTAGTAGTTATGTAATCATGGACAAATCACTTCACTTCTATCTGCCTCAGTTTCTTCACTTGTAAAATGGGGATGATAATAATAGGATGTACCTGTTAGAGCTGTTGTGAAGATACAGTGAGATCTTTGTAAAGTGTTTTGCAAGCTTTAAAGTGCTATGTAAATATTAACTATTATATTATTATTATTAAATATAAGCTCATTGAGGGTAAGGACTGTTTCACTGTTATCCTTCTATCCTCAGTCTAGCAAAGTGCCTGGCATGTAATAAGCTATTTGTAAATACTTGTTAAAGTCAATCTAGAAAATCTAAGAGATTGAAAAAAATAATTAATTGAGCTAATATGGGACATTAGCAAGGCAATGAGTTATGAGAGAAACCCACAAAAATCATCATTTTAATATACCGCCAATAAAACCCAGGGCAAACTGAGAGAAAGGAAAATGCTATTTATAATAATAACTCACATTTGTGTAGCACTTTAAGGTTTTTCAAAGGGCTTTCCTCACAACAACTCTGTGAGGTAGATAGAGCAATTCCTATTATCTTTTGTTTTTATAGGTAAGGAAACTGAGACTGAGAGGTTAAGTAATTTGGCCATGATCACAAAGCTAGTAAGTATCTAAGGTAAGATCAGAACACAAATCTCATGCCTTCAAGTCTCCTACTTTACCCTCCATATCACATTATCTCTCAGGATGACAAAACTCTAACACATACGTAGGCATTAATGAACTAAGACATATTACAAGTAAGATAACCTGAAAATGTTTTTTTAACAGAAATAAAAGAAGAACTCAACAACTGGAGATATATCAACTATATACATTTATGACAAGTTAATATAGTATAAATGTCAGTGTTTCTGACATTAATATATTTAGTGCAATAAATCCAAACTACCAGTGCCTTGCTTTCTGAAATTAAGCATACATATTATATGTATGCACATATGCATACATACACATATAAGAAGGTAACTATGAAGAAAAAGATGGCTGCCCAAGTAATTTTCAGCAAGTATTTATTAAGTACCTGCTTAATGTTCTAGTCTCTACTCTAAGCACTGGGAATACGAAGAAAGACAAAAAAAGTTCTGCTCTCAAGGAGATCACAATCTAATTAGGGAGACAACATGAAAAGAACTATGAACAAAAGATATACACAGGATAAACTGGAGATGATCACAGAGGGAGGGCAGTAGCATTAGGGAAGATTGAGAAATGCTTCTTTTAGGCAGTAAGATTTTAGCTGGGAATATTGTTCGATGAAGAACTGTGAGTGACTTAACTATTCTCAACAATACAATGATGCAAGACAATCCCAAAGGACTAATGATGAAGCACACTATCCACCTCCAGAGAAAGAACTGACATTGTTTGAATACAAACTGAAGCATGCCATTTTCACTTTCTTTCATTTTTTTTCTTTTATTAGAGTCTTCTTGTACTAAATGATTAATATGGAAATGTTTTACATTAAAAAAAAGATTTTAGCTGAGAGTTGAGGGAAGCCAGGGAAAGTAGGAGGCAGAGATGAGGAAGGAAGGAATTCGAGGCATCAGGGAGAGCCAATGAAAATGCCTGGAATCTGGGGAGACGGAGTTTCAGGTGGGAGGAACAGCAAGGAGGTCAGTGTGACTGGATGGTAGAGTTCCTAGAGAAGGAAGTAAGGTGTTAAGAAGACTGGAAAAGTAGGAGGGGGCCAAGTTATGAAGAGTTTTAAAAGCCAGAGGATTTTATATTTGATCTTGAAGTTAATAGGGAGCCACTTAGTTTACTGAATGAGATGTGGGGGGAAATACATGAGATGTGCTTTAGGATGATCTATTTGACAAACGAGTGGAAGATGGACAGGAGTGAAGGAGACTTGAGGCAAGGAGGCCAACCAGATGGCTAATTGTAATAGTCCATGTGTGAGGCTATGAGGGCCTGCACCAGGGTGGAGGCAATGTCAAAGGAGAGAAGAGGGGCTCGTGCTAGAGATATGACAAAGGTAGAAATAACAAGACTTGGCAACAGATTGGATGTGGGGGTGAGCACGGAGAGTGGGGGAGCAGAAAATGACATCTAGGCTTTGAGCCTGGGTCAATAGGAGGATGGTGGTTCTCTCGATAGTAATGTCTAAAGTTGGGAAGAAGGGAGTGCTTAGGGGGAAAGAATGAGTTCAATTTTGAATCTGTTGAGTTCATGATATCTATCTGACAGATATAAAAATACACCATAAATCATTATGCATAAGATTAGGGAGATCTAAGTTAGAAAATTTTTAGGAAGATGAGAAGGATTGAGGAGAGCTGACTGTTGAAATAAAGGAAGGAGAAAGTGGGATCAAATGTAGGAGTTGGGATTAACATTAATGAGGAATATGTATTCCTCTTCTGTAATAGGAGGAAAACCTGGGGCTTCATTTTGAGAAGCAGAGGAATGGAGCTTAGGTATCTAATGCCAAATGGTCTCAATATTATCAATGCAGTAAAGAGACAAATTTATTTGCTAGAAGTATATGGGTTGGTAGTATGGTTTGGGGCTTGAGGAGAGACGAAAAGATTTGGAACAGTGTAGATTGTGAAAGGAAGTTGATAAGAACAGAAAATAATTATCTAGCAGGAAAAAAATAACCTGAATTACTTGCTATAAAATTTTAGTGAGTGAAACCAGATCAATTTTGTGACTTTCTCAGCCCCCATTGAAACTCAGGGTTTCTGTCACTTTGCTGAGCTGCTATAGCCATCATTACTTTTTCAGTAAAGTTTTATAGCATTTTTAGAAAAAGACAATGTGAGCCAACATACCTCTAGGCCAGTCAACCTATCTCCAGATGAATAGATTCCTCATAAGTATATGTTGTACAATGTCACTGTGCTCCAAATAATTGATCAATGATAGTTTCTATTCATCTTTAATACATACTGTATTAAGTTCCTTGGGTTAATGTCTTCCTTGGTACTTGCAAAATTTGTATTGTTTAAATTTGTCCACTGCTGGTGCAGAAAATTTAAGCTCGCAAAATGTACTAAAGAGTCCCTAAAAATAACCTATATCACTCTCCTGCTCAAAAATCTTTAGTGGCCTCCTGTTACTTCTAGAATGGAAATAGAACCTCCTCTGTTTAGAATTTAAAGTCTTTCATAACCCAACTTACAAATACATAAAGTACGGAGAGTGATGAGGTCAAACTAGAGGTCTTATCTTGAGAAGGCAAATTTGACCTCAGAGACATGGATGTGCTGGAGCTGGCTCCAACAGGCAAACACCAGAAATCAGTGCTTGATTTATTGTTTTCTAGACTTAAGACAATGTTAATAACGCAGATTAAACTTAAAAGTGTGTTATGCATCTTTTTTTCTTGGAGAAACAGGTTGATAAACATTTATTGTCACATCCCTGCATTTGGATCAATAAGACTTGATTGAAATATGGCTCTGGAAAGGTGAACTTCATTGAAAAGGAACAGAATAAATAAAGGGGTGGTAGATCATTAAGATATATTCATGTGAGAAAACACAGGAAGAAAGAGGGAAGAGCATTTGAGCGAGGATCAATTAAGTGAGAAGTTTTGTTCTGGGAGTATGCCGGAACATTTGGACCAAAGAGGGAAATAGATGAGTTCAGAAGGCAAATTACAAATCTGGCACAGAGATGGAACACTCTCTCTCTCTCTCTCTCTCTCTCTTTCTCTCTTTCCCACCCCCCTCCCCAAATGAGATAGGATGTGGAAAAGTGCATTGCAAACCTTAAAGCACTATATAAATGCTAGCTAATTATTATTATTATTCTCTGACAGAGCAGTTGATAAATACTTGCCTCACCTTAATTATAAGATAGAAGAAGTTTTATTCTTGATACAGTTCTGACCAATAAGAATTAGCTAGTGACTGACGCAGAAATAATGGAAACTTTTGAAGGAAGTAACTGCTTTATCTTAGAATTCATAATGAAGGAGAGGAAAGCCAAGTATAGTCTGACATGCACCCTAAGCTTTTTTGAGGGGAGTGGGGTGGTGGTGGAGTAGATTTCAAAGGCTTCAGAGAGAAAGATAAATAGGATCTAGGGATTAATCTTCGAGACTTTGCCACCATGACTCAGCTATAGCCTCATCCTGGAACTTCCCTCACTCTCTGGGGCCTCCTCAATTTGGAACTTTCATCTTCCCCTGTGGCTTTCTCACCCTGGAACATACTTTTGCCACACCAACCCCTTTCTCCCATTAGTGAGTTTCTCCCAGGGCCTCCATTTTGGGGAGGGGCCCAGGCAGGTCAAAGTCCCCTCCAGGATCTATTTCTGATTTTCTGGACTTTAACACTATGACCCAAAGTGGTTACTTTCCCTTTACCTCACTGAGCTCAGCCTTTTCCACTCTCTTTTGTGTTTTGCCTTCTCCTATTAAAATATAAGTTCCTTGAGGGCAGGGAATGTCTTTATTTTTGTTTGCATTTGTATTATTAGCCTTTAGCATAGTGCCTGGCTCATAGTAAGTGCTTAATAAATCTTGTTGCCTGCTTATCTAATCATTAATCAATCAATAAACGTTTATTAAGTGTCAAATACTTGCCAGACATTATGATAAGTGCTGGGGATACAAAAAGAAGCAAAAGATAGTTCCTGCCCTTAAGGAGCTTCAACTCTAATGGAGGACACAACATGCAAACAAATATACACAAATAAGCTATATGCAGAAAAAAAAGGAAATTATTAGAAGAGGGAAGGCACTAGAATTAAGAGGGGTTGGGAAAGGCTTCCTGTAAAAGATGAGATTTTAGTTGAGACTTAAGAAAGCCAGGGAAATCATGGAGTTAAGGAAAGAGAGAGAAAGTTCCAAGCATGAGAGAGAGCCAAAGAAAATTCCTAGAGCTTAGAGATGAAGTGTTTTGTTTGTAGAATAACCAGGAGGCCGACATCACTGGATTTAAGAGTACACATTGGGGAGGAAGGTGTAAGATGTCTGGAAAGGTAGTAGGGGGGTAGGTTATGAAGGACTTTTAAGGTCAAACAGAAGATTTTTGCCTACAGGAGAATTTGACCCGAGAAAGAAGGGAAGCTTTTAAGAATGAAATTCTGAAGGCACATAGAGAAATAGTTCTGAAGGTAGGTAAAAGAGGAACTGTCTAAAGACATAGGTACTCAAATACTCAAACGAATACATGTCTTCCTTAATTTGGAAGTACTCTTCAATGGTGCAACTGACAAGTCATCTATTTGTACAGCTCTCATACCTATGTTCCCCAAAGTGTGTTAGAAGCCTGACAAGATGGAGGCCTTCTTAGATTTCTCCTAGCATAATAATGGCATGAGTGTGGCCATCCACCATTCATCCTTCACTCCCACCACGTGATCAGCCCATGTTCTCTTTCTGTTACAGAATTGTTTGGTGACATCCTTTACCTGTTTCTCTTCCAAGTTCCTTGTTGGTTATATGTTGTAACATGTTCTCACCTACCATGAGCCTTTCCATTGCCTTCCTTATGATTACCATCTTTAGTTCTTTGGAGGCAGTAGTGTTCCAGATCTCAAAAAATATTTTGTTGTAATAATTTTTGAAAATCTTTTACATTTTTCTTCTCTTTATAGTCATGTTTCTGTTGTTTTCATCCTTGAATGCCCTTGGGATGACTTTGCTTAGTTGGAAATCTTGCCAGGCTTTAATTAGATTGGTTTTACCCTCTGCTGGTTCTCATTTCTTTTTATATGGCAATACTGCTCATAATTGTTCAACATCTTTCTTCATAAGATTTTACAGATGAGTTTATATTCTAACCTGATGTTGTCTTTGGCAGTCATATCTCTTGGTTTGGCAAGTAAGTCAAATGTTGGCTGACTAAAGTGCTTTCTGGGATCTTTTGGTCTCCTTGTAGCAATTAATTTACATTGATTTAACTTTCAGATTTCCTTTGTAGTCCTGTATATTTTATTTTGTGCACTTAAAATATTATCTTGAAAAAAGGGTCCTTAGGCTTCACTAGATTTCCAGAGGGATCCATAACATACAAAAAAGTTGAAGAACCCATGGTCTAAAGCATTTCACAGATATAATGAAGAGGTTAACATTCTCTCAGAACCTTTTGTTTAGTACTTTATATCTTGGATGTCTTGTATCTATAAGATGGACTAGAAGGTAATTGTCCAAGACTAGAACGGGTCCTAATCCATTGGCTAAATATTAACTTGTCTTTAGTGGAATTCTCTAAGATTCTATCCTTGGCCCCATGTTCTTCAACATTATTATCAGTGACTTGGATGAAAGAAACATTGAAAGACAGATCTTGACACTACCTTAATTTATGCATTTAAACACCTATGTAATCACTAGGGGCATTTATATACCATGAAGTTTATAAACCAGATTGATCAAACCCTAAAGTAGCTAGGTTAAAATCAGTTAAAATACTCACTATTCATTTGCAACTTCTGACTCCTTAAGCTTTGTTTGCCGACTCCATTCTAGGTTATCTTATACTATAACTTTAAATCACTACTACTAACTAGATACAACATGTGCTTTATTGGTGTAATACCCTCATCTACTCTGGTGAGGTGGGTGGTTTTCCCTTAGGGATGATCCTATGTTACTTCCTATGTATGTGTAAGGAGATGTGACTCCTAATTGGCTAAGACGTTGCATGATTGGAGAAGGGACTTCCTTCAGTTTGTTGGAGATAAGATTCAAGAGAGAATCTCAAGAGAGATAGGTTGAAAGAGAGAGGTGAGGTACAGACTTTGAATGGTAGTTGGAACCCCAGAGCCACAGAAATTCTGGGGAGCCAGATTTCATCATGTCTCTAGACTTCTAGCACCTGTAGTCCTAAAGAGCAGATTCTCTTTGGTGAGATCATTCCCTTTCTTCTTGGTTGAGCTGATATTTTATCTTACTCCCAACTATAGAACTTATTTCTCTTATGTATTCATCAAGTATATTACAACTGTATAGCTTCTCTGATTTCTGTTTACTGTTGTATTTGTTAAATAAGCGTACTGGTTATTTATCATTGATAGTCTTTTGGGTAAGCAGCTTTTGGTGGGAAAGGGCTGTGTTGGTGAGTGTAAGCTAAGATCTATCTTCCCTCTTGAGATCAGCGAAGTGTCTTTGATCTGAACCCAGACTTCTACCCCTAGATTAGAGATATTTGAGGAGGGGTAGATTGATATGATTCTAGCCTGATAAACCTCTTAGAGACTGGAGGAGAGATCACCCAGCTTTAGTGGTCCTGAAATTTGCCTACCCCATCCCCCAGCTAAGCTACTGGCAGTGAAGTTACAGCCCACCTTTCCCTTTCCAAAAAGGTATGCCAGATCCCAGATGATATCTATCCTTACATTAGTAAAAACTAAAATAATGGTAAGAAGCAGCATAAGTGTAAGGGACACTGAATATATAGTTAGGAGAGATCTGCGTTTGAATCTGAGCTCTAGAATTAGATATATAACCATAAGTAAGATACAACCTCTATGAGCCTTAGTGTTCCTATCTGGCATAATAGCATTTTTCACTATCTATATCACAGAGTAGTCATAATAAAAATGCTTTGTAAACTTTAAAGGGCTATAAAAATGTGAATGATCATTATTAATCTTAAAAACATTAGGTACTTAGATACCCAACAAGAAATTAATGATCTAAAGGATAAAATGATTATAATGCAAACAACATTTGTTGAAACAAATATTTTAAAGATTTAAGTTCCCATTTATCTGGCTTCTTTCTACAAATTGCTGTTAGTTTATATTCCCTTTGGTTTGGTGTTAGCATGACATTTCCTTTGGAGTTTATATAGTTTGCTTCTAATTAAGGCAAGAAAATTTCAAATAGCTGAAATTCATCAGGACGCTTGGATATCCCAGCAGTTGCCTTGTTTTAAAGTCAAATAGCTATTTTGAAATTGAAATGAATTTTATGTAAGTTAATAAAGGTTTTGCTGAATCAATAAACCCTGGTAACTTATGTTATTATCAGACTACTAAAAATATAATGGTTAGTAATATATTATCAATCTCTGACTCACCCTCTGTTCTTCAGTGGAAAATTAATCACTTACGTGTGTTTAAAAGCAATTTTTATACTGATTTAGTCTAGGGCAGAAGATACTTTGAAACAAGTCCCTGATTTATTTTCGATGGGTTTTGGCATCTCATTTTCTATTAGTCATGGTGATGAATGGAACATGTCTGTTTTCATTAGCTGGCATCAAATTTAAATCTTAGCAAATGAAAATGCTCTTAATACCCACATCGTCACCACAAAACAATGATAGATTATGAATAAGTGATGGTTTTATACTGGGAACTGTTCAACCAAGTAGTTAAAACTCCTCTCTTGAGAGGGTTGCTAACATCTGAAAAAAAATTATGGTTTCTTTGTATGAATTTTACAAAAAAAAAGGTAGAGGCTGATATTTTTAAAAGGCTAAATAGTACAAGGTAACACAGAAACCTTGCAAGACATAACTGAATCTATCTCTCTCTCTCTCACACACACACACACACACACACACACACACACATACTATGAAGCGACAATAAGCAGGGCTCAGAATTGAGGACAAGAGCACGCTGGACTGCCTTTGGAAAACTAAAAAGTTCTTCTAACAAGCTTGAATGTATATATATGTATTTGTACACATGCACACACAGCATATACATGCACGCAATACATTTACACACATGTTGATATACTTATTCATGACATATAGATTAATAAATGTGCATACACATTTGTGCACATATATATGTCTTAAGATACATGTATGCATGGATATGTGTTTATACAGACATATATATTCAGTATGGATGAGCACCTCATAGAATCTCCATCTAATGACATATCACAGTCTGGACAACAGATATTCTTGTTCTATTTGAGTTTTCCTATTGTAGATGGTTAAGACAAACTCATTTGAGCTGTTATGGATCTCATTTATGAGTCTCTTCATTACCACTCAATAAAATATAAATTCATCTCTTAAAGCCTTTTACAGTCTGGCTCCAGACTACCTTTCCATTCTTGGTACACATTACTCCCCTCCATGAAATCTACCGTTCAGCCAACCAGCCTATTTGATGTTCCTCATTCACAACATTCCATTTTCTGTTACTGGGCCTTTGCATAGGCTGGGCTCATGCCTGGAATGCCTTCCCTTCTTATCTCTCTCTTAGAACCTATTGTTTCTTTCAAAGCTCAGCTCAAGTGCCATCTCCTGCATGAGGCCAAGCCAATTCCCCAGATACTAGTGCCTAATCTCCCCTCCCCCAGCCCCATTAAAAAAATTATTTAGCATAAATTTTGTATTTATTTATATGTTTCATGTTGTTTCCTTCACAGAACATAAGATGCTTAAGGGAAAGGACTGTTTAGTTTTTGTATTTATATTTCCAGCATCTACCTAGCCCAGTACCTGGTTCATAGGAGGTACTTAATAAATATCTGTTGAAAGATAGAGGGCAGCTAGGTGGCACAGTGGATAGAGCACTAGCTCTGGAGTCAGGAGGATCTGAGTTCAAGTCTAGCCCAGACACTTGACACTAGCTGTGTGACCCTGGGCAAGTCACTTAACTCCAATTTCCTTGTCCCTCCCCCCCCAAAAAAGGAAGAAAGATATATAGAAGATAGACGATAAATAAATAGACATAGGTAGATAGATGATAAATGATGGATAGACACAGATAAATAGATGATAGATAATGACTAGACATAGATAGATGATAAATGAGGAATAGACAGACATAGATGATAGATGATGAATTGATATAGATAATGGATAGATAGATGATAAATAATGAAGAGAGAGAGATATATGGATAGTGGATAAATAGATGATGTGATAGATGATGAATAGACATAGATGAATAGATTGAGATAGATCTTGGGTCCTTGAGATGTCTTGTAATCAGCACATTATCCACCAACAGGAGCATCTGGAGCACCTCACCATCTACAGGGTTTTGGCACAGTAAATATCACTTTATAAAATTAAGTCTGACCCTTTTCTTTTGTAGTTGTCTTTCTTCTTATAAAGTCTTTTAAATTAAAATAATAGTAGTAGCAAGCAAGACTTATATTCCATCTCATTTGAGTCTTACAGCAATGCTGTGAAGCAGATAGCTAAATAAATATTACATTTTACAGATGAGGAAACTGAGGCTTTGAGACCTGAAAGGCACACAATCAAGGCACAATTAGAAGCACCTGACAGACAATTAACCCAGGTATCTTGACTCCAATTCTAATATGTAACAATGTAGAATTTCCTTTGGTAAGTTAAAGACCAATGATAGCAATAGTAGACATGATAGACCAATTGGCAATTTTTCTCCAATGGGTATTATCAAATTGCTGCCCAATGCTGTGGATCTTGTTTATTCAAGACGACGACTTGCCCTGATTCTATCTCAAGGAAGTAGCAAAGCCTTGAAACTGAGTTGAAGTCCACTTAACAAAAAGTAAAAAGCTCAGAAACATAGCATTACAATTACACAATCAGGGTTTTACTGCAGGATATGAAAGAAAATCAGAGGATTTCTAGTTGCCCAGTCAACCTTACCATGTAATAAAGAGGGCTGTTTTCTCCAGGAGGCACTTAACTACCCCCTCCTTCAAATCATGGGCATCAGGCACCTTTAATTCCAAAGGGGAAAAAGACCTCGTGTTAACATTGCTTTTGTGCTTGGGACAATGTTTTTCTTGCCTACAAACTGTTCTTTTGTTTGTCATCCACCCCACTCCCTCATCACCACAAGTCCTATTCACTATAATTTCCCTAGTGTTCAGGTGTATTTATAGTTCACAGGTTCATTGTAGTTTTGTAAATGGTGGCTTAAAGTAATACAAAAACCATCAGCAACGTGCCAGTCTATCATTTCTTAGGGTGGTGGTTTGGGAGGTTTCTTCTCCCAAATCTTATTTGTGTATTGCTTCTCAGGGAGTCTTCTAAAGATTCGTACAAACTAGCTAGCAGTTTAGAGGTACCCCCTGGAGGAGAAGAGATCAGGCACAAGGTTACTAGTCATAAACAAGAACAATAATCTCCAGTGTGCTTAACTTGAGATAGGACTTGAAAGGGAGGGGAAAAAAATCATTTGTGGGTAGGTATGTATGACAGAGAAGCAGGGACAATGTGGCATAGTAGACAGTGTACTAAGCTTGTAGAAGAAGACCTGGGTTCAAACCCTGTCTCTGACGCTAGCTATATGACTATAGACAAGTAATTTAACCTCTGTGTGCCTCAGGCGACTTATCCACTAAGTCTAAGGATGAGTTCCCATGCTGGGAGTCTCCTATGACATTTTTGTGTGTAACTTTGGAATGGACTGGACATGTCATCTGAATCCCAGTTCTTTCTTTTCTTTCTGAGCTAGGTCACTTACCCAACCTATAGTCATGCCATCAGGCCAGGGGGGAGGGAATTATAAAGTAGCTGGTCAAATTGCTGCATGCAATTCACTCTCAGAGTCTTGGGGTTTCTCTGGTGGAGAGCTGTAGATCTTTTACGACTCCTCTTAATTTCCCACCTGGCTATTCCCCTGACTTCCCCTTCATGCTCTAGGAACTTTTTCATTTTGGAAGAGCCCTTCAGCTTTCAAGATCACATTAACCCTGGAACTCACACCTGGTCAGTGCCCTCTGTCCTGGCCCGCCCCTCCCCTTGAGAGAATCTCAAGGGTGGAGATCACTCTTTCCAGAACCTCTATTTCAGTAAGATGCCCAGGTCAGCCATTTCCCATGGGCTGAATTCCTCTGGACTTCTCTATTATTACCCCCCCCATACACATCAGTACCCCATTGACCCCTAATTTTCAACTTCCTTTTGCATATTGTCTTCTCCCTTTAGATTATAGGCTCCTTGAGGACAGAGACAATCTTTTGCATTTCTTTGTATCACCCAAATGTTTATTGGCTGACTGAAAGGTAGTTTCAGAAGCTACTGATGTGCTTCCAGTTTAAATGTATCAGCCATAATGACACCATTAACCTTAATCCTGAGACATTTACTAAACATAATGCAAAGAAACAATAAATGTAACATGACACATACCCATTAACCAGAGCCATATTCTCCCAACAATGTCCATGTGGGAGAGTGGGCACAAACTTACAGAAATCCTATGAGTAGGAAAATTCATGTTACTGTAACAACTCATGATTCTGGACTGCAGGCCTTGGTGTCATTGGTCTCCTTCAGGAGCAATTGGTACCAAAAGTCACCTGCTGGGGGGGCTGCATATGGATGTGCCACTTGAACCAGTCCTTCATTGAACTCTAAGGTGATATTACCCTTTTTTTTTAAGCCAAAGTAGTGCTCCTAAGTCTGGGATCTGTAGAGCTATTCTCTTGGCTAGGCACCAAGGAGCTTCCCCCTTTCAAGCCATAGATAGAAGAAAAGGGCAAGGCAAAAGAGCCTCTCCCTTCCTTAGGCAGCTCTGGCAAACTGCAATGGATTTTTCTTCTAACCTGTTCCTGGAAGCAAAACTTCTCTTCCAAGCTCAGCTCCTAACAGTAAATGCAAAACCAATCTTCCTTCAGTCAGCTCAGCACAGGAGTATTGCAGGCTCTAAACACTTCTCTCAACTCTCTCATTTCAGTTGCTTTTTATATGAGCCATCTGCACAGCTGAGCTTGGTTTTAGTCCCTTCAGATAACAAAGGGACGGTCTTAATTTTCTTCTCCATTTATTCTTCAGTCTCTTCCTTGGCTTTTCTGTTTGCTCTGCTTCTTCAGTTGCTAACTGACTTGCCTTAAAGCAGGCTCTTTTTGTGCTAAGTGACTTACTTCTACCTTAGGGTGAGAAAACAAATTTCACATTTCTGTCCTATATGCCACAAGGAGGTAACGTACACTTGTCTCATAGTCACCAAAAAGTTATATTTTTCCAGGCTTCCTAGTAATCCACTCCCACATACTCAAAATAGGTATATGTAAACTAGTTGCTGAGAAGTAACACATTTTAGCCTTCTTTGCCTTCAGTAAGTAATTTTCTCTGAAGGGCTGCTTTCTCAGACCCTTTTATGTCTCTGTTCCTTTCCATAAATAAAATTGTTTAAATCTGAAAGGGCCAACACTTTATACATGTATGACTTGTATGTAAACCAGACAGGAGAGGAGCTGTGGCATGGTAGAAAGAATCCAGGACTGGACATCAGAAGATCTGAGTTCTAGCTTTGTTCCTTACTAGTCTTGGCATTCTGAACAAGTTGCTTCAAGCCCCTGCCCCTAAATCTCCTCATCTGTGAAGTGGGAATGATAAGACTGTACCACCTACCTCACAGGGTGGCTGTGACACTCAAATCAGATGATGGATATAAAAATTCTGCGTAACTACAAAGTGCTGTATAATTGGTAAGCTGTGGTTATTATATCAGGCAGTGGCTAATGGAAGTGGATATTGCTCCATTCACACTTCCTTTCTACTTGCTCAGACTATCAGCCAGAACCTTAGCTTGGGTGTTTTGTTTTTGTTTTCATCATCTTTTTTTTTTTTTCATGACTTCCCTACAATACCTTCCCCCTCCTTCACCACTCTCACCCAGTAGTATGAGGAAAAGGGGCCCCAAAACACATTCCAGACTCATGATAAGTGTTTTATTTAATATGTTCAAGCCTGTTCTCTCCTAAAAATTGATCTTTCCCATCATCCTGCAGAGAACTGAAGGAGATAGGGATAGGAATGGGGATAAGAAATGGACCTGTTAGCTCATTGGTGTAGGAAATGACCAGATCAGGAAACTTCTACCAATTCAGGTTGACATCTCTACAATTTATAGTCTTGGAGAGTTGCCTATAACACCGAAAAGTTAAATGATTTGCCCAGAGCATTACAGGCTGATCAGAGGCTGAAGGGAGAACATATGCCCAGCATTTTTGAGGGTGCTGACTTAAGATACTCATAATCACAGTCAGAAAACCTAGATCAACAATATCTAACTGCAGCAAGCAGTTTGTAATATTCACCACCAGGGAGAGGAAAGGAAGAGAAATCTGGGACTGTCTGGTCAGTCAAGGCGATGGGGAGCAGTGTCAGCACTTCCCACTTTGCTCTTTAAAGAGTTATAGATAAGTTTTATCCTCCAAAGAAGAAAGTTGTGTGAACCCACATTATTTGGTTTTTAAAAATTTAATAGTATTTTATTTTTTTCCAATTACATGTGAAGACAATTTTTAACATTCGTTTTTTTGAAATATTTTGAGTTTCAATTTTTTCTCTCTCCCTCTTTTCCCTCCCCCTTCTCCAAGATGGCAATCTGCTATAAGTTATACATATGCAAACATGTTAAACATATTTCCACATTAGTCAAGTTGTGAAAGAAGAAACAGAACAAAAGGAAAAAAACCACAACCCCTCTCCCAAAAAAGTGAAAACAGTATTCTTCAATCTGCGTTCAGATTCCATCAGTTCTTTCTCTGGATGTGGATAGCATTTTCCATCACGAGACCATTGGAACTGCCTTGGATCATTGTATTGCTGAGAAGAGCTAAGTCAATCATAGTTGATCATTGCACAGTGATATTGCGTACAATGTTCTCCTGGTTCTGCTCACTTCATTCAGCCTCAGTTCATGTAAGTCTTTCCAGTTTTTCTGAAATCCGCCAGCTTATCATTTCTATTTTTTTCAATTTTTAAACTTTCTTTATTATTCTTATTTTTTCTATGTTTCCCTTTTTTGGGTAATATTTTAAATTTATTTTAAATGTAAATACAAAATAAGAAAAGAAAAACATCGCCATGTACACAGCAGAGCATGAGAGGATT
Source organism: Vombatus ursinus (assembly GCF_900497805.2). Classification (NCBI taxonomy): domain Eukaryota; kingdom Metazoa; phylum Chordata; class Mammalia; order Diprotodontia; family Vombatidae; genus Vombatus; species Vombatus ursinus. The sequence goes on from NW_020954576.1 coordinate 65,079,490, forward strand.
CAATATAAAATAATAAATTTCCATTTCAAAAAAACCTACTCATCATTTCTTATAGCACAATAGTACTCCATTACATTCATATACCACAATTTGTTCAACCACTCCCCAATTGATGGGCATCCCCTCAATTTCCAATTCTTTGCCACCACAAAAAGAGCTGCTATAAATATTTTTGTACATGTAGATCCTTTTCTCTTTTTTTAAAAAAATCTCTTTGGGATACAGACCTAGTAGTGGTATTGCTGGATCAAAGGGTATGTGCAGTTTAATTGCCCTTTGGGCAGAGTTCCAAATTGCTCTCTCTACATTATTTGGATTAGTTTTTAATAGTTGTTTTTCCAGAGGGTGGGAGTGAGGGAAATTGGGAAAATATCAGGAAAGGAGTTGGTACTTTCATTCTATCCATTACTATAAATTAAAGAACAGAGAGTGTTACAGATCCTTAGTTCTAAAGGACCTCAGTCCATCAAGTCCATCTGGAAATGCTTCAGGTTCATCACGTAGTCCAACCTGCACCTGAATCTAAATCTCCCAATATTGCCAGCAAGTCATCATTGAGTTACTTGAAGGCCTGTAATGATAAGGAACTCAATGCTTCCTGAGACCATTCACTTTCCTTTTGGACAGTTCTAATTCTTAAGAATTTTGTTTTTTTATATTAAATCCAAATCTGCTTCTTTGTAGCTTCTATATCTTGTTCTTATTTTTGTCCTTTGAGGCCTTTGAGGTCTTTGTATAATAACCTATTCATATTTTTGAAGATAGCTATTATGTTAAGCCTTCTTTTCTCAAAGTTAAGCATTCCTAGCCATCTGAACCATCTTCATGGCTTGGTCTCCTTTTACTATCAGGATTTCCCTCCTTCTGATATGCTTCCATTTGTCAATATCCTACCTAAAGTGTAATATGCAGAACTGAACAGGTATGGTCTGACCAGCAGAGTGGTTTGTTTTTTTTTTTGTTCAGTCATTTTTCAGTCATTTCCAATTCTACATGCCCCCATTTGAGGTTTTCTTGGCAAAGGTACTGGAGTGGTTTACCATTTCTTTCTCCAGCTCATTTTACAGATGAGGTAACTGAGGCACACAGAATTCAGTGATTTTCCAGGGTCACATAGCTAGTAAGTGTCTGAGGCCAGAATTGAACTTTTTAGGAAGACTTACCTTCTTGACTGCAGGCCAAGTGCTCTATCACTGTGCCACCTAGTTGCTTCCTTGCAGAGTATAGCAGAGTTATTATCTTACCTTACTTTGAAAAGTAGAGATTTACAATGTAGCCTAAGGGCATGTTTGCTCTTTTTGTCTGCCATCTTGCACTATTAATTCATATTGAGCTAGAAGTTAAGAACTGAATACAGTATTCCAGTTATGGCTTGACCAGGGTTCAGAACTATAGAATTATAACTTCCCTCATTTTAGAGAAAATTTAATTATAACTAATTTAATCTTCATGAGTCCAAATCTGGCCTCAGACACTTACTAGCTGTGTGGCATTGGCAAATCACTTAACCCTATTTGCCTCAGTTTCCTCATCTGTAAAATGAGCTGGAGAAAGAAATGGCAAACCACTCTAGTATTTCTGCCAAGAAAAACCCCAAACGGAGGCAGGAAGAGTCAGACATGACTGAAACAACTCAAGAACAACTACTTCCTGTTCCAAGTCCAGCACTCTAGCCACTGTGCCAACTAGCTGCCTCCTAGGTGGACAGATAGTGATTAGTGGGAGAGTGTTCAAAGAAGGGTGACCAGGATGGTGAAAGGCCACATTGTCATGCCATATGAGGCTCAGTTGAAAGAACTGGGACTCCTGAGCCAGAAGAAGACGAGATTTAGAGGGGTCATGATAGCTACCTTTAAAGATCTGAAAATGGAAAAGTAGTTAGATTTGTTCTCCTTGGACCCAAGGGGCAGAACCTATTGGCCCTCACTAGAGTTTTTCTAGCAAAGGGCAAATGGCCACCTATCAGAGATGTTGTCAAGAGGATTCTTAGGTTGGACTACTTGGCTTCTAAGGTTCCTTCCAACTCTGATTCTGCGAGTCAAACAAACCAAATGTGGACTAATCTTTTGAAACAAACACTATGAAGGAATCATCTACAAGTAATTAAAAAGTCCCAGTATCTTGTCACTAAAAGGAACTTACATTTCCTCTAGTCCAACCTCCTGATATAGCTTTAATTTTAGTCGGAGGAAAAAGCCACTTCATTTATCATAATATAAAAACAAATAATTAATAATAATAATGACAATAATTACCACTTGCATATTGATGATACTTTATAAGCCAATTTGCATCTAATGTTTATACTCCAAAATGATGTCATTAGCCATAGTTGACATTTATACGTAACTGATATTATTTTGGGAGTAGTTAACCTTTTTGTGGAGCGCTGAATCCTAACAAAGCACTTATCTTCATTATCACTTCTGGGTCTCACAATAGACTATTATCTCCATTTGTAGATGAAGAGACTAAGGTTTAGAGAGGTTTAATACTTTTCTGAAGGTCACATCACGAGCAGCTAAACAGAGTTGGAGCAGAAGCCCAGGTCTCCTGTCCGCTGGTCCCATTTTCTCTGATCTACCGCAGAGTTTATGCCTATTTTAGTTTTTAGGGATATTCATAACCATTTGTAGCATCTAATGAGGAAACTGATTCAGTGCTGTTTCCTTTTCTTCTCCCTCCCTTTAACTATGTACTCTCTTTGCTAGAGTTTTGAATGCTCTGTGGATACACCAGTACTACTACTACTAAAGAAGGCTAATCAGAGTGTCCAATGATACTAAATCAATCAATCAATATTTACTAAGCCCTTACTATACCCCAGACACTCTGCTAAGTGCTAAGTTCTGCATGTACCACTGTCTTTTCAATCAATCAGTCAACAAGTTTTTATTAAGCACCTATAATGTCCCAGTGTTAAGAGCTAAACCCTGAATGTACCACTTGTCTTTTCAATCAATCGTTCAAAAATGAAACACTCCTTAATCTCAAAGAGTTTGTGCTCTACTGGGAAAACTGTATATAAGCAAATGCAACAATCTATGCAAAGTAAATACAGGACAATGGAAAGGAAGTCACTAACTTGGGGCAGTGGGATTAGGAAAGGCTCTTGAAGAAGGCACTTGTAGAAGGGGACCCTTGAGCTGAGCCTTGAAGGAAGATAGGGATTCCAAGAAGTAAAGGTGATGAGAAAGGGCATTCCAGGCCTGTGCAAAAAGTCTGGAGTTGGGAAGATGGAAGATGGCGTGGAGCAGCAGCAAATAGGCCAGATTGACAGCACCTCTTGATGTGTAAGTCAAGACCTTACACTCGTGATGTCATTGGTCTTCTTCGAGAACAAAGGGTGAACAACAACAACAATCTCTATCCATGAAAGGAGTAATGTACAATAAGCCAGGTGGGAATGAGAGTCTATTTCTTCAAAAGCCGGGGCTTAAATTCATCTCCACCAGGGTTGGTACTGTTATTGAGGTGAGTTAATGGTTTGAGAAACAGGGGCTCTGCTGAAGTGCTAGCTGTGCACTGAGTGCCTGGGGACTTAGAAGCCATGTATGTCCTCACTCTCAACAACTGACTTTTCTTGAGTGCCTGTGGTGTGAACAGCACAGTACAGAAAGATTCCCTGCTGCTCACCTCCAAGGGGTCTATCATTTGTTTTCTCACTCTATGCCTCAGATAACCCTTAATGCAGGGAGAATCCAACTCAGCTAACAGAAAGGAAGCTGAACCAGAAAACACTGTAGAGTCACCGGAGAAGAGACTGTGTGAAACATGAATGATAGGCAGACAATGCCGCCGTAAGTGAAGGATGGAAACCAGCATTTATTAAGCACCTACTATGTGCAAGGCACTGACCTTAGTGCTTTACTAATATTATCTCATTTGACCTTCACAACAACCCTGTAAAGTAGATGTTATTATTATCCTCATTTTAAAAATGAGGAAATTCAGGCAGACTAAGGTTAAGTGACTTGGTCAAAGCCACACATGTAGTGTCTGAGGGCAGATTTGAACTTAGTTGTTGTTATTGTTGTTTGTCCTTTGTTCTCAAAGAGGACCAATGACAGTGGGAAGGTGATGTTATGACTAGCAACTGAATTGGATTAAGTGAGGCAAGGCTGTAGAAAGTCACCAGCCTCACTCTCCTCTGGAGTCATCTGGGTCCAGTGGCCAGATATAGATCAGGATGACTGGAGATGGTCCTGATGCAGTGGGAGACCTTGGCCTTTTTATACTAAAGTCTTTAACAGTTCTTAGTTTGACCGAGGCAATACCCATTCGGAGATTAAGGCTAGGTAAGAAAGTGGACAAAAAGAGGCAGCTAGGTGGCACAGTGGATAGACCACTGGCCCTGAAGTCAGGATGACCTGAGTTCAAATCCAGCTTCAGACCAAACACTTGACACTTACTAGTTGTGTGACCCTGGGCAAGTCACTTAACCCCAATTGCCTAAAAAAAAAAAAAAAAAAAAAAAAAAGGAGACAAAGAATGGTTTCTTTTACCTAGTCAAAAAAACCAAACCACAACAAAAACCTAGTTGTTACAGAAGAAACAAAAGGGAACTAGGAAAAAGTAAGGGGTGGGAGAAGGAAGCAATTTGTTGTTCAGTTGACTTTTCATGACCCCATTTGGGGTTTTCTTGGCAAAGATATTGGAATAGTTCGGCATTTCCTTTTCCAGATCATTTTACAGATGAGGAAACTGAGACAAACAGGGATAAGTGACTTACTAGACAGCTAGTAAGTGTCTGAGGCCATACTTGAACTCAGATCTTCCTGACTCCAGGGCCAGCATTCTATCCACTGTGCTACTTAGCTGCCCATAAGAAGCTTGGGGATGAATAACCAAAGGGAATGAGGGTAGGAGGGGTATGCCGTATTTTTGTTTTTTGTTTTGTTTTGGTTATTTTTGCCTTGATTTTGTTCAGATTTCAATGGAGCAAATGAAGGATGTTCCACTCTAAAGGTCCCTCTGTCCCACCACATCCTCTGCCATTTTGTCTTAATAAAGTTTGTGTATTGCAGCTTTTTCAGGTCAATTATGTTGTCAGGGACAACAGAGTAAAGATACCTGGCCATAAATCCCAAAGGATTTAAGATAAACTGAACTTCGGAGTTACTTTATCATACACAGTAGGTAATTTATCTGTATTTGCTCGACAAGTAAAGCACTCTCAGTTGCCTAACATTGATATTGTGAGTACACCCTAATGGGACTTTAGAACTAAAAGAACTTTCAATAACAGAACCAAAACACCAAGGTGACTTGGAGTCATTTAAAAGCTATCAAGTCTTTAGTCTATCAAAAATCAGTCAATCAATAAACATTTATTAAGTGCCTACTATATGCTAGTCACTGTGAAATGCTTCTTTGTAAGGAATTTTACATTGTTCCTCCAGCCAAATTAAATGATCTTTGATGATATCTAGTTTCCCTTTATTATTCTCATACAATGAATACATTTGAATTTATTTAAATGTAGTAACCCTCTTAAAGGGTAGTGGTTTGGTTCAGATTAGGTTGTTGTATTTTATTGTGCATAGTGAATTGGAATGATTACCTGAGACACTGGGTTAATCATTTTTTTGTTATACACTGATGTGTTTTGTTTTGTTATACACTGACTCTGTGTTGTATGATCACTAATGCCAACTCTATTGTACCTGATTTTGTAAGGGACTGCAAAGTTCCAAACCCTAGGGAAGCATGTAATGGCCCTTGTGAGACAGGGGACAGATTCTGCCTCTTTTGTAGGTAGGAGTGACCAGAACCTATGTAGACTTCTGGGATTTTAAATTTCCCTGGACTGAGGTAACACTGCATGTGATTGGATTTGGCAAGTATGAGATCTGGCAGCACATGGAGTTTGAATGGGGGAAGAGATCAGGAGAAAAGGCAGAAACAGCAGCCATGTCCATGGAGAGCAGAGCAGAGACCATTCAGTGGCATGGAAAGCAACTGGGCTCCTCCTGGGGGAGGTCAGTGTCATTGTCCACAGCAGGCAAATGAGACCACATCAAGCAGTTTGGAAGAATGCTGTAAGCAAGGTTGTGGACTTTCGTCACCTCAGCTATGAAGCCCGGAGGGATGCTTTCTTTCTCCTCTCCTCTCTTATTTCTCTATTTGTTTAAACTAAACAGTGCCCCTACTCTGTTGTATTTTTTCTACCCCCTTGCTGATAGAAGATTGTGAGACTAATTCTCTTTTTCTAAATGAGTTGGTTCCTAATGTCTTCTGGCATGAGGTTATTTTGAGATCAGAGTGTGCATGGGAGTGGGGGCAGGGATGGTCCTGAGGGGTTTTGAATTTCACAGATTCTCTATACTAGGACCCTGCTGTTCTGTTGCAGAGGCAAAAAGACCTCCCTAGGGGTTATCAAGTTACAGTTTGGTTTTATTAATAATCCTATAATTCTACCATGTAGAGTCCTAAAGCCTGAACTTGGAGTTCACTTAGATTTACCCTAAAAGAATAAACTGGTAAGCCATGGTTTACCTGAGAGTGTTGGCATCAGTCCTTAAGGCAAAACTCCATTCCTTTTACCCAAAGGGAAGGGGGAGATAGCTAGAAGGGACCAAAAGAGACAGTCTTGCCTCCCAACTGATCAGGTAGATATGGTCACTGAAGATTTCAGCCCAGCTCTTTTCTGGTTGAGTGGAAAGTGAGGAGAGCATGGGCCTCTCTTGTGCTCCAGAGTGACATCTTCTGGTCACCCAAACAAAAATCCCATCTTACATGTTTCTTTTTAGGATACACCAAAGGAAACGGAGGGGGTATCATTCTTATTTTACAGATTGGCCTTCTCTGAAGTCCTCATCCAGTTGTGGCTCATAAGTGATGCTTGCCACCAAGCAGAGGCCAAGCTCTGGCAGATGGAAAAGTCAGTCAGTCAACAAATATTTAGTTAGCACTCAGTAGGTGCCAAGTATTGTTCCGAGCAATGGGTATACATAGAAAGACAATAATGATTTCTAGCATAGGGTGAGCAGTGGTGCATTTCCACCAGGGAATAGCCTGGCTAAGTGTGGAGAGGCTTATTACTAGAAGACTGATCACCAAGTGATAAATTCTTTTTTGGCCACAGCAATTCATGAAGATAATAATGATGATGATGATGATTGATGATGATGATGATAGTGATAGACTTTTATATGGTACTTTAAATAAGAATTTGTGATGTAAGTATATTGAACCAGACCTATGATTTCACTGTCACGAGGAGCTCCCAAAGAGGAAACCCCTTTCCCTCCCAATTCATACTGGTACATGTTCTACAACTTATAGCCTTAGAGAATTGCCTGGGGCACTGAGATATAAAGTGACTTGTCCAGAGTCATTTCGCCAGGACAAATAATGCCTTGAACCTGGATCTTCTTTGAGGTCAACTTTCTATGCATTTACCGCTCTGAAGTAAGTATTTCAGGTATCATTATTCCCATTTTACAGATGAGGAAATTGAGGTTCACATAACTGAAGTGATTTGCTCAATCACTGAAGTCACACAGACAGGAGGCATCTGAGGCGGAATTCAAACCCAGGGCTTCCTGACTCCAAGTCCAGCTTTACCATACTTCCTTTCAAAATTGTCTATACAATTGTCTACAAAATTGTGTGGAGATATTGTGATTTGTCACTGCGGAAGGAAGTATCATGTATCTTTGGAAAATTTCTAGATTGGAGAAAATAAGATAAACAATCATTTGTCCAGTGCTCTACAACAAGCTGGTGCCTGAACCCAGGATAGAATTCCAATCTCCAAAGAGACTGAAAGAGAACATAAAACATATGTTTCTTTATCCCAAAGTTTATTCTCATCTCCAGGCACCATTTTGGTTTGGATCCAGTACTCATTCTATACGGGTTTAATTCAAGGATAGCACATGGGCCCTCAAGGTGGCAGGTTCCCCACCCCTGGAGCTGGAGGAGCTCTAAGAGATTTAGTCTAATCAAGGTTTTGAAGTTAAGATTAACCTTATAGAAATATAAAGTTTCTTTGTAAAACAGGTAAGTTGTGGGGGGCTAGCCTCCTCCTAATTCTGGTAATGGTGGGAAGGTGGCAAGACAAGTGTTGGTTTCACTGCAGACTATTAAATTTGTCAGTCAATAAACATTTATTAAGCACCTACTATTTGTATATTTTTTAAACCTATCTTTCTCCAACTAGATTCCTACCTCCTCAAGGGCAGGCTGGGCCATATCTTCTTGTCTAGTGCTTTGCCCAGGATGGACATTTGATAAATGCTGATGACCTGGCATAACTGACCTTTGGATATGCAAGAATATCATTCTCACTAGCCTAGAGTAGGAGGAAGGTGATAGATGGGGATGAAACACAGTTTCCATAGCTTCCTATATCTAGTTGTATGACTGCTGAGGGAAAAGAACCCTGGGCAGTCAGGTCGATAAAAAAACAGACAGCAGAGCCACAGCTTGGATTTATAGTCAAATTTACTCTAGTGTTCACTCAACATTCCACAGTTGCAGAAAGGGCATTTACAGAACAACTAACAGCAGGCAGTGCTACAGGAAAGACAAAGGTCGCTCCACATAGGATGTGTACATCAGAGAGGCACCGAGCCTCCACGGGGTGCAAATGAGGGAGAACAAGTCAATCCTCGTCTCTCTTCTCTCTCAAAGAGGAGGATGGGAAAGTAAGAAATAGAGACACTCTAGATTAGCCAGGACTTACATTCTCTCCAGGAAAGGAAATAAAAATGGTACAGTTGGTCAAAAGGTCTTTAATTGGATACATAATGAAGATTCTTGGCTGCAATTTTCTTTCCTCCATGAAAAAACAGTGCTCATCCCCAATAAGTATATTCACTGAAATGAATTAACTTAATGCATTTTAACGTTGGGCTTCATAATGATTAAAAAAAAAAAACCCAACCCCTAGCCCCATGTTTAATTCTACTTGGCACATGTATCATTTGTTGTAAAAATGTACACTGCTTCTTTAATAAGTCAATTTAAAAAGCACAGCACCCTAGGCCATTTTGAATTAGGCAGCAAGAAGAGTAATAATCTTCTCTATTATCCTCTAATGCTAAAAGCATGCAGAATTTCTATGGGAGGTTTTCACAGACAGAAAAGGGGACACTTGCATTACAAATGGACTCAGAGAATGGTACAAAAGAACTTTTTCTCTCTGAAGGGGTTTTCTGATGCAGGCACTGGTATGATAAGGGGGTCTTCTCGGATGTGGGCATCACAGTATGCCAGTAGGTCTGCTGCAGCCTTAGAGACCTGCAAGGAAAACAAGATGAAAAAAAAATTGTTGGCATCAGTACACTGGGTGTGGTTCAATGATAACTTACATTTCTGTGTGACTTTAGGGTTGTAAAATGTTGTCCTCACAACAGCCCTGTGAGGTAGGCAGTGAAACTATTAGGATACCCATTTTACAGAATGAAAGGCAAAGCAAGGCAACAAGCTTTGTTAAGTGCTTACTCTGTGCCATGAACTGTGTTAAGTGTTGGATATACAAATAAAAGCAAAAAGAAAGACAGTCCCTGCCCTTTAAGATTCTAATGGGAAGTGGTCAATTTTCTAGCATGGCACTGGTAGACTGTCCAGGTTTCATAGCAGCGCCATGCCAGAAAATTGAACCCCTTCCATTTGAATTGTCCTAAGAAGATTCTGCCGATCACTTGGCAAGATAAGGTTCTGGATGCTGAAGCCTTCTCTTGAGCTAAACTGCTAAGCATTCAAACTCTACTGCAGAGATCATGCAACTCTGATATGCTGGCCACATCATTCGAATGTCAAACCTATATTTGACTAAAAGACTATTTTACAGAGAACTCAAACAAGGTAACTGTTCACACGGAGGTCAAAAGAAGCAATACAAAGACACTCTCAAAGTGTCTCTGAAGAATTTTGTTATTGATTGTGGGACATGGGAGACACTGGCACAAGACTGCCCAGCATGGTGCGCTCCCATCAAAGAACTGATGTCCTGTGCCCTGTGAGCAAAGAAGAATTGCAATAGGTCAAAAGAAACACGAGATGCACAAATTTAGAGACATCTCCAGTTCAAATGTTCAAATGGATTATTTGGGTCCGACTTGGGGCAGAGTCTCCAAGCTCATATTGTTCTGATCAGCCACTGTCTGACACATTACACTTTGACCCCAACCAACACTGTGATGTCATCTTGGTCTTCTTGCAGTACAAAGGACAATGACCATGACTATTTTAATGGGGAAACACCACACACAAAAAGCGGAGGGGGATGAAGTTACCAGTGTAGAAATATGGTGTGGAAGTCAGAAGCAGAGCAAGAAGAAACAGTGGTACTGGAAGGAGGAAGGTCAGGTGACTAGTTGTATCTATATGTGATAAATAAAAAAGCTAAATTGTAGAGATGCCTGCAATTGGGGAATGGCTGAACAAGTCATGACATATGATTGTGATGGATTACTACTGTGCTATAAGAAATGATGAACTCCATGACGGAAAATGCTATCCACATCCAAAGAAAGAACTATAGAGTCTGAATGCAGATGGAAGCATACTATTTTCACTTTTTTGTTGTTGTTTTTTCTTTCTCATGGTTTTTCTCATTTGTTCTGATTCTTCTTTCACAACACGACCAATGTGGAAATATGTTCGATATGATTATACGTGTATAACCTATATCAGCTTGCTTGCTGACTTGGGGAAGGAAGGGGGGAGGGAGGGAGAGAGAATAATTTGGAACTCAAAGTCTTACAAAAATAATGTTGAAAACTATCGTTACATGTAATTGGAAAAAATAAAATACTATTAAAAAGAAAAAAAGAAAAAGAAATGATGAGCTCAATGAGCTTAGAAAAATATGGACTTACTTACATGAAATGATAAAGAGCAAAATGAACAGAACCAAGAGAATGTTGAATACGGTAACAACAATATTGTTTTAAGAACAACTTTGAGCAAATAATTTATTTTGACTATTATAAATATCCAAATTAATTACAAAGGACATATGAAGGAAGATGCTATCTGCATCCAGAGAAATAACTGATAAATAGAAGTAGGTACAGAATGATTTTGCATATAGATAACATACAAACATATTTATGTCTAATGGTAGCAATGTCTAAGGTGGAGGGGCACAGGGAGGAAGAAGAAAAGGAAAAAAAAAGAAATTTACATGATAACTTTATTATATATTTAAAAGGAACAGCAAGTTGTACATAATAGATTTGCAGTTTCATGTGCAATTATCTTTTTATTATGCTATGCTGTGGAAATGCTTGTTTTATTCCTTAATTAAAAATAAAATAGATAAAATTTTTGGAAAAGCAGTACTCATGCAAGCCTGGCATGATGCATACTTTAAAACAAGCTTATAAAATAGCTCATCTCCTCCTGTCTCTTCTCAGAGCTTTCCCCATCAATCATCTTCTTTCTCTAATCTTTATTCTCTCTTTACCCATGGGCTCTTTCCCTATTGCCTACAATCATGCAGATCTCCTCAATTCTTAATGAAAACAAAACAAAACAAAACACAAAAAACCTTCTCTAGAATCTGTCATCCCTCCAAACTATCATTTTGCTGCTGGAGTTGATTTCTCTGCAAAGAAAAGTAGACATTATGGCAGATGTGGAAAATATGATTCAGCTAGAATAAGAGGAAGAAACATTTTCAAGAGATGCTTACAATGGTTCTGTGAATACTCAAGCTTTGCCATCTGCCCTGTCACTGCCCCCTGAGGACTTCCAGGCTTCACCTGCAGAGGCCAGGCACTGTCATTTGACCTAGTGACATAATGTTAGAAGCTCTGGTGCTTGCTCTCTGCCTGTTGCTGAACCCTTAGGATTTCCAGGCCTTTCCATCTGTCCTTTAATTGACCTTTTTAAAAAACGTGTTGCACTCCCCAGTTAAGAGTTTCAGCTCCCTGAGAGTTGAGACTATTTAGATTTTTAAATTTATATTCCCAGGGCTTGGAATAGTGCTTAAACATAAGCATCTAATAAATGCTTTTTCATGCATTCATTCAATGCTTTTCTCTCCCTTTACATAGTCAAATTCATAGAAAAATCTGTCTACACTACCGCCTTCTATTTCTTCACTTTCACCTCTTCAAGTCCTTGTAGAATGGCTTTCCAACATTACCACTTCAGTGAAAGTGCTTTCTCCAAGGTTACCAATAATCTCTAAAGTACAAAATTCAAGAGTATTTTCTCAGTCTTTATCTTTTATGACCTTCCTGCACCACTTAAAACTATTTACCAGGTTGTCTTTCCTGTGTTTTCACCATGCTATTCCTTCTGGTTCTCCACTTATCTGGCCGCTCCTTCTCAGTCTCCCTTGCTGTATCTGCATCCCACCTCCTATGTGTGTATACCCCAATGTTCTGTCCTGGGCCCTCCTCTCTCTTCACTTTCTCTTGGTGACTTCATCAGCCACTTTGATTCAATGCCCAATTCTGTGCGGACTATATATCCAACCATCATCTCTCTCCTGAGCTCCAGGCTTGTACCATCAACTGGCTATTAGACATCTCTACCCGGATATCTCGAAGCAATCTCAAACTCCACATGGTCAGCACACAACTCCACCTTTCTTCTGAAACCTGCTTCTCTTCCTAGATTCCCTCCATCTGCTGATCGCACCACCATCCTTCCAGTCACTCAGGTCTGCCATCCCATTCATCCTTGATCATTCCTTCTCCCACAATCAGGTACCAAATCTCCTTGATTCTTCTTTCACATTAGGGTGAATCTCCTAATCCATCTCCCTGTTCCAGTCTATCCTCTCTCTAAAGCACCTTCTGCACAGTTGTCAAGTTGCTATTTCTCTCTCTCTCTCTTTTTTGTGTGTGTGGGGTTAAGTGACTTGCCCAGAGTCACACAGCTAGTGAGTGTTATGTGTCTGAGGTCGGATTTGAACTCAGGTCTTCCTGACTCCAGGGTCGGTGCTCTATCCACTGTGCCATCTAGCTACCCTCCCCCTCCCCCGCCCCAGTTGCTATTTCTAAACCACAGATTTGAATATATCTCTTCCTTACTTAAGAAGCTTCAGTGGCTTCCTATTCCCTTTAGGATAAACTACAAACTCCTCTATTCAGAGTTGAAAGGCCTTCACAATCTGGTGCTAGCTTCTCTTTTATATTTCTCCTCTTCCTTCATTCTATGATAGAGCTGAACAAACATGACATTCTATTTCCAGCCTCTGTGCCTTTATCCAGGCTGTCCCCCAGGCCTAGAATGCTCTTGCTTTTCCTCTACCTCTTGGAATATCTACAAACCAATCAGACCACAAGCATTTATTAAGCACTTACTATATGCCAGACACTGTGCTAAGGACAAAGGATATAAAGACAAAAAATAGTCTTTGCCCTCAAGAAGTTTACATCTTGATAAAGGAGACAATAGGGGTGTGTGTGTGTGTGTGTGTGTGTGTATAAAGCATGTGCGTGCATACATATAAAATGTACGTGTGTAAACACACACAAGTCATATGCAAATCAGATACAAGGTAAGCTTGGAAAGGAAGGTATGAGTAACTGGTGGGACCAGGTAAATCCTTTTTCAGTAGGTGGTGCTTGAGATGAATTTTGAAGGAATCCAGGAAATAGAAGAGATAAGGGAGAGCATTTTATGTATGGGGGACAGACTAAGGAGATGGAATATCCTGTATGAGGAACAGTCAGTAAGTTAACAAACTATTATCAAGAACTTACTGTGTGCCAGGCATTGTGCCAAATGCTGTGATTGTGAAGAAAAGTAAAAACTGTAGTCCTTGACCTCAAGGAGCTCACAGTCAGATGGGAGAGATGACATGGAAATGACGGGATACATACGTGATATATCCAGAGCGGACAGAAGGTAATCTCAGAGGAGAAAGCACCATGGGGAAGGGCTTCCTGCAGAAGGCAGGATTTGAGGGGAGTACTGAAGGACAACAGGGAAGCAAAGGGGTGGTGGTCAAGGGGATGAAGACGTTGTATTAGTGAAAAGACAGAGATGGGAGATAGAATATCATGGATGAAGAGGAAGTATGTAGACCATTTATGCTGGATGACAGTGTGTGGAGGGAGACTGGCTAATGAGGGCTCAGGCCTTAAAGAATATTGCTAGGCCTGGAGTCAGGAAGACCTGAGTTCAAATCTGCCCTCAGACACTTACTAGCTGTGTGACCCTGGGCAAGTCACTTAACTCTGTTTGCCTCAGTTTCCTCATCTGTCAAATAAGCTGGAGAAGGAAATGGGAAACCATTCCAGTATCTCTGCCAAGAAAACCCCAAATGGGGTCACAAAAAGTCAGACATAACTAAAATGACTGAACAACAACAATATCTGCTACCTGATTTTAATTTGACTCATGTTACCACAGGAGATCATTTGGTTTCTTCTACCCATGAATAACTGAAGGGCTGGTGCTATGCTCTGATGAATTTCCTGGTTGGCATCAGAGTCAGAAAGACCGAAAATGGAGACAGAACTGAGTTGTATATAAAAAAATTGATATACCCCTCCCTTGGCCTTTTTATGGGGGGAAGGAGGGGGAGAGTCCTTCTCTTTTTCTTAGCAGCTTTAAAGCATAGAAGATTGTTGTGAGTTACTGGGTAAGAGAGGGGCAGGCTGACCTATCTCCCACCCAGCTACCATGTGTCCCCGAGTGCATGATCCTCATTTCTGTTGTGTTTCTTCTTTTCCGATCTTGGATGAATGAGTATCTGCAGATAGAATAGAGCACATTATGACTTTGAGAGCTTCAAAAGGTTGAAAGAATCATTAAGAGGTTCCCTTAACAAACAGTGTCAGCAGCAAAGACCACTATATGAAGTAGCAGCAGTAGCTGAGTTCGGTGAGGAGGTAGGCCTGGGAATGATGTTCTTGATCTCTCCCAGAAGTGGACTGACCTGTCAGACGAGACATACGTAAGGAGCTACCCCAGCTGAGCAAGAGAATGCCACATCTATCCGGGATGCCCAGGAGCAAATTTGGGAGAGAGTCAGTGAAGAGAGAAAAGGACTCTTGGGGATCCTCCATCATAGATGTTCCCTAAATAGATGCCTTAGTGCCATTGTGCATGAAGTTCGAGCCCACTCTCCTCAGGGATAGAGGATGTACCTAGGAGACAGTGGACTCCTGGTTTGGGGGGATGTTTTGTAATGTTTCCCCCTGCTACACTTTTTCAGAAAACAGCCTTTTAAATTAATAACTAGTTAATCAATATTGGGGGGAGTAGCATATTGGAATGGGAGCCTGTGAGAAATATTAAAAGCTATAAACCTTTGTGGTTACCCCTAGAATCTTGAGGGGAAGGATTAGTCATCTGCTCTCTGGGAACCCTGACCATCAGTGTGATTTGAGTAGGAGAAATGGAATGGGGGAATGGTGTTATAAAAGTCCAAGAAGATTGGAAAAATAAGAAAAGGTCAAATTATGAAGAACCTTAAATACAAAAAGTCTTTATATTTGATCTTGGAGGTGTTAATAAGCTACTAGAGTTTATTGGGGGGGTGATATAGAAAAATCTGTATTTTAGAAAAATCATGTTGGAAGTTCTGTGGAAAATGGATTGGAGTGAGGAGAGACTTGAGGCAGGGAAACCAATGAAGATGTTATTGCAATAATCTCTTTTCAGTTCTGTTTTGTTTGACCTCCACAGAACAAGATGCTGGCTGGTGTTCCTCCACTCCACCCCCTTTCTAGCTTTCTTTTGTGTGTTGGCTTCCCCAACTAGATTGTAAGTTCCTGGAGGGCAGGGACTGTCTTTCTTTTTCTTATTTGTATCTCTTGCAGTTAGCACAGTATGTACTTAATAAAAGTTTACTGACTTGACTTGAATTGGATTGTTCAGGGGAGAGGTGATTCAGATTTAAACTTGGGTAGTGGCTATGAGAGTGGAGAGAAGGTAATCACATAGGCTTCCTTCCAGGGTTACTTCTTAGACGAGGCCTCTTCTGATTCCCTCCCTTCCCCCAAACTGCTTTGAATTCACTTTGTTGTCTTTTTAACCCCAGTGCCTAGCACAGTGGTTCCACATTAGAAGCTTAATAGATAGCTATTAAACTGAATAGGTTTATAGATCACAGAGCCAGAAGGGACCTCTGGAGATCATTTGGTGGATCCCCTCGCCTTCAGGCAAATTACGAATAAAATTCAGATAGTGGGATTCCAAGGATGGGAATTCAGACTGGGAGGACAAAAATGCCCTCCCCCCCTTTTCCTACTCTCTCCCTAGGACAGGAATTTTTAAGAGTTCCCAGATTCTATTTCCTCCTATCTGGAAGAAGACAGCTGAGAGTGCCTACTGATTTCCTTGCAAGTCTGGATGACTACTTTTCAGGAATTTTGTAGGAAGGATTCCTCTTTAGGCAAGGATTAGACTTAATGACTTCTGAGGCCCTTTCTGGCCCTGAGATTCTGTGACTTTGATCCTGACTCCAGGTCCAGCACTCTCTACACATGCACATGCATATGTGTGCATACATATACATACATATATATTCATGTGTATTCAAATATTCATATATACATAGAAGTAGCTGGTGATCTAGTGGATAGAGTGTGGGCCTGAACTCCAAAAGAGCTGAGTTCAAATTTGAATGCCGATACCTACTGTGTGACCCTGGGCAAGTCTGTCTGCCTCAGTTTCTTCATTTGCAAAATGGGGATAACAATAACACCTACCTCACAGGGTTGTTAGTAAAATGCTTTGCA
>NW_020954576.1:65096163-65268222 GCF_900497805.2 Vombatus ursinus
TTGTTTTTCCAAATGCACCAACAGATACCTAGCACCTTTTGAATATACCAATCATGAATAATGGAGATAGAGATTTGTCCAGAGTTTGGAAGAGTTTCTTTAGCGCATGTGTTGGGGAGATGAGGTTCTACTCATATACCAGTCATTCTAGGGCCACAGGCTGGCCAAACATGCATCCCCAGTTTATTGCTTATGCCATAAAAATCCACTATGAATACCAATGTAGCTAGGCAATTTATCTCCACCAATAGAACCTTTTTTTTTTTAACCACAAGCTGGAATCACCAAGCCCTCATGTGAAAGGGTCCCTATGTTCCTCTCTAAAGAGAGAAAGTACCCATCAGGGGACTTGTCTTGTATCAGCAGAAGATCAGGGAGGCTTACCAAAGAGAAGGGCTAATAACTAGGTAAGAGAGACTAGTGTTCCATTGATGTTCCATAAAATTCCCCTCCTATTTCCCTCCCTGTTCCCACCAGTAACCAGGCCTCCACCTCTCTCAATCCTTCTGGCATGCCTCAATGATGCAGCACAATACCATTCCCAGTGAAAGTCTATGCCGCCCCCTCCCCCCTCCCCAAGAACACCAGGTAGCAGGAGGCTAGGCCATGGGCCAACATTCACTAAGACATAGGAGGAAGGGATCAACCTCATTTCACTTGCTGTCTGTGACATGAAACGTGTTTGGCAAATGAATGGCTTGAACATTAACCCATCCTGCCAATTAGATTGTTCTGCCTGTAAGTGCTTATTAGAAGCTTACAGGCAGGGATAAATATATAGCCGTCAAATGAAATCCTTTTTAGTATATTTTTGTGTCCAAATCTTCTTCAGAATAATACAAACGCCATTAAGAAAGAATATCTGATTATTTTCAAAAGCTTCCAGGGCATCCCACTTTTAATTTGTTCAACTTCCAAAATTTATAGTAATTCTATTTCTGATTTTCATCACAGGCCAAAGTCCTGTAAATGATGGTTAAATTCTTATGAGTAATTCTAGAAAGGATGTATTTTGGAGCTCTCTCTTGAAATGTTTTGATTAGAATCAGACATGAAAAGGTTCTCTTCAAAGGAGGCAATACAGGCTACCAACAATCATATGAAAATGCTCTAAATTACTAATAATTAGAGAAATACAAATTAAAGTAATTTTAAGGTTTTACCTTATACCCATCAGATTGTTAAAGATGACAAAAGAGGAAAATGATAGATTTTAGAGGGGACGTGGGGGGGGGGGGTAGATACACTAATGCATTGTTGGTGGACCTGTAAATTGGTCCAACTGTTCCAGAATGCAGTTTGCAGCTAAGCCCCAGAATTACTACACTATGTATACTCTTTTATCAAGCTATAGTACTATGAGACCTATACCTCAAAGAGATCAAAGAAAAAAGGAAAGGACTTATATGTACAAAAATATTTATAGTTAGTTTTCAAAAATTGGAAACTAAGGGGGTATCCTGTTAGAGAATGGCTAAACAAATTATGGCATATGAATGTAATGGAATATTATTGTGCCAAAAAGCCTCAGAGAATTTTAAAATTGGAAAGGGCCTAGTATAACTATCTTATTTCACAGAGAGGAAAACTGAGCCACAGAGAGATTAATCAACTTGCCCAAGGCAAAGGCACACAGTTAGAGGATGAGTCGGGGCTAGAAACCAGTTCTCTTGTATTTCTCATTTAGTACTCTTTCCATGATAGCATGTAGGAAAGAGGAAAGAGGAACAGGGAAACAGGGAAAGAGTCACATCTCCATCAAAATAGTTATCAAGTCATGTGGATACCATTATAACTATTTTCCTTGTTCAGGTCCAACCAGGTCACTCCTCTACCCAATAAACTTCAGGAGTTCCCTATGACCTCTAGGATCAAATATAAACCCCTCTGGTTGGAATTTAAAGTATTTCACAACCTGGCTGCAACCTACCTTTCCAGAATTATATATTATTCTTGTTCGTGCAATCTACAATCCAGCCAAACTCTGCTCCTTGTTGTTCCTGTTCTCCCCTAAGCCATGAACACTCTTCATCCTTACCTGTTTCTTAGATTCCTTAGTCTTCTTCAAGGCTAAGATCAATCGCCCCTTTCAATATGAAACCTTTCCATATATTCAGGCTGCGAGTGTCTCTCCTAGCCCAACCTCTTCTACACCCCTATGAATGTTGACTCCCTTGATAAAATGTAAATTTCTTTTTAATTTTAGTGAGGCAATCAGGGTTAAGTGACTTGCCCAAGGTCACACAGCTAGTAAGTGACAACTGTTTGGTCTGAGGCTGGATTTGAACTCAGGTCCTCTTGACCTCAGGGCTGGTGCTCTATCCACTGCGCCACCTAGCTACCCCAAAAATGTAAAGTTCTTGAGGAGGGAAAACCCAACCCTTTCATTTTTGTCTTTGTACTCAATGAGTTGCACATAGTAGATACTTAATAAAAGCTGTAAATTGATAATAGAACTGGGCCTTACCTTAATTAACACCTGATTTCAAATATAAATATATAACTACTATGACCTTACATTTTTCAACACTTCAATCTTCTTTTCCTGTACTACAATTTTTAAAAGCACATAAATATATTCCAATGGATAGTCAACTACTATTAAATTCAATTACTATTACTTTTTGTCTTCTATGGACTGTTCAATCTGACCATAACTCCATTATCACTTTTTACTTCTCTTCAATATTTATTTCATTATCACAACCTTTCCACAATTTCCACATTGACAATATTCAACTCCCCTGCTATTCTTAAAGTCTTGCTTAAGAAACTTATGTTAAAAATCTGCTATATACATAACATGTAGTCAGAGGAGCAGCTAAGTAGTACAGTGGATAAAGTGTGGGGCCTGACATCAGGAAGATTCATCTTTCTAAGGGCAAATCCAGCCTCAGACATTTACTAGCTGTGTGACCCTGGGCAAGTCACTTAACTCTGTTTGCCTAGTTCCCTCATCAGTAAAATGAGCTTGGCAAACACTCCAGTATCTTTGCCAAGAAAACCCCAAATGGGATCATGAAGAGTTGTACATGACTGAAAAACAACTGAACAACAACAACAATAACATGTATAGCACTTTTCGAGTATAATGCTTTATATTCAGGCAGCTCTTTGCACGTACAGTTTCACACACAAAATATCTTGCTTTAGTTTAGCTTGTGAGGGATATAAGGGAATTTTCTCTATCTTTATTTTACAGATGAGAAAACTGAGGCCCAGAAAGAAAGTATAAATGACTGACCCGATATCACCTCAGCCAGTAAGGTGCAGAGTAGGAGAATCAGGACCAATGTTCTTTTTACAAGCCTACTACGTTGCTAGAAATCAGCTAATATTTTTACAGTGTTTCAAGGTTTGCAAAGAACTTGACATACATTATCTCATTATGCTGAGGAATAGGGTTACTACTGTCCCCATTTTACAGATGAGGAAACTGAGGCCCAAAGAGATTACATGAGTTGCCTACGGCCACATAATGTCAGAGGCAGGTTTCAGACCCAGGTCTTCTTGACTCCATATGCTATAGTACTCACTGTCTAGAACAATTCATCAAACTGTTTCTCAATTTGTGGGATAAGATTTTTAAAGATCTACTCCAGGTTGATTTTCACTAATGTTTGAAGACTTCCTTTTGACAAATAAAATGCACACTGTCGATGCTGCTGAACCCCCTGAACGTTTGCAAAACATGCAGACGACAATCAGCCTTCTAGAAGGGAAGCCCTTATTTTGATTGGAAAATTAAGAACACCCTTCTCCTTTACTTTTCCTCTTTAAATCTAAAATATAATTTACTCAAAATCTAATATTATTGAATGCATGGAGCTCTTGTATCTCCCCTTCTTGGTACCAAACTGTCAGATTTAATAGAAAAGATAAAAAAGAATCTGTAGCCTTAAAAGAATGGTGGAATTTTACCAACAGAGTAAAGGAGGTGATTAAAACAGCCCAAGTTAGCACATAATCCTGTTAGTTGCACTATAATTATAAGCTTCAATGACAGGAGAAAATGCTGCAATTACCATAGTCTCATTCCACGACAAGACAGATGACATAATTACTATCCTTGCTGTGACACCCACTCGATTTATCCTCGGCATCTAAAATGAAGAGACCCACACCTATTTCTCAGAAATCCGGTGCTTTGTCTAGCAACCCTCTGGGAATCAGTTAAAGACATTTTCTTTGGCCCTGTTTTCTTATACAAGGAATTAAGCAGCAGGAGTAAAGGCTTTGAGCATGTTCATTTTGGAACCATAAATATGGAAGAGGAAGACTGTCTTCCACAGTGATTTGAAGTGGGATTTGATCCCTGTTACCACAGGGGGGAAAAGGGATATGCTTGATTTGAAGCCATGATACCTGGAATGTTGCAGGTGCATTAAGGATAGGTAGGGGGTCATCTTGTTCCTGGATAAATCAAACTTTAGAAATGGAATCTATTGGATAACTTGTTGGCTAATGGTATCCAGTCGCGGCCCAGAAATAACTCCTTGGTGCAAGTTATAAAGTCTGATACGAATGTGGATACTAGCAGATCCTGACCACTGCCCCTTCTGGATTCAGGTCTGCATAGTTCTTGATTCTCTGCAAATACATTTTCATTCCATAGGTTGTTTTCAGGGATGTAATGCATCTGTACTCTTGTGTAGCTGGGCTCCAAGCTGCAGATAAATACAGCTGTACTGAGGTTAGGCAAGGAGCTAGAGATTTGAGGGATAAGTGAAATAACGCACCTGTGGGGCAGCTAAGTGGTGCAGCAGATAGATAGGCCCTGGAGTCGGGAGAACCTGAGTTCAAATCTGGCCTCAGACACATAACACTCACTAGCTGTGTGACTCTGGGCAAGTCACTTAACCTCATTACCTCGCCTAACAATAAAAATAATGCACCTGTGAGGATGTATCTCTGCTTGCATTCTAGACGCCAATCTAAATAATTTGGATTATGTACCACTTGGTAGATAATCTACTCCTCTATACTAGTGTGGGTTATCAAAAGTTTAATTTTTTTTATAAGCAACTTGGAGAAAGTCACATTTGTCTTGCTTTTTGAATCTGAGGATGACACAAAGCTGAGAGGAAGAGCTAACATATTAGATGACAGAGTGAGGATTCCAAAAGAGCTCAACGGTCACAGGGTTGATGAAATTCAACAGGGGTAAATGTAAACTCTTATATTTGGATGAAAACAAATCAGCTTCCCAAGCACAAGATGATAGGAGGCATTGTTAAGAGAGCAGTTTGTCTGAAAGTTCTAGGGGTCAGTGTGGATTACAAGCTCAATATGAGTTCACACAACGACGTGGTGACCAAAGAGCTAACATAATCCTCAATTGTAGTAATGGAGGCACAACTTCCAGAAATAAGGATGTCATCATCCCTCGGTTTTCTACACTGGTCAGACTGCATCAAGACTACTATATTTAGTTCTGGGTACCCTGATTTAGGAAGGACATAGATAAACTGGAGAACGTCCATAGGAGCACAACCAGGATGGGGAATGTTCATGAATCAACGTCATATGAAGACTGATTAAAGATACCAAGAATGTCCAATCTAGGGAAGAGAAGACTGAGGAGCAGGGAGGACACATTTTGGTCTTTAGTCATCATGGGACCTGTAAGACAACTATCTATGACTATCAATTGCAAAGTCATTATGGAGAGTTCACTACTCCAATAAAATCAAAGGTCCAGACTTCCCTTTCTTTTTTTTTGTCTTTTTGTTTTTTTAGGCAATTGGGGTTAAGTGACTTGCCCAGGGTCACACAGCTAGTAAGTGCCAAGTGTTTGGTCTGAGGCCGTATTTGAACTCAGGTCCTCTTGACTTCAGGGCCGGTGCTCCATCCACTGTACCACCTAGCTGCCCCTAGACTTCCCTTTCAAAAGTGTTTAAGTATTTGAAGAATTATGATGTGAAAGAGGGACCAGCCTTAATCTTTTTGGTCCTAGAAAGCAGAATTGGTACAAGTGGGTGAAAGTTGCTTTTGCTCCTTTCCTTGCATATCTCCAAAAGGGGTTTCAAACTGGAATGGTATCTTCTCCACCCCACCCCCCCAACTACTGCTGGTCTATGTGGACAATTTTGATTTAAAACAAAAGCTTCTTCCCTGGTCACTAGCCTTTAGTTTCCACTCACCAGATTAACTCTTTCTCACCAAATACTGGTTATACAAAAGACCTTTGCAAATGGCAAAATAACACTGAAATTCATTTATCCAAGCATAATGGCAAACAAGAATTGTTGAAATGGTACAGATTAGACTATACTAGAAAATATACAAGGATGAATGAGCTCTTCTGAAGGCAGTGAAATAAGATCTCAGCTTGAACCGAGAGAGGCCCCAATCTCACTGAAGAAGAAAGTCTCTAGGGAGGTGAGCTGGAAATCAAAGCTGTGTTGAAGACTTGGCTCTCCCTAAAAGTCTGCAATTTTCAAAGTCTTTCTCTCTTCTTTGGAGACTGTCACCATGTGTGATTCCCCTGAAGAAGCTCTAGCATCCACTTCACCTCTCCCCCAGACCCCTGGAGTCATGTCCACGTTCTCTCCATCTATCTTGTGTGGTTACTTTCTTCTACATAAATGTGTGCTTGGGTCAAAGCCTAGTTACATGGGTTAAGTGTAGTATCAGTGTAAATTCTAGATTCTTCAAAAGGAATTTTAAAATGCCCAAGATGATCCACCTAACACTGTTGGATTTACAAGGCCTTTTCCACATTGCCAGTAAAGTACTCAATTGGACTCTTTTGCACATTGCCTTGCCCTGTTGGTGTCATTAAGAGAATGCATGAAAGAGTGCTGGTTCTAGAGTCACAGGTTTTGGCATTGACACTTAATACCTGTGTGACCTTGGACAATAATCGATAATCAACAATAGTCAAAAACCATTTGTCTACTATGTGCCAGGCACTAAGCTAAGCCTCTGTGGGCCTCGTTTGTCTTACCTGTAAAAGGTAGGAGTTGAGCCAGATAACCTTTTAAGACCTCTTTGAGTTTTCAGTCCATGACCCTATCATGTTATTTGGGGGCAAAGGAGTTTGGACCTGTGATTTTATAGACAGGCATGCTGGTAAAGATTTAACAATCAGCTTTCTGGGGTGGGGGGAATGCATGCACATCATTAAGTTTAATCTGCATTATTATCATGTTGTTTGACACTTTCTTAAGTCTGGACACTGACAAAACAATAAATCAAGCCCTGATTTATAGCATTTGCTGATTTCTGAAGTGTAAATGATCATACGGAAAATTTAACAATCAACTCTTGAGAGCTGGTTTAATCTGGTTCCACCTCCAATATAGAAACTCCCTCTGCTAATGCAACTGCTTTACAATTTGTAATCTTAAAGGGTTGTCTCAAAAATCCTTTGATTATGAAAATATAATTCATTTTAGTGATACAGATTGCAGGGTTGTTGCAAGTTATTTCAGTTAAGTGAATAGTGAGCCTAAAATAGATCCCACTTTCTGTTCTCAGTCCTCAGTGACTTTGGGGAGTCAGCAAGGTTTATTATAATGAATAATGGGCTCATTTGAGGGAACAAGAATTTGATCACTAACTAGCTGTGTTAACCATGGTCAAGGTACTTTCTCATTTAATAATGTGGATAATATTAACAATAATAATAATAGACTCCCATGGTTGCTTTGTTGTTAGAATATGATAATATATAAGAAAACAAAAGAGGATCATATGTTTTATTTCATTATCTTTTCACAGTCTCACTAATATTCCTTGTTTGGGACAAAAAAAAATCTTATTCTTTTCTGATGTTTAGTATCACAATTGCTATTTTTTGTTATCCCTTCCCAAGTTTTAATTTTTTAAAAAATGAATTGTAATGAGGACTGACCATTGAGACATTATTGATCTATGTGCTGCCAATCCAACATGTGGAACCATGGAAGGGGGTTTCTGCCATGATGACTCAGAGATTTGTACTTTGGTGATGAAAAGATTTCTAATTGGCCTCAGAGGCAGAAGACAGACTAATGACTGAAAAGGTACATAGCTGGAAATGAGTTCATATACCAAAGAATACTCTCTGAGCTGTATTTTCCTTCCTGTTAGAAAGTAAGCCAAGATCTGCTAAGAGTCCCCAGGGTGGGGAGAGGCAGCTTGTACATGGTTTCTACATATAGGGAAATAGATGGTAATTCTTGTTTCTCTTGTGTTTATTCTTTCCTGATCTTAGGTAAATGAGCATTCCAAGAGGCTAAAGGGCCAGGAGACTTGTGAGACGGAAAGATCCATCAAAGCCTTCTCACTGGTAACTGGGGTCAGTAGCAGCAGCCAAGTGTGATGAGTAGTCAGGTCAGCAGCCAAATGACCTGCTTGACCCAGCCCAGCAAGGACACTGACTCATCAGCCAAGAAACCTTGCCCAGCAAGGAGCTAGCCCAGCTAAGCAATGGAATGACTCATCTATTGCCACCGAAAACAGCCTGAAGTAAACTTGGTAGGGATTCTCTGAGAGGACAAAATGACTCCTAGGGGCAGCGGTTATGGGGTCTGCCTTGACTGAATATATTCCCTTCATGTGTGTCCCACTGCAATGGTGTTTTCAGTGTGAGCCCACTCTCCTCTGTAACTGACTGTGTGCAGAGATGAGACTGTACCCCCTAATTTGGGTGTTTTATATAATTTCTGTCCCAGTTATACTTTCTCAAAAAATATCCCTTTGTAAACATTAGTTGATGTGAGCTGGTTGATAACCATTAAGGGGAACACACCAGATGTGCTTCATAAGTGAGAGTACTAGAAACATCACAAACTCCTTCTCTGAGAAGTAATCATTGACCTTCTGGAGTCCCAACCTGCCAGTGAGAGGAGGAGTTGGGAGAGTGAACTCAGAAAGGGAGCTACAGAATGAAAAGCTTTGAATTTGAATACGTTCATTTCATTTTGCTAATAGTACATATCAAGGTGACAAATCTTGTGTTTCTCTTAGCAGAGGAAAGAGATCTGTCTAGAATCATAGAATCTCACATTTGGAAAGGACCTCAAAGGCCATCTAATAGAAACCCCAGCTGAAGGTGCATAGACAGATGGTCATGCAGGTTCTTTAGGAACACCTCCATTTAATAGGCAACTTATTATTTCCCGTAAGATCATGGGGCTGAAATCTGGAATGGATTTGAAAGATCATTTACTCTAAGCCCCTTGTTTGAGATGTAAGAAAACTGAGGTCTAGAGAGGCAGTGACTTGCCCGAGTTTGGGCAGGAAGTAAAAGTGAACCAGGTACCTGGATGCTAAAATCCCATGCCCTTGCCACTATACCCCAGCTGCCTCTCATTACCATGCAGCTCATCATGCTTTTGGATAGCTTGAGTTTTTAGGAAATTCTTCCTTACACTGAATAAACTTTTCTCTCTGTAACTTCTACCCATTACTCCTAATTCTGTTTTATGCAACCAGCAGAACAAGGCTAATTCTTCTTCCATGTGAGAGCCCTTCAAATCCTTGAAAAAGGTTATCACAGACCAATGCAAAACGAAAAGAGCAGGACCAGAACCACGTATGTGTTGACCACAATCACAAATGTGGGGGGACACAACTTTGAAAGCCCTCAGAACTCTGACCAAAGCAGTGATAACAAATCATGATGGCAATGATGATGATGATGGTAGCTAGAATTTTATTGCTCTTTAAGGTTTGCAAAGTGCTTTGCAGATATTTTCTCATTTTATTCTCACAACAACCCTGTAAGGCAGGTGCCATTGTTATTCCCAGTTTATAGATGAGGAAATTGAGGAGGAAAGAAGTTAAGTGACTTGTTCAGGGACAAGATAGTAAGTATCTAAGGTCAGATTTGAAATCAGGTCTTCTTGACTTGATGAAACACACTTTGGCAGACAGGTAACAGGCTCTAGGTACATAGTGAGACATGCCTGGTGCTAATTTGTTTTGCTTGGCTATACACATTTACTACAAGGGAGAGTTTCTACTGGCAGTGTAGGGAATTGGGTTAGTGGGTAGGGGTACATATGAAAAAAAGGCATCTATTAAACATATATTTAAAATATTTATTATAATATTATATGTATATATATATTTTAGTGAGGCAATTGGGGTTAAGTGACTTGCCCAGGGTCATACAGCTAGTAAGTGGCATGTGTCTGAGGCTGGATTTGAACTCAGGTTCTCCTGATTCCAAGGCCTCTAGAGCTCTATCTACTGTGCCACCTAGCTGCCCCAATTAAATATTTTTTTTAAATGCATATAAGAAGACAGAACTGCAGAAATGGACATAAATAGAGCAATTCTGTTACTACCATGCTAAACTTAATAAGCATTTCTTTAAAAGAGAGAAAGAGAGAGAGAAAAAATGGCTATTATGTTTCCTTTAAGTCTGTTTTTTTTCCCCAAAATGAAATGTCACCAGTGTCTTCAATTGATCCTCATGTGATATGGGCTTCAGTCCTCTCACCTCCTTGGTTCCTTTCCTCAGCAAAGAGGAAACCTCAGTTCCTTTCCTGAGTCCTGTTAATACTCTGGGATATATTTGGCCTGGGCCTGATCAGAACTCATTGAAGGGGGCTAGGCACTCTTTTATCATCTCCTCACTTTGGCTGGGTCTCAATGATCCACTAACAATTTAGTCTTCCCAAAGTGAAGATTGTTCTGCTGGGCAGAGAACACAGACCCAAAGTAGGAATTGGTCAGTGTTACCTTCTCTTTGTCTCATTATACCTATAATCCTTGTAGCAAGTGGCAATCCTCTTTCTTTGAACTTCCTATTTCCCCCAACATAGTTAAAAAAAAAAAAAAAAGGTTGTAGTTGTCCTTAGCACCTACTAAACTCATTCGGGGCTTTAGCATTTCTAAAATTATTTTTGCAGGACCATGTCATTCTCTTGTATTTATCCTCATTGTCATTGCTTCCTTATTCTGCAGGCATCTCCTGTAGCAGAGGCAGGTAGGTGGAGAGGTGCATGAGCACTGGACCTAGAGTCTGGTCAAGCTGGATTCAAATATAGCCTCAGATATTTACTAGCTGGGTGACCCTGCACAAGTCACTTACCCTCTGTCTGCCTCAGTTTCCTCACTTGTAAAATGGGGGTAATACGTTGTGGCAGGGTTGCTGTGAAGATCAAAGGAGATGATATTTGTAAAGAGCTTAGCATAGTACCTGGCATATAGCAGGCACTTAATAAATGCTTATTCCCTTCTTTCTTTCCACAGTATGTGCTTTTAAAAATCTAATTTGGTCAATGAGCTCTCGGTAAAGCCACATTGGTCTCTTCTGGAAGTTCCTCACTTTCTTTTTCATTGCAGTATTTTGTGTGTCATCAAAATTTCATTGAAAGTTTCCTGTCCCTCTTGAGCCAATTTCTCTGTGGAATTTTAGGCCTACCCTTTTCTCTCAATTCTTTGAAATCTGCTCTTCCAAAATCTAGAGTGGGCATCATACTATGCCTGGTTTTTCTTGCCTTATCTATCACAGATTTCAAGATGGCACAGTCCTTTTCTCCCAAGGTCTCTTTCATTTCTGCTTTGGTGACCAATTCCTTCACACTGGTAAGAAATCAGAAGCAGATCTAGAATAGTGGTTATTCACATTGCTTCCAAAAGATGAAATGATCAAGAAAGCAAATAAAAATTCTTCAGTTCCTCTGTTTTTAGCAAAGGGACACCATGGACAGACATTTGGATAATTGAAGTTGCCATTGCTTCTGTTATCTTGACTCCATGCCAGCTCTATGGCCCGCCTCTAGGACTCATCATTCATTTCCATTTTCTGCCCAATGATCTGTAATGTTATCCTAATTCAAATGCTCTCCACCATGTGTTCCCTTCTCATTACTTCATAGATTTCTGCTCAAGAGTATGTAGTTTTCATATATAATACTATTTTGACTTTTTTAGTAATGGATTTTTCTGGGGTGAAGTTCCTATTAATTTTCACTTTATCTGAAGTTGCTGGCTCAGGTACATTTGCTCCTCAATTAGCCTAATCCTGAAGAAAAAGCTTTAACTTTTAGCTATTGAATTAAGGGGCCAACTATTCCTGTTGGGGTAGGGGAAGTGAGGAAGTTCCACTTACAAATAGTAAATATTACTTACATGGAGCTTTGCAATTTACAAGTGCTTTATGTACATTATCTCATTTGATCCTTACAACAATTCTATGAGATAGACAGTGGTTGGGTGGTTTCAGGAGGGTGCTGTTTAAATGTTTAACAATGAGCTTTCAAAAAAATGTATGCATGGTACTCAGTTAAGTTTAATTTGCATTATTAACATCTTCTCCATCACTTTCTTGAGTCCAGACAATCAAGAAAACAATAAATAAGGCCCTGGTTTATAGCATTTGCTGATTTCTGAGGTGTAAATGCTCACACTGAAAATTTAACAATTGGCTGTTGGGAGCAGGTTAGAGCTGGCTCCAGCCATCAGTGCGACCTGTGGTTTCATCAGGGAGGGAAATGTCAGGGGAAGAGCCAAAGTAGATCAGCAAGCTGTCTGTAATTTATAGTCTTACTAAATTCCTTAGGGGCATGGAAAAGTTAGAGAAAGGGAACCTTGACCATGGTCAAAAAGACAGAATAAATGAGAAGCAGAACTTGAACCCGGGTCTTCCTGATTCTAAGACCATCTTTCTTTCCACTGAAGCACACTGATTTCCTGTAGGTACTATAGGTAATGTTCTCATTTAACATGCAAGGGTGGAGGGTGTGTGGATTGAATGATGAATCAAATTACCCCCAACCCAACTAAAGCAAAAGTCAATCCCTGATATATTTATCATAGGTCACTGCTGTACTTCTAGATGTCAGCAAGGCCTGGACACCTCTTTGAATCAATCAAATACATTTCGAGTCTGTCACATCTTCTGGGTATGACCCAAAGTCTGTTCCAATTGGTTGAGAGACTTGGTCATGCCTGAAGAGAATATATAAAAGATGGAGCTAGTTCAGAGAGGAGAGATTTCCAGGACCTGGGAGCAAAGAGAGTGGAGGGGAAAAAGCAAGAACTGAGCTGGAAATAGTCATCTACCCAGGAACAGCCAGAAAAAGGGGGACGAGAAGGTAGGACTGAGCTGTGACAGAGGAGGGAGGGGCTGCAGAGCACCATCAGCCCAATAGGCATCTTGGGGCAGAAGACTCAGGCTCAGGCCTCTATAGTCACATCTACTCCTCAAAGATGAAAGGCAGTTTCAAGAAAAGTTCTTTTCTTTCCCCAAATGCCAGGACCTGTTTATTAACAGACATTGTAACATACTCTGCTGTTTCTTTACCCAAATGTTTATGGTAACTTGAATTTTGCCTCAAACACAAAGAAGCCAGGAAAGGGCTAAAGCTAAATTTAAATTAAGGTGAAGACCTCTTCCTAAATGTTATGAATTTTCCTAACTGGGAGATAGGAGTGATTGCAATGATATTCCTAACTTTTTGTTTAATATAAACTTTCTAAAGCAATAGTGGAAGGAACCACATGGACCTGAGGGACTTTATGTTGCTCCTAGGCTTAAGATGAACTCATTATCCTAACAGGGTATTACAGGCATATGAGAAAGCTGACCCTTGCAGAGGTGAAGTGGCTTACTCATGATCACAGAGCAAGGAAGTGTTAAGTTTTTCTTCCTGAGTCTAAGTTCATCATTCTAGCTACTACAACACACTGCCTTATGACAAAGGCCATAGGGATTTAAATGGAAAGATTTGAAAGGCAAAATCTACAAGTACTCTTCCTCTTCTCTGGCTGGTTAGTAGATTGTCTTTATTGGTTTTTCTGGGGAAAAAAAAGTGGGTCCTTTAACTTCAGCTACACCCACACCCACCATCTTAGACTTCTGGACCTTAACTTGTTAGCCCTCTCAACTTGGCTATTTTTGAATGTCCTATCTTCTGCCTGTGATCATATCATGAGTTCTGCTATTTCTCACTTCTCTACAAAGGCAGGCGTAACATTTGAGCCTCACTCATATTCTAGCGGCTTCAGCAGCTGCCTCTGTCTTAAGAACTCTCTGGTTTAGTTTCCAAAATAAAATGTTTGGCGATTTTTCTTCTTTTTCTTTTTTTTTCTTTTAAAGAAAAACCTGAAAAACTAACACAAACATTTTGTTCTCTCAAAAAAATCACCAATTGGCAATGCTTCTTGTCACTTCTGGGAAGTGCAAGAAAAATTCCTAGATTCAGACTGCCAAAGTTAAAGGTAAGATATGTGTTGAAGACACAGCTGCTATAAGAGCTGTTCAGAAGTTAGATTATCAAAGAGAGAAAACACTGATTCAAATATAAGTCTGAAATAACAGCCAAGAGGACTGAATCACTGGTTAAGAGAACTATCTGGTTCTTCAGTATCTTCACAAAATGTTGAGTTGGAAGGGACTTTAGAAATCACCTAGTACAACCTCCTTAATTTAAGAAGATAATGGTGGTGGTGAGAAAGATAAGATTTATATAGCACCTTTAGGGCAGCTGGGTGGCACAGTGGATAGAGCATTAGGCCTGTATACAGGAAAACCTGAGTTCTAAATCCAGCCTCAGATACTGACTAGCTGTGTGACCCTGGAAAAGTCACTTAATCCTGTTTGCCTCAGTTTTCTCATCTGTAAAATGAGCTGGAGAAGGAAATGGCAAATCATTTTGGTATCTTTGCCAAGAAAACCCTAAATAGCGTCACAGTGTCAGACATGACTGAAATGACTGAACAACATGCAGCACCTTACATATATTATCTCATTTGATGGGCAAACAGAGGCCCAAGATCACATGACAGAGCAGAACCTGAACTGAGATCTCTTGACTTTAAAGCTGTTGAGATTTTCCACTATACCACAATTCTTCCCTTGCTTTTTTTCCACCAAAAACCCGTGCCAGTGATTTCTCTCATTTTCTTTATAATCAACTCTCAACGATCCAAGCTCATCAGCTTGGAGAGAACTAGTGGTCCAGATAATCCAAAATCAATTTATATTTAAATTTGGAAGCATTATATGATTTTTATGAAGCAAATCTGCTTTCCTAGTTATGTTTTGCTTTAGGCGGATATTAAATTTGCTATTAGCATTTCTTGCACACACAGAGTTCGGCAGCAAGGAGAGAAAGGCGGGGGGTAAGCTGGGTGACAGAAGCACTTTGGTTTAAGATTTTAAAATGCCATGAATAATCTACATAGTGGATAATCCAGACTTTGCTGGAACATAACAGTAAAAATGCCAATACCAATAATACCAATGTGATCATAAAAATGTGTATGGGAAATACAGAGCTCAAAGTAGAGGAAGAGAAAGTTGTGTATTGTTCTAGTGAGTTCTTTTCTTCTAGATCAGCCTCCTAAGTTCCAGATTTCCTAAGTATTCCAGAAGTCTTACGCCATATGGATACATTATTTGTCCTGACTACCCATCAGAGGTTCTGTATTTGGAGGTGTGAAGAAAGCCACTGAATAAGAGTCTGACTTTGATCTATAACTAGGAAAAGGGTGACACCAAGGATTAAGAAAGCTGATTTGTGGGAACTCAGTTGGGCAGTTCAAGCTGCAGTGGGGAATGCAACCAGGTGGTGAAAGATTCAGGCTCCCTAAATGACTGACATCCTCTTGGCCCCTTCATCCTGGCCAAATGGCTCACAGGTGTCAGATTGGACCATGCAAGAGGAAACTAGACCTTCGTGGATGATGGAACTTCAGCTTGAGTAGCTGCTGGGACAGGTTTGGGGGGTATTCTCCCTAGCAGAGTAAGAAAAGGCTTGAACTGCCCTGTATATCTACAGAATCAGCAGCTCTTCCTACCTCTCTCCCTCCCTTCAAAAGCCAGCAGCAATCAAAGCCTGGGAGAAGGAACAAAGGGATGGACAGATCTTATAATGACCTGATAGATGAGGTTAAGGATCTGGCAAAGTGCAAAATGGAACTTGCATTGCCAAATCACCTATAGTCCACGTGCTGAAGTTTGCCTCTGTGCCACAAAATGATATCACACATCACTAGTTCCTCACCTCTCTTGCCTGAGATCTGGATCATAGTGTCATAGATTTGGAGCTAGAAGGCACCACAGAGACCATCTAATCCAACACTATTATTTGACAGATGAAGAGACTTTGGCCCAGGGAGGATAGGTGACTTGCCCAGTGTTACACATATGAGTGTCAGAGGCAGATTTTGAACCTAGGTCTTTTGACTTCAGAGTCAGTGCTTGGTTTACTACTGTACCATGCTGCCATTTAAAATAGCTTAATACTGGCTGTGGTTTGCTGGTCACCCTGAAACACTAAATTGGATTCTAAGCCATCTCCTAGACACCTTAATGGGTGAGTAACAGACCACAAGTGTTCTCATACTGGGGACAGGTGTAAGAATCAACTACAGTACCTGGGCATTATCTGAAGGGAAATAAATGGTAGGACTGTTGGTATGATGGGACTTGGGTTGTACTACCTATGACAGTTAACACTTCACCACTATAATACCATGGATCTTTCTGATAGAATTATGAGTAGTTTGATTCTGTGTTCACTGACTTAAAGAATGAGTCTGTGTTCACATTTCTTTCTTTTATCAAGGATCAAAAAGAATAAAAATTCTAAATTCATTCCTTTATGGCACTATCTATTTATTATTGGAAATAGAATATCATGTCTAGACTTTCTTTTTTTGAAAGTCACATAAATTTTGCTTCAAGTATTCTTGGTCTTTGAGGCTTTTATTTTTAACTGTCCCTAGGTTTTCATGTTGTTTGCTTTTACCATTTGATCAAGACTCCATTATAGAACATATTTCAAATTATTCTTTTTTTCTTTCCCCTTTTTTCATTCCTTACTTAAAAAATTTTTTCCACTAAAAAAAAATAAAAAAGCTTTCACTCATTCATGACATAAATAGAAAACTTAAAATCTACAGTTTGTCATACAGTTGATTATATTTGTGTAAACCACATTGGCCGGGATCATACTTGTAGGCCTTACCAATAAAGTTTTAGAGTCATAAAGATGATATGGTAATAGTACAAAAGATTTGGTGTGATAGGAACCGAGTTCAAATCCTGGCTCTAAAACTTACTGTGTTGCTGAGTCACTTTGTACAAGTAACAGAACCCCTTTGGGACCTGGTTTCCAAGCCACACCACCTGCCATGAAGTTGGGATCCGTAGGTATATCCTTGAACGTTTTAATCACCTACCCTCCTCAATGAACTTCCCCCACCTACTGATTTTCTGCCTCGATTCATTCCCTAATTGGTTCATATATTCTCCCTATCTCTTATTTTCTCCATTCCAGTGGCACTGAATCCCTGACCCTCGCTATCTGTTCTCTCATTCCCAAACCCCTAACCCACTGTTGGAAGATTGGGCTTGGTGGTCTTGAGGCCATCACGACAGTCTCCCCTTAAGGGAGGCTGTAAGTTTATAGAACATACTCAAGGAAAAATACTGACAAGATTTTTTTTTAGACTGGTACAGCTGTGTCCCCCAAATCATATTTTGTCTACAAGCTTGGTTTTTCTCCCTGATAACAACCCCCCAAAATATCATTTTGTCCTGACGCAATTCAGCCACTCTAGGGAGGCCTCCCAAAATCATGGTAGAAGAACCTCACTCTTAGAAGAGCACTTTGTAGCACACCTTCCTCCCCAGCAGGAGCATCCCCCCCTTCCTGCTGAATGGATCTGTACCTCGGTGATCCCCAAAACAGTGCTACCTGTATCCTAGTTATACTCTATGTTAGCATATATGTCTGAATTGTACATTGGACCCCCTTTTCCTCTCTTCCTTCCCCACCCCTTCCTATTGCTTGCAATAAAGCTTTGCATTGAATCAACTCTCATTGTTTCACATGTTTTTCTCAGCACCTGAACTCATTAAGGGGTTATTTTCCCCAACGTCTTTGTCTGGTCCACAGGCCTTTCCTTGGGACTTGGACAAGGATTTAACTTATTGACAGAGGAGCAGGGGACTGTGCATCCTTAGCTGTAGAAAGCAAGGATCAATAGGGGACCCCGATGTCATTCCAGGAGGGGACTCTCTCAAAACATTCACCCACCCCCCACCACGTCCCATTCCAGATCTGCCCAACTTTTCCTCTGTGCTTTCTGAATGACTTGCTCCACAAATAACAAATTTCTTTTCATTTTAAACCTTTCCCTCTCTTGTTCCTTCTGTCTTGTGACCCTGCAGAGATGTGGCTCTCTCTGGATGATGCAACTTCCCTCACCACCCTTTTCAGTATTGACTATACTTTCTATCATGCCTCTGGACTCACTGGACCTGGGAGGGGAGTTGGGATACTCCTTGCTCCACATTAAGATTTCCAGGTGCTCGCTTTCCCCACCGTCAATCAGTAACTCTTCCTCCTTTGAGTTCATGTCAGCCAGATTTATTAAACAAAACAAAACAAAACTCAGATAAGCGGGCATTATTTACTGACCCCACCCCCAGGACATTTTTTCTCCTATCTCAATAAGTTTAGTGCTTGATTCACAGTTTCCCTTTCCATCCCAATGCCTACTCTCATTTTAGGAGATTTCAATATACTAGTTGACATTTTTCAAATAACTTCCTAGTTCCTCAGTTTACCTCCATTCTACCTCAGGTGCACACAGGGATTGTGAGATCTTTGACTTTGTCACCTACAAGTGTTTCAAGAACTCTAAAATTCTTTTTTCTTATCATATTACCATACATACTATCTTTCCTGATGCCTCACTTGTAAAGTGCTTAGTACAGTGTCTGACACATAGTAGGTGTTTAATAAATGCTTGTTTCTTCCTTCTTTTTCTTCCTTACTTCTCCTATGCCTATTCATCCTCATCATGACATTCATTCCTCAATCCTTCATTGCTATCCCAGGGCACTGCTGCCTACTGTCTTCTACTTTCCCAAACTCAACCTTTGGTGAACTAGTTCAATTTCACATTATCATCTATGCTCAAATCCCTTGCTCCTTTGTCTTATTCACTGAACAGGCCTTGCCAAACCCTAGCCTTGGGTTACTCCCACCATCTAACCCTTAACTCTTACTCTTATGCTGCTAAATGAAGCTAGAGAGAGTTAAAAAGTCATGCTGACTGGATTCACTACAAATTAGTGTTTTCTAATCTCAACTGGGCCTTCATTGTAGTAAGGAAATCCTTAAATTCCTCCCTAATCAGTTGTTTATCTCACTGACCACAGTGGCTGTTAGCCTTCTTTTTTTTCCCATGGCAACCCCTGCCTCCACTTGGTTGAGAACATTGTCTCATATTTCCCTTCTTATGTCACATTCTTCTGAGATCATTTCCTCCTTTACTAACTCCAGGCTCTGATAAAGAGGAGATCCTCCTTCTTGCCAAGGCCAACTCCTTGACAAGCACCCTTGATCCTATCCCATCAGTGTTCTCCAGAAGATTGCTTCCATTATCACCCCTACTCTATCTTCCTCTAATCTTCAGTTTCTTCCTTGGTCCTCTTCAAGAATGAAGAACAAACAACAGCAACAATTTCTCCCTATGCACTGATTCCTTCTTAGCTACCTAGAAACATGTCCCTGTTTTCCCCAAACTTAAAAAATCTCACTTGATCTCACCATCCCTGCAAACTATTATCCAACATCTGTCCCACTCCTCTCAGCTACACTCCTTTAAAAAGCCATTTAGGATCAATGTCTTTACTTCTCTGCTCTCAATTTCTTCTAAACTCTCTGAAATTTGACTTCCAATTGCATTCAACTGAAATTACTCTTTTCAAAGTCGACCAGTTCAGTGGTCTCTTAATTGCTAAATCTAATGGCCTTTTCTCAATTCTCATTTTTCTTGACCTCTCTTCAGTATTTGATGCTACTGATTATGCTTCCCTTATCTCTAGGTTTTGTGACACTTCTCTTGTCACTTAGTTTTCCTCCTACTTGAATGACTGCTTCTTCATTCTCTTCTGCTGGATCTTCAGCCATTTCATACTTATGTAGGTCTTCCTCAAGACTAGGTTCTGGTCCCTCTTCTCTTTTCTCTTTCACTTGGGGATTTCATCTGCTCCCATGGGTTCAAGAATTATCTCTATGCAAATGATTCTGAGATCACATTCAGTCCTAGTCTCTCTCCTGTACTCCAGTGCCATATTGTTTAAGGCTAACTGGACATTTCAAACTGGAGGTCCCATGGGCAACTCAAACTCAACATATTCAAAACAGACCTCATTATCTCCCTCCCCCCCATACTCACCCAACTTCTGAATTTTCCTATTACAGTCAAGGGTATTACTATCCTAGTCATCCATGTTCTCAACCCCAGTGTCAGCTTTGACTCTTTACTCATAGTCACCCCACACATCTCATCAATTGCCAATTCTTTCTGTTCCACAGCTTATTTCAGATACATCCCTGTCTCTCCCTCTTTTTAATTTTATTTTTAACTTAGGGAATAAAAGCATTTCCATAACATAGTACAATAAAAAAGATGATTGCAAATGAAACTGCAAATCTACTATGCACAACTTGCTATTCCTTTCAAATATATAGCAAAATTATCATGTAAAAGTCTTTTTTTCTTCCCTCCCTCCTCCTGCCCTAGAGATGGCTACCATTACACACACATAGGTGTGTGTATATACATATATACATATATATGTAAAATTATTCTGTACATACTTCTATTTATCAGTTCTTTCTCTGGATGCAGACAGTGTCTTTCTTCATATGTCCTTAATAGTTAATTTTATAATTAATTATAGTTAATTAGACATCCCTGTCTCTCTAATCACACAACCAATTCCTAATTCAAACCCTCAATCACCTCTCATCGGAATTGCTAAAATGTCCTTCTATTTGGTCTCTTTGTCCCAAGTCCCTCCCCACTCCAAATCACCCTCCACTGGCTGTCCCCCATGCTTGGCATGCTCTCCCTCCTCACCTCTACTTATGCCTCCACTCAAACCCTTAAATGGAGATGAGTGTTGCCACCTACAAAAAAGGAGAGAGCTAAGAAGCACCTACCTGCCATTATGAGAGGTGATGTTTCATAAAACACCAAGAAGCAGAATAGGGGAAAAGACATTTATAGAGAGCTTAGCAAATGACCAACAAAGTCAGATTATCCTGAAGAATTTTAGGATTAAACTGGAAGAAGGACAATGTTCAAGCAAACATTAGTCAAGAATTATATAATAAACTCTTTTCTTCATATCTGACAGCAGAGACATTACAGTTTGACTCTAAGATCACAGTCTCTGATGTGGTTTACGAGGAAGCAGAAAAGGCACTAAAAAAAGAGAAAAAATATGAGAAGAACAACTGAACTAGACCAAGCATACACATAGGAAATTTGTGTTAGGAGTGACACAATTTTGAAGGTATCAAGGGATTGAGTCTCAAGAAATAATTACCAAGAAATATCAATAGTTATCAACTCATACACCCCTTCTTTACCAACTCTTTATAAGAATATATAAATACATTGATGACATCTTTGATGAAAGTATGAGAATGGAACTGGTAAAACTTTGCAGATGTTATTTGATAGCACACTACATATTTACAGCCATACAATGGATGGAAAAGTCCAGAGAATGCAAGTTTTCACTGCACTCATTATTTTTGACTATAAAAATCTTTGATTTGGTAGAGCAAAATACTGTCAGTAAGACTCTTCCCTAGCAAAATGTCTTCATAATTATGTTAGAATTATAGATGATTCTTTGAAAGATGCAACAAGAGGTAACTTTATTCAAGATGATCTAATGAGGCATAAAGCACTAGTCCCATGTTTGCAACAGGTGTCTGCCACTGTTAGCGAAGATGTTCAGGAAAGACTCTAAAATGGAAGGATTCCCTGTAGATGGTGAGGTCCTTCAGATGCTTCTGTTTATGGATGACATTGTGCTGATGACACCAAGCCTTAGAATACTGACGAGCCTATAATCACCAGAATCTATGATCTCTCAAAAGAATTTAGCTTACCTATCTACAAAGGAAAAATCTAGTGTATGAAGAATGTCTGTGGTCCAGAATATGATATGTGTTTGGATGGACAGTGCGTATATTGCTATGAAGGGACAATGAACTGAACATATATTTTAATAGGAGAAGGGCAGGATGGATTTTGTTTAGAGCCATTTTTTACAGGTATTTGGAAGGGTTTGGGGGGAGAGGCCAGGCAAGTCACTGCTTTTACTCTGCCATCTTGGCCCAGGATGGATTTTGTATTTGGGAAATTGTGCCATCTTTTTAATGATCCTAAATGTCTCCCAGAAACAAAGGGCCATCTTTCAAACATCAACATTATTTTGTTGATGCTATATGGCTGCAAGTTATGAATGCCTGAGTTTCTAAGAGTTAAAATAGCCAAAGGGCATTGGAAAAGGACATGGTGGACAGGAGTAGGCTGCATATCAATGAAGAATTCCACAGAAAAATTAGTGTGAAGGATGTCATCGAACTGATGTAGGAATCTCGAGAGGTTAAAGTTAAAGAGGTGAGCTGGTCATACATTAAGAGTGAGGGATTACTGAAAGGACAGCCTGTGTGTTCCATCACTGCTCATTCAGAATCAAGAGTGTTAGAGGAAGGTTCCTAGTACACTGGGAAACATCACCAAATGGCTAGCCTTTCTCTGCCTAATGATTTCCAGTGAGGGAGAAATTACTACCTCTATTTCAAGGAGCCCATTCCCCTTTTGGAAAGCTCTAAATGCTGATGAATTTTCTTTACATCAAACCTAAATCTGTCCACCTGCAACTTCTACTTATTACTTTCAGTTCTGTTCTCTGGGGCCAAGCAGAACAAATCTATTTTTATTTAATATTTTATTTTCCCCCAATTACACATAAAAACAATTTTAAACATTTGTTATTAAAGATTTTGATTTCCAAATTCTCTCTGTCTCTGCCTCCCTGCCCCCTTCACTGAGAAAATAAGCAATATGATATAGGTTATACATGTGCAGTCATGCAAAACATATTTCCATATTAGTCATGGTGTAAAAGAAAATACAGACCAAAAAAACTCCAAGAAAAACAAAGAAAGTAAAAAAATATGCTTCAATCTGCTTTTGGACTCCATCAGTTCTTTCTCTGGAGATGGACAGCATTTTTTTCATCATAAGTCCTTTGAAATTGTCTAGGATTATTGTATTGCTAAAAACAGCTAAGTCATTCACAGTTGATCATCATACAATATTGCTGTTACTGTGCACAATGTTCTTCTGGTTCTACTCATTTCACTTACCTACAGTTCATGTAGTCTTTCCAGGTTTTTCTGAGAGCATTCTGCTCATCATTTCTCATAGCACAATAGTATTCCATCACAATCATATACCACAACTTGTTCAGCCATTCCTCAATTGATGGACATCCTCTCAAAGTCCAATTCTTCACCACCACTAAAAGAGCTGCTATAAATATTTTTCTACATGTAGGTCCTTTTCCTTTTTGTTTTTTATCTCTTTGGGATACAGACCTAGTAGTGGTATCCAAGCAGAACACGTCTAAACTCTCTTCTATATGACCTTTAAAATACATTGACGGCTGGTATGTCTCTCTAAAGCTTCCTTTCCCCAGAAGAGAAAGTAAGGGAAAGAATTATAAGGAAAATGTTTGTAACTTTAAATCACTATGCAGATATGAGCTGTTGTTATTTTTCTTCTTCTCTTCACAGACCATGCTATCTTTCCAGGTTCTTGGAGAGGATGGTTTCTAACAAGAAGAGTGCCCCAATCTAACCATTTTACCTGTAGATGTACCAGGAGTTATTTAAATAGTGCCAAGCCAAAGGGAAATGTAAAATGAGTAATTAGCAAACTTGCAAATTGCTTTATGTTCTTATGAAGTATGTCTCCCAGTAGATTGTAACAGTAGTTATACATTAAGTTATTGAATCCTTTTTCCAAGAATATTTTAAAAATTTTATCTTTTTTTGTGTGTGGGAATAAATTATTTGTCCCATATTTCATTCATATTATACATTGAGTGCTTTATTTACTCCTCCTTTTTAGGGAGGTCATAGATGTGACATATCAATTTTTTCTCCAATGCATCATAGTGGGGAATTTAAGCCAAAGGGTGTAAGAAAAGGAGTTTCCCTGCTGCCCTTAGGGATAAGCTCACCTTGGACTTCCCACATGTTTAGGTATAGAAGAGTACAGGACAGAGAATGGGCACAGTATTCTAGCCCCCTGTGGGCCCACCAGTGATTCCTAAAGGTTAGATAAATATGTATCCTAAGACTCTACTCTTCCACCCTTCTACCATCTTCCTTTATGCTACATCACCTTATCTGAATGACTTCAACAGCATCCTAATTGCTTTTCAGATTTCAATCTCACCCCATTTGGGCCCATTTTGCACAGTGATGCAGGATTAATTTATCTCAAATACCATTTTCAGCCCACTCTTCAGGGACTTAGAGTAGCTCTCTACTGTCTACAATCATGAAATAATCCCAGTTCTTAAGGAACTTGCAAATAATGGAGGAAGGACAAGAACACAAACAACTATGATACAATTAAGAGTAGGATAAGTACAAAGGAGAGGCCCAGACAAAGTGTTAAAAACCATTTGAGGAGGAAGAGATTATTTTCAACAGGAAGAGAGCAGGAGGAGGGGGTGAAAGGAGGAAAGGCTCCATAGAGGATATGACATCTTAATTGGGCCTTGAAGGTATGGAAGTACTTCAATAGAGATTGTATCAGGGTGGTCAGGAGGGGTAGGAGTGGG
This sequence comes from Vombatus ursinus, assembly GCF_900497805.2. Taxonomy (NCBI): domain Eukaryota; kingdom Metazoa; phylum Chordata; class Mammalia; order Diprotodontia; family Vombatidae; genus Vombatus; species Vombatus ursinus. Next base: position 65,120,792 of record NW_020954576.1, read on the forward strand.
GAGGCAGAGTTCATTTTAAGCACTAGAGACAACAGAAGCAAAGACATGGAGATGAACAAGGGGAAGATGGGATGAGGAGGCAGAGAGTAGTTCACTTTGGCTGAGATCTATAAGAAGTGAAGGGAAACACTTAGAGACAAGGCTTATAGGTTGGAACTGGATTTCAGAGGGCCTTGAATGCCAATATAAGGAGTTTATACTTATTTAATAGATGATATGGATATACTAGAGATTTTCGAATAAAGGAGTGATATGATCAGACCCATGTGTTGGGAACATGACTCAGGTAGTGCTCTGGAGGATGGATTGGACATGTAAGAGAAGGAAGGCAGAAGACCAATTAGGGAGATATTGCAATAGTTCAAGTTGATTGTGAGGAAAGAGAGAAAGGGACGAATATGAGAGATTCTGAAGGGGCCAAATTGATAGTGTTTTACAACTGACTGGATATGACAAGTAAGGGAGAAGGAGTAACCAAAGAAAATATTAGATTTTTACCATGGGAGAAAGAGTGGATGGTGGTACCATTGACAAAAAACAGTCAAGTCAGAAGGAGGAAGAAACTTTTGGAATAAGATAGTAAGCTCAGTTTTAGATATGTTGGGTTTGAAGTATTTAAGAGATTTTCAGGTTGGATATTTCTTCTAGGTAGTTGAAAGTCAGATGTGGAGCTTGGAACAGAGGACAGGGCTGGAGACGTATAATTATGAGTCATTTGTATAGAGGTGATAATTAGGACTATGGGCATAAATGAGTTGATAAAATAGTAGAGATTGGCAGGAGAAAGGAAGAGGGTAAAGGACAGAGCCTCAGAGAGTGTGCACCTAAAGGGGTCAGGAAGAGGATGAGAAAGCAGTGAAGGAAACAAAGAAGGAATGGCCAGAGAGACAGGAGAAAAACCAGGAGAGTGTGCTGTCTCTGAAGTGAAGGTTGGAGAGATTATCGTTAAGAACTGGGCAAAGAGATCAAGGAGGATGAGGACTGAAAAAAAAAAGACCACTCAACTTGGTCAATGGAGACTTTTGATCTATTTCAGTAGAATGTTGGGTGGGGGAGAGACAGAGAGAGAGACAGAGAGGGAGAAAGGCAGAGAGGGAAAGAAGGAGAGGAAAAAGAGTGAGAGTGAGAGGGAGAGGGAAAGAGGGAGAGGGAGAGGGAGGGGTCAGACAGCAATGAATTGGGGAGAAAGTGGGTGGTGAAGAATTGGAAGCATCAGGTGCAAACAAATTTTTTTTTCTAAGAAGTTTGACAGTGAAGGTGAGGAGAAAGATGGTCACCTAACCTTTCTGAGCTCTAGATGCTTGGCTAAGCAAGAGCTCTGAGTTTGGCACCCACCTAGGACACCATGAATTTTTACTTTTTCTGGCCATATTTATTATAGATTACTGACACCATCCAAGTCATCAAAACAACAATGCATTTTTAATGTGATGGGCTTTGCCTGGCCTCCCATGCACCCCTAGATAGCATCTGGTTAATAGCTGGCTTCTTCCTGCTTCAGTTCGCCCAGCATGAAGAATTCCACATTCAGCTAAATGAGCACATGGAGGGTTCTCTTGCCCCCTTCCCTTCTTTTCCCAAAGGAACATTTGATAAACATGTTGTAAGTTTTGATGCTTTACCCCTCAAAGATGCCCTTGTCAAGATATCAGATGTTGTCTAACTTAGAATACACATCGCGGGCTGAGAAATTGTGATTGGTCTCATTGTTAAAAACTCTTCCTTGCTTATTGGCATGACAACTGAGCTAAATAGAGCTGAGATGAATGCGAGGCTATTTTTGGTGCCTCCTCTAGGATTTCACGCACACTGTGTATTTTGCATCATTTTAATACTTGGGCATACTAAGGAGTCTGAGGCAAACACTCGTTTGTAAATGTTACAGTCTGCCAAGCTTGGGTGGGTGTTTTGCAGGGTGACGTTTTTCATCTCACATGATTACTTTTGGCAATAGCCAGATTGGGGAAAGATTTCACTTTTTTAAAGCTGGAAATAAAAGTGTTAGTTTAGTTTGGTAGAAAGGCAAGCTCTCACTTACCTTTATCCTGTCCATACATGCTTCCATTTTGAGTTGCTCCACAGCTTTTCGGGCTTGAGAGATACTGGTTGTGCTGTTATTAGACATGCCTTCTTTCATTCTCTTTCCCCAGAAACTGTCAAAGTTAGAGAATTAGAAAGCTGTAAATTACAGTGAGTGTAACAATGTGCCTATTATCTCTAGATTGTAAGCACTCACACTATAAAAGTGATGTTTCATCCTTCCAAAAGAATAGGAATAGTATGACCAATATGTATAGTATTAACCAACAGTATGACCAAATGTCATGAAATTCCTTGAAACAGTCTCTCAGTACCTGGTTGTTTGTCAACACTGGGCACTGTCAATAAATGGGAACACAAAGTTCAAATCCCTAATTGCCATCCTCCAGTACTATAAGCTATAAACCCAAATGTCCTGTTATTTCAATAGCATTTTTAAAATCAATCATGTACTTCATTGCGTTACTGAGCCAATAATTTCAGAGAGTTGGCTTTAAATAATATCATATAAGCATACATGTACAAACATGCACATCATTAGAAATGCCAATTGACTTTCCTTTCTAAAAAGAGAAAATACATTTTCAGTGACCTGGCTGGGTATTGAAGTTACAAGACAATTACTGGCTGGTGGATACATGAGGGAAATCTTATTAAAAATTACCTATCAATCTATGTCTGTCTGTCTGTCAGTTTGTCTGTCTGTCTGTCTGTCTGGCTATCTATCCATCTATCCCCTGCACCACTCTACTAAAACTGTTGGATGAACAGTCATCAGTGACCAAGTTCAATGGCCTCTTTTTTTCCCAGTTCTCATCCTTCTTGATCTCTCTGCCCTGTCCTAATGGAAAGTCTCTCCTATCTTGGCTTCTGAGTCACCACACTTTCCTGGCCCCCAAACAAATGAATGTAATGCCAAGTGCTCCATGGTGGCATATTTATAAAGCATATGCTCTGCCTTATACTTATTGCATCTAATGAGAACCATTTGGAGAGAGCCATCATAATTAAAGGCTCAGAGAGAGTAGGAAACTGACCAAAGGCAAATGCTTGCTATATTGTGTAAAGAACAAAAATAATTTTCAATCACTGCACAGCAAGGGGTAGGAAGATATTATCCTGGCATCCAGGTAAGTATTTTTCCTCTGGATTTTTCATTTTTTGGACAAGTCCCTTGTTTAGGCCGTGTACAATGTAGCACAGGGTGGTTAAACTTTGCCCTAGAGGGCCTAAATTCAGCCCTTTCAGTCCCTCAGCAACATAGCAACAACTGAGTTTAGCACCCAGGTAGCAAGAATAATTAATTTCTTACTTTTAAATATGTATTTCATTTATTTCATTAAACATTCCCCAATTTTGTGTAAATTTTTTTAAAACATTCATTAAAAAAATTTCAAGTTCTAAATTCTCTCTCTCCTGCCCCTCCCTGACCCAAGAATAATTAATTTCAATAGGAAGTTACTGATGCTTCTTCCCTCCTCAGCAACCCCTGTCTCCTCAGCATCTTTACCTCAAGTGTGCTCCTTCCTAGTCCAGCTCTAACCCTGCTTCAGACTCCCAGAGGCTTCAGGGCAGTGGCCTCAAGTTTTCCCAGAGTTTCCATTGTCCTTTCCTGACAACTGAATGCCACTTGCCCCAGGCATATTTTTTTCTCTTGTCCTAGCAGCAAAAATTGATGGCTACCTATCTTGCTTTCCCTTTTAAATGAGGCTCCAGGAGTCTTGAAAAAAAAAAAGCCAGGTATTCTAAGAGGCAGACTGGGGAAGGAGAGAGCATTCCAGGCATAGGGGATAACCCAAGTAAAAAGTCACAAAGATGGGAGACGGAACATCTTGTGTGAAGAACAGAAAGGAGGCCAATGTGGCTGGACCACAGAGTATATGGAGGGAGGACTGCAAAGACAGGAAGGAGGCATGTTGTGAAGAGCTTAAAATAACAGGTTTATTGAGGGAGGTGGGATAGAGTGATAGAGTCAGATCTGTACTTTAGACAAATCACTTTGTCAGCTGTGTGGAGGATGGATTGGAATGGGGAGAGATCTGAGACAAGGAGCCCAATTTATGAGGCTATTGAAATAGTTGATGTGAGAAGTGATTAAGGCTTAAACTAGGGTGGTTGTTGTGTGAGTGGAGAGATGGGGTTGTGTCTGAAATAGATCGTGGAGAAACAGTAAGATTTGGCAACTGATAGGCTTTGTGGGGCGAGTGAGAGTGAGGAGTGCAGAAAGACACCAAGATTGACAGCCTGGGTGTCTGGAAAGATGGCGGTGCCTTTGACAACAATAGGGAAGTTTAAATGATGGTGGATATGCAAAAATAGATGAGTTCTGTTTTAGATGTGCTGAGTTTGAGATGCCTACCAGACCTTCCATTTGAAATGTCCAATAGGCAGTTGGTGATGTGGGCCAAGAGTTTAGGAGAGAGACCAGGCCTCGCTGGATATATTGATCTGGGAATCATTTGCATACAGGTGATACCTCAACCCATGGGTGCTGATGAGATGACCAAATGAGAGAGTATAGAGAGAAAAGGGAAGAGGACATAGGACAGAGCCTTTAGGGATATCAACAGTTAGTGTTATGGCATGAATGAAGATCCAGCAAAGGAAACTGAGAAATAGATGGGTAGGAAGAAAACCAAAGGAGAGAAGTGTCACAAAACCCAGGAACAGTGATCAGTAGTCTCAAATGTTATAGAGGAGTCAAGAAGGATGAGGATTGAGAAGAGATCATTAGATTTGGCTATTAAAAGATCAGTGATAACTTTGAAAAAAGCAGTTTCACTTGAATGAAGCTTGAAGCCAGATTGCTAAGCGTTTCGAAGAAAGTGAGGGGGTGGGATGGGGGGGGAAGTGAAGAAATTGATTATAGATGCCTTTTTTTAAGGAATGTAGCTGATAAGAGGAGGAGAGCTATAGGATGATAGACTGAGGGAAGGCAGAATCTAGTAAGGTTGTTTTTTTTAAAGAAGAAAAGCGACTGGGGCAGCTCGATGCTGCAGTGGATAGAGCACCGGCCCTGAAGTCAGGAGGACCTGAGTTCAAATCCGGCCTCAGACACATGATACTCTCTAGCTGTGTGACCCTGGGTAAGTCACTTAACACCAATTGTCTCGCAAAAAAAGAATAAAAGCGACTTAGGTGTGTTTTAGGTAGCATCTGGACTAATGTATTTAGCCCTGGGCATCACAGTTTAGGACAGTCATTGATAAACTGCATGATGTCCAGAGAATGACAACCAGGGTCGTGAAAGACCTCAAGCTCACATTATATGAGATTCTATCAAAGGAAGTGGGCATCTTTAACCTAGAGAGAAGAAGATATTATAATAATGATGATAATAATAATAATAATAATGGCTAACATCTACCTAATACCTTGAGGTTTGCTAAGTATTTTATAAACATCTCATTTTAACCTCACAACAATTCTGGGAAGTAGGAGCTGTTATTATCTCCCATTTTATATATGAGGTAAACTGAGGCTAAGAAGTAGAAGTTCAGAATTGCCCAGGGTCATACAGCTAGTAGCTGAGACTGATAACTAGCCTGAATTTGAACTTGAGTCTTCCTGACTCCAGGTCTAGCATTCTATCCATTGCACCACTTAACTGCCTAGGTATTTTGTGGAAGGTGGACATCATAGTTCTCTTCAAGTATCTGGAGAGCTGTCATGCGGAAGAAGGAATAGATTTTTGTTCTGTTTGGCCCAGGAAGACAGAACTTCTTAATACTTTGAGCTGCCCATAGTATGATGGGCTTTAATGGGAGTCAGTGGGTTATCTTTCTTCACAGTTCTTTAAACAAAGGCTCTGGTACTTGTTGAGGAGACTTGAGTATGGAGATCCTAATGGATGACTTCCCTTCTAATGAAGTCCCTTCTAATTCTGTGATGCTATAATTTATCTTAAAGATGGAGGAAGATTCCAAAGATGAAGCTGAAAAACCCAACTCTGCATATTAAAAACTTCATCACTTCTCACCACTGCCAACTCATCAAAACTCACTCAATTTGTAGGATGTTAATTTATTTACCTTTATTGTGTTACTATCCAACTTTTTCTTTAGCTGTTTTTATGCATTTGTTATACAAGTTCTGTCCCTATAACCGGACTGTAAAAAAACAAAACTCCCAGGACCCCATATTTTATTTCTTCCAATTTCCCACAGTTTTTGTACACAGGAGGAATTCAATTGAGTGTGTTTTTGCCTAGGAGCACAGAATGTAAGATCTAGAAGGGGCCACAAAGAGAAACTAGTACAAACAACTGGTTTTTAGAGATGATATTTAGGCCCACAGAGATGAAATGATTTGTCCCAGATCACATAGATATGTAGTGGCAAAGCCAAGACTAGAATCCACGTCCAGTGATTTCTTACTACCATGTTCAAGGGATGCAATGGAGCATGCACGTACATATGGTTCCTCTGGGAGAATGCAAGAAAGCCTACTCCACTGAATTATTGGAGGGATTCTCATCTTCATTCCACCTCTCCCTCTGCTCTCCCCACCTCACCACTGCAGTTATACCTAGGGTGTTTCATATTGGGATAATTTCTAGCACTACTCTTTGGGTCCCTCTCACCTTCTGTTGTGGATTAGGCCAGATAGAATGATGGGGAGTGGTGAAAAAAGAAAACGAGGTGAGTCTTGCTAGTTGGTTCTAAAAAAGATCTGAGATTCTTCCCATCTTCTCCCTTCCATATACGTCCTTCAGGTTGCATTTCGCCCTTTTCTGACATCTCCAATTTGCTTTTCCCATTCAAGGTTTCTTTTGGTCTCCATTTGAACCAGAAGTCATTATTTAACAGGGTTGGAGGAAGTACAGAGTGGGATTTGCCTGAAGTGAACTCCAAATTCTAGTAAGGTTGGCTTCGCTCACAGCTCTTCCCCTATCATCCTCCCTCAACATTCACACTGTGAGCTGTGGAAATGTTAAGCAGAAGAAGCGTACCATAGGAAGGCTCTGCCCCAATGAGGTGGGGGACCGAAATGTCATAAAAAGATAACTCTGGCAGTCCAGCTTCTGCCACAGGGACCTGGAGTAGGGGTAGGGGACAGACACTCACTGGGCATGAGACCAAGAGCGTGGTCAAAAGAAAAACGAAGTGAATAAAATGGAATTGGCTCCTTCCTCCCATCCCATACACATTGGCAAGAAACACATAGACCTTAGGGACCATTTTGTGGTCAGAGTCACAAACGAGTCAGCTTTCTTACCTGTTGTCAGGGCAGGTCCAGTGACCTGGAGCAGGTGTGTCACAGGGAGCTGGAGGCACAAGATGTTATCGACACAAATCCACGGGTGGAAGCAGGAACGATGCTTGAACCTGTCTACGATCAGCGCTGAATCAGGGCTCTTAACAGGAGTCCATCTGAAACAACAACCAAAGAAAAGGCTAGAGATGGGAAGAGAAACCTTTCCTCTCCGAAAGTGAAACAAAAAACCAAACAAACCACAAACTACTCCACTGTTCCTCTTTCCCATAGAAATACCAGGCCTGACTGCATACTACTGCTCAAGATGGCATGTGAAGGGTTATGGAGGTAGGTGGAGCCTGGAGAAATCACAGCTCCTAGAACCATAGACCAGGACCTTGATCGCCAAACCAATTTAATGGCTTTTTCCTCAAACCTCATTCTTCCTGGCCTTTGACACTGCTGATCACCCTCTTCTCTCTAGGTTTTTGTGGCACCGATGTATGTGGATTCTTCTCCTACGTCTCTGACCAGTCCTTCTCAGTCTCCTTTGCTGCATCTTCATCCATGCCATGCTTGCTAACCTTGTGTGTTCTTCAGGGCTCTGTCCAGAACCCCCTTCTCTTCTCCCTCTACACCATGCCACTTGGTGATCTCATCAGCTCCTGTGGATTCAGTTATAATCGCCAAGCTGATTCTCAGATCTATTGATTCAGCCTTACCCTCTCTCCTAACCTCTGGACTTACTGCCTGTTGAACATCTCTAACTGGATGTCTTACAGACATCTGAAACTCATAACGTCCAAAGCAGAAATAATTCTCTTTCTTTTCAAAAGCTCCCAACTTCCAAACTTCCCTATTCCTATCCAGGGCACTGCCATCCTCCCAGTCCCCTGGTTCTCAAACTAGGCATCATCTTCAACTCCTCATGCTTTGTCAACCCCCATATGTAATCACTGTTCAAGTCCTGTCCTTTCTACATTCATTTTTGTTGTTGTTTAGTTGTTTCAATCATGTCTGACTTTTTGTGACCGCATTTGGGGTTTTCTTGGCAAAGATACTGCAGTGGTTTGCCATTTCCTTCTCCAGCTCAATCTACAGATGAGGAAACTGAGGCAAACAGGGCTAAGTGACTTGTCCAGGGTCATATAACTACTAAGTGTCTGAGGCTGGATATGAATTCAGGCCTTCCTGACTCCAAGCCTGACACTATCCACTGTGCCACCTAGCTGCCCCTTCTATGTTCACAACATTTCTTATATATACCCCCTTCTCTCCTCTGACACTGTGACTACCCTGACCACTGCCCGTGTTATCTCATGCCTGAACTACTGCAATAGCCTGATGGTTGGTATTCCTGCTTCAAATCTCTCCCCACTTCAGTCCATTCTCTACTCAGCTGTCTAATTAATCTTCATAAAGTACATATCTGAGCATATCATTCCTATTCCCTACCCCCACGTTATTCCATAAACTCCATTGCCTCCCCATCATCTCCAGGATAAATATAAAATTCTCTTTTTGATGTTCAAAACCTTTCCTAACCCGGTCCCCTTCTACCTTTCTAGTCTTCTTCAACCTTACGCACCTCCACATATTCCAGAATCCAGTGACACTTCCCTCCTTACCGTTCCTTGCCCAAGATGCTTCATCTCCTACCTCCATGCATTTTCACTGCCAGTCGCCTATGCTTGGAATCTCTTCCTCCTCCTCTCCATCTCCAGGATTTCCTGGCTTCCTTCAAATCCCAGCTAAAACCCCACCTTCTACAGGAAGCCTTTCCTGATTCCCCTACCCCCCGCCCTTGCTGCTAGTGTCTTCACTCTGTTGATTATCTCCAACTTGTCACGTATATATCTTGTTTGTACATAGTTGTTATCGTGTTGTCTCCCCCATTAGAGTCTGATCTCCTTAAGAGCAGGGACCATCTTTTGCCTTTTTTTTGGTATCCCCAGTCCTTAGCATAATGCCTGACACATAGTAGGTGCTTAATAAATGCTTGTTGACTGACTCTGGAGTCTATTAGAATCTATCCCATAACTTTAATGACCAAACCCAAAATCAGATATAACAAAGAATATTTCTTTTTGTAATACTTTTAAAAGTATCCTTTCTTCTAGAGGCAGCATGGTGTAGTGAAGAGAGCCCTGACCAAGGAATCCAACCACCCCTACCCCTGCTTGGTCACTATGTGCTCTTAAGCAAGTCATTTAACCTTGCCAAGGCTCAGTTTCTTGCCTATCAAATGAAGAGAATCATACTTGCACCCCTTGACTCTGAAAATTGCTGACAGAAAGTGCTTTGTAAATTGAAAAGTGCTAGGTAAATATCTATCTAAAAACTATTTAAAATCCAGCATGCCAGGTGGAGGCACCCATGGCCTTAGACCTACCACAGATCTCTCCTCTATCCATGTGGTACTTCAACTATCATTTTAAAAAATAATGTTTTTATTGATATCTTTTTTTACATCATCATAATTTCTACCAGTATCTTCCGCCTCTCATTCTCTGTGAGCCCTACAAATAATAAATAGTATTTTTAAGACAAAGATCATCATAATTGATCAATATATCGAAAAAGTCTAAAATTATGTGCAATGTAAAACACTTGTATATTTTCCACCTCTGCTAAAGGGTGAGGTGGGGATGTCTTTTCATCTTTTTTCTTTCAAGCCAGGCTTATTCCTTATAATTTTGCAACATTAATTTTTGATTTTGGGAGGCTTGTTCTTTCAATTTTCATTGTTGTAGCCATTATGCAGGTTGTCTCCCTGGTTCTGCTTACTTCACTCTGTATCAGTTCGTGGAGATCTTTCTGCAGAAAGATGCAGAATGCTTCTGTGTATTCATCATAGCCAAAATTTCTTACAGAAATGTAATTTTTTACAGAAAAGTTATATTCCATTACAGTCATATACCATAGTTTGTGGAGCCATTCATCAATCAATAGACATCCACTTTTTTTTTCTATTTCTTTGCTATCACAAAAAGTACTACTTTGATATTTTGGTATATTGGGGATTTTCTTATCAATGGTCTCCCTGGGGTATAAATCCAGTTATGAAATCTCTGTGTCTAAGGGTATGGATTATATCCTTTATATTGGGTATAGTCTCTATATTTCAAGAGTATGGACTATATTTTAGTCACTTTATTTTCATAACTCCAAATTGCTGTAAAAATGCCTACTTAAAAACCATCAAAAAAAAGGTGGAGGGCAGCTAGGTGGCACAGTGGATAGAGCAACCAGTTCTGGAGTCAGGAGGACCCGAGTTCAAATGTGACCTCAGACACTTATTAGCTGTGTGATCCTGGGCAAGTCACTTAACCCTGATTGCCATGCCTCCCCCCCCCCCCAAAATGCCAATCATCATTTCCGTTCCTGTATTCATTATCCACCTAACCACTGACCAAACAGAAAGAAATAACAATTTTGAATGGAAGATAACTTTAATATCACATATAAATATTTTTTTAAAATTACCTGTCACTTAACAATTATATATGTCCTCAAGGGTTTTTGTTGAGAGGCAGTGTGATGTAGTGATCAGGATCCTAGCCTGAAGCCAGGAAGACCTGGGTTGAAGTCCTGCCTCTGACACACACTGGCTGTGGGACCCTGGACAAATCACTTCTCCGTTCTCTAGGTAGATTTTTAAGATAATAAGTTACACAGAGAAAGTATCCATTGGTACTGGAAAGAGTTTCCTCACCTGAACTCACAGGTCCAGTCCCGATTCCCATCAAAGGGTTTTTGGAGTGCCTATAAGTGCTTTACCTTGTTCTGCCTCAATCAGAATTTAAAAACAGAGACGAGGATTAAATGGAACAATGGAAGACACATTTTGCCTTATTTGTGCTTGGTCCAAATTGACTTTGGTTTTGAACACCAGGATATCTATTTGATTGCTTCTCACTTCCCCTCTCTGACCTGCCTATCCATTACCGAGAACCTCTAGAACATACTTTTATTTTACTTTTTATCAGAAGTTCCTCCTTGTTAAGCTTGTGAGATTTCATTGCTTTTTCTATTTTTTTGTGGGGGGGGAGTAGGGGCAGGATAGGAAAGGAGAAGTAGATATCCGTATATATCTAATTTTATGTTGTTTCGTTCCTTCTCTATGACCTTTGAATTTTAGCTTTGGGGCTGCTTGTTTTAAAAACCATTTTTGGCTCATTCACTCATTTCTTTTTTTCTTCTTCACTTGCATTCTCTTAAAATTCCTTTCTATCTACGGGTGGGTTTATTTTTTTGGGGGGTGCTTATTGGTATTTCCAGTGGTGCACAGGAGCTGATCATAATGTATCTGATATAATCATATTAATGATAAGGGAAAAGTGTGGAGGTCTCCTCATATTTCCTTAAGCCAAGGCTTCTCCTCTTCTACCATTTTCATTTCCATAAAAGAAGAGTGGAAGTTAGGTGGTGAAGTCCAAGACAAAAACCACAGAAAAGGGTGCCTATTCAGAGGATGGAGAAGGATTGTTTGCTGCCTTGAGGACACTTCGTAGGGTGAGACTTTTAAATGAGGCTCTAGGAGGATCATTTAAGATTTTCCAACCTACCTTTTCACCTCTTTGGAATTCTGACTAGTACCAACTCCTCAGTGGCTTACTCACTATTTCCTCAATTAACACTAATGGTGGTTCTGCTGTCTGGTAATGCTGATCTCTAGGCACTCCTCCAAGCTGTCCATAGGGAGACAAATGAACTTGAGTAGGCCCTCTTCATCATTGTCTGTATTTTTGTGACTCCATTCCTAGACCAGTCTGCCTTGGACCAATTATCCTTACACACCATTGTTGAGGGCTTATCGATTATCTTGACAAGAGAATCAGTCAGCAAGCATTTTTTAGGGATCTCTTCTACCAGGCACTGTGCTAGGTGTTGCATCTACAAATATAATAAATCAACCAATTCCTATACTCAAGAAGCTTATATCCTAATAGAGGAGACAACAGTGACCTATCTAAGTATATCCAGAGTAAATATAAAGAATAAAGAGAAATAAATACAAAATAGTTAAATACAAGATAGTTAGAGAAGGAGGGCCCTAGCAGTTGAGGGGATCAGGAAAGGCTTAATATTTTAGAAATTGGTGCTTGAGATGCATGTTGAAGGGACAAAGGGATTCAATGATGCCGAGGTGAGGGAGGAGTGCACAGGGGCACAGGGGCCATCAGAGCAATGGCTCAGTGATGAGAGAGTCATGTATAAGGATCACAGAGGTTAGTTTTGCTGGGTAGCTGAGTACAGGAGAAGTATAATGAACAATGAGGCTGGAAAGATAGATTTGGTCTAGGGAGTGAAGGACTTTAAAAGCTAAATATAGAAGTTTATATTTTATCGTGGAGGCAGTAGGAAGCCATTGGGCTTGGTAGAGAAGGGCTAGTCATATGATTAGATCTGTGATTAAGGAAAATAAGTTGGGCAGCAGTGTGGAGAATGGCCTGGAATGGGGTGAGACTTGAGGCAGGGAGACCACTTAAGAAGATGTTGCCATAATCTAGGTGAGAGGTGATGATCATGTAAACTAAGATGGCGGTTGTTTGAGTGAAGGGGAGTTAGATACGAGATGTTGTAGATATAGAAATAGGAAGATTTGACCACTAATTGGATATGTGGGGTGAGAGAGGGCAAAGAGTTGAGGATAATGCTGAGATTATGAACCTTGGAAGGATTATGATGCCTTTAACAGAAATAGGGAAATTTGGAAGAGGCATGCAATTGGATGGAAAGATAATGAGTTCTGTTTGGACAATATTGAGTTTGAGATATCTCCAGGACATTGAGTTTGAAGTATCCAAAAGGCAATTGGTGATTTGAGATTTTTGCTAAGGGGATAGACTAGGGCTGGATATAGAGAAGAGAAGTTTGGGTGGGAAAGAAGAGGAAATCATAATTAATTTGTAACCATGCTTCCCTGACACAGACTTTAGATGGTTATTTTGCCATGATTTTAGTTCATATGTGTTTGCACGTGTGTATTATGTGTGTGTGCGTGTGTGTGTAGTCAGTCAACAAACATTTATTAAGCATCTACTATATGCCAAGAGCTGAGAATATAAAGAAAGGCAAGAATAGTCTATCCTCAAGGTACTTAAATTCTAATCGAGGAGACGATATGAAACTAGGTAAAAACACAATACATATCAAATAGAGATAGAAGGCAATCTGAGAAAGGGAAGGAACTAATAGTTGGGAGGGGGTGTCTAGTATTCCATTCAGTTAGCATTTATTAAGTGCCTACTATGTGCAAGGCATTTGGGTAGGTCCTGGGGACATGAAAACAAAAGTAAAAAAGTCCCTGCCTTCAAGGAGGTTGCATTCCACTGTGAAGGAGGGCATAACCTGTACACAAATTGCTAATGGTACAAGGAAATCAGAGAGTTCATTAACACCTGGGGGAGATCAGGGAAGGCTTTACCCATCCATGATAGAGGCAATTTTCACTCTCCCTTTGCATCCTTGCAAAATTAAACTTTGCCTAAAATATAGCCTTGAGGGCCTCTTATTACTGCTTGTTAAATTTCTAGCTTAGATATGAGCTGACAAAGTGTTTCATAAATAATAATAGCTTCCATTTCTGTAGAGCAGGGGTTCTTAATTTGGGTTCATGGACAAAGATATTCAGGGGTCTGTGAACTTGGATGAGAAAAAAATCATATCTTTTTTTTTCACTAACCTTTAATTGAAATTTGTCATTTCCTTCAATCATGAATATAGGCAGATCACAATAATATCAGCAGTGCCTGGGACTTGGTCACTAGTAAAAATCACCTCATATTTCATATCACATTATAGTGTTGCAGATATCTCAAAATGTGGTTAACACTCTTCACTCATTTGAAATTGCTGTAGTTAGTAGACCTATATCTAGCTCACATGTGATTGTATTCTTTTTGTCTGCAGACCATTTTTCAGTACAATTGGTTTCCTGTGTATTTTATCTTATGCATTTCATAATAATAATAGCTAACATTTATATGGCACTTACTATGTTACCAGACACTATGATAAGCATAGGAAATTATTAAAGCACTTGCTATGTGTCAGATACCATGCTTTACAAATATTATCTCATTTGATACTCACAATGACCCTGGGAGGTAGGTGCTATTACCACCATTTACAGCTGAGCAAACAGAGTTTAAGTGTCTTGCCCAGAGTCATATAGCTAGTTAGTGCTTGAGGTAGGATTTGAACTCAGATCTTCCTGAGTCAAGGTCCAGTGCTCTATATACCATGCCACACAGCTGCCCCATTTGAAAACATTATTCTGAAAGAAGTCTGTGGGCTTCCCTAGATTGTCAAAGGGGTCCATGAAACAAAAGTTAAGAATTTCTGCTCTAGACAGCCCTTCAGAGAGGTGGAAGATCCACAGGTGTTACACATTGCATATAGTTTGGGACTCTTTTAATGTATCATTTAGTTCTGTTGATTTTTTTCCCCTCCCATTTGGTACATGGGTTAGCTCGCTGGGAGGGGAAGGGGGAAGAATACTTGGGATAACTAGAATGATGTGAGAAACATAAGACATCAATTAAAACTTAAAAAAAACTAATAGTTGAGAGGGGGTGTCTAGTATTCTATATTTAAAAAATTTTTTTTTTATTTTAAAAAAACACCTGTTTTAAAGGGTTTCAGGGGGTTAAGCTTTAAGGTTTACAAAGTGCTCCCCTCATGGCAATACCATGAAAGAGGTAAGGAGCCTTATCCTCATTTTATAGATATTGCTGTTGTTTAATTGTTTTTTTAGTTACGTCAGACTCTTTGTGACTCCTTTTGAGGTTTTCTTGGCAGAGATACTGGAGTGGTTTGCCATTTCGTTGCCCAGCTCATTTTACAGATAAGGAAACTGAGGCAAACAGAGTTAAGTGAGTTGCCCAGTGTCACACAATTAGGAAGTGTCTGAGATCAGATTTGAACTCAGGAAGAGGAATTTTCCTGACTCCAGGCCTGGCACTCAATCCACTATTCCACCTAGCCATCCATTTTTACAGATGAGGGAACTATAAAAATGTTATATTTTAAAATCAAAATTTTTGTTCTTTGTCACAACCATCGCAATAGGAGTGTCAGTGCTGCTAATCTTTGAGGAGACCAGATGCTACGTGGGTAGCCAGATTCATAGGGAAAGGAGGCTTTAGAGGCCCAGGGGAAGCAGGTACAATGTTTGGTCTTTATACACACCTTGGATGTAGATTGGAGACCAGAGTGGCTCAGAAAGAACCCTTATTGATTGTACCACATTTCCATCCATGCTTGAATCATTGCACAAATTAAATACGGTGCTAGTAAAGCATGAGGCATTTTGCAATTTGGGTCTCAATTACTCAATTTGCATCCTGATGGTCTGATAGCATCTGCCTGATCTAATAACATCTAATCACACAGATGCTAAGCAAGAGATAAAGAGAAAGAACTTGAAACACAGTATGTGCCATCATGGACTGGAGAGGAATGCTATAGCCAGGAAGCACCTTGTCCATATGACACCTGCCTGTCAGAGCTAAGGGGGCAAGATTCATCCTCGGGTTTCTGAAGACTGTTATTATAATGCTGAGTCACGAGGCAGCCTGCTCTGATCCCTTGATGGGTGAGAGAATTGGAGATGATTAAAATAAGGGTTGCATTTTTCCCCCAAGATCAGAAGGCAAATTAGCAGCAGATTTAGGAAGAGAACCACAATAAAGGTCTATTTTCTTTTTTTTAAAAACTGTAATAATTGCCTCTAACCTCAAATAGAATCAATAATTTATACAGTATTTTTAAGGTTTGCAAAGTTCTCTCATCCATTATCTCATTTGTATTCCACTTCTGAGGCAGGTATTACAGGTATCCCCATTTTATAGATGAGGTAAACTGAGGCTCAGAGAAGTTAAGCAATTTGCCAATGGTTATACAGCCAATAAATATTAAAGGTGGGATTTGAATGGAAGTCTTTTTGGCTACAAGTACAGTCCCTTGTCCAATAACTGCAGCTAATTTACATAGCACTTTAAGTTTTGCAAAGCACTTTACAAATATTATCTCATCTTATTCTCATAACAACCTTAGGAGGTAGGTGCTATTATTATCCCCATTTTACTGGGGAGGAAACTGAGGTTAAATGACTTGCCTGGGCCATACAACTAGCAAGTGTCTGAGGCTGAAGTTGAACTTAAGTCTTCCTGACTCAGGTCCGATGCTTTAAATCTAATTGCCTCTCATAATCTACTACTCTCTAATCTTCCACTGCTTTTTCTAGTTCAATCTTTTTCACTCTATCTTTCCTTTCTTTTGCCAAATACAAGCCATTGGTTTAGTTTTGAAGACAGGTTCCCTAAATCTTAATGATGACAGCTTATTTATAAAGTGTTTCAATCATAGCAGCCCAGGGTGGTAGGTAGTATACTTACAGATAAGGAAACTGAGGCTTAAAGAGATTAAATGACTTGCCCAAAGTAAAAAAGTCAATAAGAGGTATAGCCACAACTTGAAAACTAATGTCTTGACTCCCAGATTGATGCTTTTTCCAAAGCATAAAGTCCAATTCTTTGCCCCCTCCCCCTTTTTCCATGTCTCCCTCCACACCCAAAGCAGACTCGCAGTTTTCTATTTGGCCTGAGTTTTCAGAATTGAAGGGTAAGGTTAGGGACAGGGGATAGGAGCACATCATGAAACCAAAAAACAATTCACTATAGATCAAACGGCAAAAAATTGTTTGAACTAATTAAGCAGCTCAAGCCTTCATTCAGGGATTCAGTTTACAAAATGGAGAAAGGAGAGCTGTGTCATAATGCCCATCACTGCCATCAGACTTTTATTGACTGTCTATAGAGTTCACATCATAACTCAGATTAGAGTTTGTGTGAGCCACAGTCTCTGCCCTCGGGGAATTTATAACCTGCAATGGAGACAACGAAGTCAATATCAATTGTGTTTTGTAATTCTAATAACACTGAGCTTCATATACAAAAACAACACCTTGGGCTTTTCCAGTAGTGTTGAATTGATGCAGGTCTATTCATATGTCCCCTCCTCAGTAGTCTCCTTTTCAAGGGATTTAGGCTTCAAGGAGGAAATGAACTAAATGCCGTTTAAAGTCCCTTTAGTTCTAAGAGTATATGATTCCTATTCTATCACCACCAACAATCGGAGCCACCATTTATATACAATTTCTGGTTACAAAGTGCTTTGTGTTCTTCGTCTCTTGGACAGTTCACAATAGGTGTTGGGCAGGATGATCTCTAAGGTCTAGACCTCTGACCCTACGATTCCCTATGAGGCAGGTAGTACAAACACCACCTTCGTTTTATAGGTGAGGAACCAAGCTTAGAAAGATTAAAAGCTCACGCTGCCTCTCAGCAGCATGCATTACAAAGCAGTTGGAGAAGGACAAGGATGCAGTCTTTGAACCTGGAAGACAGCAAAGTTGGTGAGCTCACGTGAGGACAAAGCCCTGCCATGGAAGCCTGACTGAATCGTGTGAGCATGTGTAAGAAAAACAGGGGCAGGTGCAGAGAAAGGGATAATTGTGGTTAAGCTGCTGCTACAGTGGGACAGCCATAGACAGAGGGCAGAAAGGGAACGATCGACTTCCTACTTGGAACACTGGGACGTAGGTAGGCTCTCCCCATTCCCACCCCAGGAAAGAGCTGAAGCAGAAATGGCAGCCTGGCCAGCTGTAATGAAGACACATTGGATCTTTCCACTGGGATTAGCTCCTTGAAATACTGCTCTAATTTGACAGTCCTGGGCATATATCTCAAAGCATCTTTTCAAACAAATGAAAAACTGTCTTTCCAAAGCTAAGCTCACTAGTCTCTGCATTCTATTTTCTTCAGTCATTAACTTTTGTTTTATCCTTCTCTAGGTAGAGTACCCCCAGACTGATTGGGTATGGGACCCAGGGGGAGAATAAATAGTCAAAGGTGATTCTGAGGTTTTAAACCAGCAGGACTGAGTGATGGTGATGCTATCCAAAGAGGATATTTGGGAAAAGAGGCAGATTTGCGGTAGGGATCGAGGGAAGACAACGAGCTCTATTCTGGACACAGTGAGCTTGAGATGCTAGTGGGACACCCGGTAGAAATGTCTAGCAGGCAAAAGGAAATACAGGACCAGAACTCAGAGGAGAAACTGGGGCTGGTTTTATAGATTTTTAAATTTTTTTTGTGTGGAGTGGATAATAATGACAATTAACACTTGTAGAATGCTTTAAGGTTTGCAAAGCACTTTACATATATAATTTCATTTGATTTGATTCATTTGATTGATACCTGTGAGACAAGTACTATTATTAGCCCCATTTTACAGATGAAGGAATTGAGGTTAAATGATTTACTTTGGGTCCCACAGCTAGCAAATGTCTCAGGCAGAATGTGAGTCTCCCCATTTCCACCTCTAGCATTCTATCTTCTGTGCCAGCTAGTGCCTCAGTTGAGATGATAATTAAATCTATGGGACCTGATAGTGCATAGACCTTCTCCTAGGGACATGTATACTTAAGGGGTGGGATGAGGTTCATGAACCAGCAAAGAAGATTTGAGTAGACAGGTTAGAAGGCAATCTAAATATCATTAATAAGTTTGTTGCAGTGCTGCTAGTGAGCTTGTCTGACCAGCACTAGGCTTGAGGGGGAGGAATCAGTCCAGGAATAGTTCCTTTTGGAGGGGAACATGAAGCAGAGCTGCAGGGAGAGAATTTTGGAGATGAATGGATGGGGAAGAAGAGAGGCGGAGGAGAGAGACAGGAGAAGAGAGACAGGAGACAACTGTGGTGTAGGGCAGAAAGAGCACTGCATTGGGTATCAGAAGTCCTGAGTCTGAATCCCTGCTCTGCCACTAATCTTTGGTAAGTATGTGACTTTGATTAGGTCACTTGACCAAGCTTTAATTTTGTCTCTCTCCTACCTACCCATGCCCACTGAAAAAGAAAAATAAGACTCTTGTAATAAATAATGCATAGTCAAGCCAAACAAATTCCCACATGGATCATACCCTTAAAATGTGTTTCATTCTGCATCTTAAGTATATCACCTCTGTCAGAAGAGTTGATCAGAGTTCTTAAATCTTTCAAAGTTGTATGTCTTTAAATGTCATTGTTATTGTAGAAATGAGAACTGACATTTTAAAAAAAATGTACCTAGAATACTGATTATTTCATGAAGGTAGAAGCCTCAAGAGATTTTTTTTTCTTCTCTGTGCTGTCAAATGGGAGTAAGTTGAACAGATGGTCAGGTAGCCCATCTGCCTAACCAGAGTGTTCCTACAATAAAAAAGTTTTAGAACTGCTGCTGAAATAGACTGAAAAACAGACTGAAGCTTGAAAATGGGGTAAAATCCAAGTTTACTTAATAATTTTTCGATAGAAGTGTTGTTTTTTACAAAATGAGACTGATAAAGAAGTAAATGATGTTTTTGAGCCTTTCATACAATTTGTGATTGGGATGTTCTGTCTCCTAATCGGCTAATTAGAGAGAAAAGGAGGAACAGCAACATGCTTTCTCTCCCAGAATTATTCAATTCAAATAGAATCTTTTTCCAATTGAACTCTTAGAGGAAGTTTCCAATTCTTATGCTTGGGTTCTTTTGTGAACTCATAGGTTTGGATGCACCAATCCAAACCCCTCTGACACATTCTTGTCTTGGGTTATTCTTGTCCATGTTCTTCCATGTCTTTTCAACAGAGGGACTATGCAATGCACAAAGAGCCTTCCTTGTGTTCTTCAGGCACAGTGGATAGAGGGTTGAACCTCAAGTCAGGAAGATCTGAGTTCAAATTTGACCCCCAGACACTTATTAGCTGTATGACCCTGGGAAAATCACTTAACTGCCTTTCAGTTTCCTCAAATTTAAAATGGGGATAAGAATGGCATCTACTTCCCAGAATCTTTGGGAAGATAAAATGAGATAATATTTGTAAAGTGCTTTGTAAATCTTAAAGCATTATTTAAATACCAGCTGTTATTTATTATTATTATTATCATCATTAACATCAATATCCATTAATAATAATTATTAACAACACCTATATTAATAATAGTAATAACAACAACAAGAACAATAATAATACTAATAATCTGTTACTAGCTAGTGCATCACTCAGGCTATCCATCCTGATCTCCCTCCTTTGCTCATAGGATTAAAGATCTAGGACTGGGAAGGACCTTGGAGGACATCTTGTCTACTGGAGGCCCAGAGAGGTTAAACAACTTGCTGAAGGTCCCCAGAATCAAACATCAAGAGGTAGTATCTGCACCCAGGTTCTCTGACTTTAATACCAGGATTCTTTTTCTTGTATCATGTGTTTTAGCAGAAAGATCACTGGGTTGGGAGTCAGAGGACCTAGGTTCATATCTTGTCTCTGATGTTGACTAGTCGTGTGACCATGATAAGTGAGTCACTTGGGTTGCAGTTTCCTCATCTATAAAATGAAGGTGGTAATCTGCATGGCTCTAGCTCTCTGATCCTTCTGGCCATCTGTATCCTTAATTATAGCTCTTAGACCACTTCATGCACACTAGGCTCTCTTGGTAATATGCTGTAGCCTACTTACACCCACCAGTGTCTTTCCATTACTGGTCTGGTTACTTGTAACTTTGGTTTTTCTGAGACCCTGGGGTTCCATGATTTATCATCACTTAATTTCATTAAGAGAATAAGGAGCAGACCTGTGATTTCATTGCTAGAGGGACCTCTGAGATGAGGGAACTCCCTTCACCAATGTAGGTCAGCACCTTCTTTGCAACCTAAAGTCTTAGAGATTTACATCAAGAGGCTGAGTAATTTGCCCAGGATCACACAGCCTGAATGTGTCAGAGGTAGGTCTTCCTTGCTGCCAGGATGGCCATCTACTCCATGCCCCTTTTTAGCTCTCCAGGCTTCTTACACTTTACGCCACTCCATGCACTCTACAATCCAATGACACTGGCCTTGTGGTTTTTCTTCAAACACAATACTCCATCTCTCCGCTCTGTGCCTTTTTATTGGTTGTCTCCCATGCTTGGAATATTTTCTCTCTCCTCACCTCTGTCTCCTGGCTTCCCTGGCTTCTTTCAAGACTGAACTTAATTTCTACTTTCTGCAGGAGGCCTTCTTTCCCATCCTAGCCCTACTCCTACTGCTAGTATCTTCCCTCTGAGATGACCTTCCATCTACTCTGAATATGTCTCCATAACTTATATGTACATGGTTGTTTGCACACTGTCTCTCCCATTAAAATGGGAGCTCCTTGAAGGCAGGGACTGGATTTTGGTTTTGGGTTTTTCCTTCCCTTGCATCCTCAGTCCTTAGCATAGCGTCTGTTAATAAAACTATTATGCAACACTGCCTCTAAACTGATGGGGCAATATCAAGCAGCTCTGAGTAGCGCAGTCATTAACCATGCTTCCAGAAGACTGATGATGAAGAAAGCCACCCATCTCTTTCCAGAGAGGTGATGTATAGAGTATGTGTTGCCCATGTAGGATACGTGTATGTTCTCATGGTTTTGTCCAAATGAAGTTTGGGGGAAGGCATGAATAGTTACCTCTGGAATTCTTGACTCTTGCCTGTAGAGGAGTGGGAAATTAGGGCCATGAGGTCAGCCACACTGCTCTTTCTTCAGCAAAAGGATGTTGGACTAAAATTATATCTATTATTTCCCTAACTCATAAAAGTGATGGTTAAGTTTGAGCCACTTTCCTGGCCTCTATCCTTTAACAGAGTAGTAGTACTCCAAGCTACATCTGAAAGCCTGACTCCCTTCCCACCAAATGTCACTTACAAAAAGAGCATCACACATAGTGACTAGCAAATAAACCCGTCCAAGCCAATAGCAAACAGAAAACAGAAGAGTTATACAGATTAGAATATACCAGATAATACAGAGAGGGAATGGATTATCCCACTGGAAATAAGATGGCTCAGATCAAACTAGAGAGAGGATCCCTGATTTCACCCAAAGGGAAATTCTCCGAAGTCTCTGGTACAGCAAACTGGCAATCAACGACATGCCAAAGCATTGGTTCTTCCACTTGTCTGCTTCTTCCCAATGCATTTCTCTCCCTCCTCGGGTCTGAAGAGAGCCAAACTTCTCTCAAAGCTGGAAGCCAGAAAAAAAAATGTCTTTGCTTCTAAGCTCTCTTGAATTCTACTCAGGCACGGAGCATCAAATAAACATTCTTTCCACCAATAAGTCTTATGAAAATGTACCAGGATTGAACCTCAGATTACAGATGAACTAAATATGCATAATGAGACAGATATTTTTTGAGATGGCCAAAATTGTTCTGGGAATTTGTTTTGCCTGATTATGCATATTAGTTACAAGGGGTATTTTTCCCCTCCCTCAAATTCCCCCAGTGGGGAGAAAGAGTGGGAGGAAAGGAAAATAACTGTTTTTTAATTGGAAAAATCAACAGGGTTATTTTTCATACTCTAAAAAACTTATTTTAAAAAATGGCTCATGTCCCAACCTACCTAGATTTTACTTTCAGTTTAAAGCACAACAAAACAAGACAAAACAGCTCCAATATGAACTTAATTATTCTCATATTTTCTTTTCCTCTGAAGTCCACAGGTAACACATGAAATTAACTTTCCTTAATACCCCAACTTAACTTCAACAAGTGGCCAAAAGTATTCAAGGATGATATGGAGTTCTTGGGAGTCACAGCCCCACATCAGCTGAGAAGAGGTTCCTTTGAGAAATCTGAATTTTCTTGCTTGCTGAATGAGGAGCTCTGGCAATTGGCATAAGGGAAGAACCAGAGTAGCTCGTTAAAGGATTAGCTTACTGAGAATGGTCCAAGTAAATTAGAACTGCTGATAAGAAAGAAGAAATTAGAAAAAAGGCTGATAAGAAATGCCCCAGGTAGTTCATGGGCTCTGATATATGGGAAGAGGAAAAGAAGTTTAGACAAGGGAAATAAGAAATCAAAATCTCTCCCTGCTTACGCCTAATAGAGGAAGAACTCAAAATATCTTAGGATCCACTCTTACTTCTAGTTCACTTTTTTCCTTCCTTTTCTCTCTCCCCTTGGTGTTTCATCTTACTCCTATCCATCCCCTCTGGCAACTGGTGGTGATGCTAGTGGGATGCCTCCCATGATTCTTCAGGGCTGTTGTATCTCTATAGGCAAGCATGTAGCACATACTTGGAGGTAATGATCTGAAGGCTTACCTTCCCTGAGGAGCAGGGTCCTTAGACTCAGCTATTATATCCCCTCATAGTTCTAGGGTTAGCCACGTGGGGTATGGAAGGTTTTCTGATGCTATATACATAGTGCACAAGCTCCCACTGGTGTGCTTCCCCTCAAGATTGCCAGTGGAGGATAATTTAGTCTACTAGAGTTAAATAGCTTTTAGGCAGGAATATTTACTATGGTGGAATTTACTGGTGGAATAGTAAAAACAGCTGTTGCAAAATAGCACCGCCACCAAAAGTCTGACACACTCTTCCATCATTACATAGAGAATCCATGGGAGCCTTTATTTAACAGCCCTGAAGGATCATGGGCTCAGGTTTAGAGAGCACGTGTGGCCAAAGGCCACAAAGCCAGCTCCTGGCTGCTGGAAGTCGTCCCCCCCCTTTTATGGGGGTGCTCAGGAAGTTCTCCTTAGGCATGGGTGAGCTTCTTGGCTGGACTTTATTTTCAGAGTTGTAAATTTGTGCCCAGTCTGTGCTTGGCTCCTGATGAAGATATTGCCACCAGGCCCCGCTATCCTGGGGGTCCATGCTAGGACACCAGAGGGAAGTCCCAAATCATCCGAACACTTAGAAATTCATGAGATCCTCCTCTGGCCGAGAGTGGAGGAGAAGACTCAGGCCAATCTGAAATTTCCTCCTCTTTCCTAAATATTCTTTTTTTTTTTTTTCAGGGGGTTAGCTGGGACGATCTCTCGTTTGGCATTCATCGTCCAAATCTCCACCAAATACTCAAACTACTTGGGTTCTGATGTGGTCTTCTATTTTATATATGATACACAGGGCATGACCAAATCTCCTCAGCCAGACCAAATACTCTTCCAGTCAATATTACTTCAGTCAATCCTAGGACATTTCACATTTAATCTAATCTGTTTGATTCGTATCAGGACGTTTGGTCACTTACTTTAAAAGGGCTGGAGTGAATTGATTGATTTGCTCAATCAAGCCCACTTTCTGACAATCTTTCTGCACTCATCACACTTTCCAGTATGTGATGGAATCTGGCTAGGTGCCCTTAACTTATGCGGCCTCTCATCCACCCCAATGCTTCTCCCAGGATGATTGGCATGCTTTGGGAGCCAGGAAGCAGCTTGAGAGGACTCTGAGATTCTAATGATCCCTTTTTACCTTCAACAGCTCCCCAGGTCATCTCCAGAAATGGACAAGTATCTTCATGAAGAAAAACAATTTGAAACAAGTCCAGGACTCTGTCTGAAGATGGGGAACTTCCACTAATAACAAATGGTGCTCCATCATCAGCACAGTCAGAGTTGAGTAACATTATTTCTTCTTGACTCACACTGATAACCAAAGGATCTTGCCTGTGCCAGTGTGGGCTGAACCTTCAGAAGATGAGCATTCTCAAGGCAGGGATGGAGGAAGTGTCTTCTTTCTCTCAGGAGCTCTGATTAAGGATGGAAAGGAGAAGCAAAAACCTATTTCTTATTGCTCAATCATAGCCCACCCTGGCCATCTCACAATGTCAGGTCGTTTGGAATAGGAGAATCTGTGTTTTCTTGTTTCTTTCTTTCTTTCTTTCTTGTTAGGTAATTGGGGTTAAGTGACTTGCCCAGGGTCACACAGCTAGTAAGTGTCAAGTGTTTGGTCTGGTCTGAGGATGGATTTGAACTAAGTCCTCCTGGCTTCAGGGCCAGTGATCTATCCACTGCGCCACCTAGCTGCCCCTTGTTTCTTTCTTTTTTTTTTTTTTTAACATTTAATACATTTATATTTCTTTTGTTAAATATTTCCCAATTACATTTAAAAATTATAAAATTCTTTTTTATAAGTTTTGAGTTTCAATTTGAATCTGTTGTTTCCAATGATAGCCACATGATAACATGACTAAAATTTCCCAATTACATTAAAAATTTATAACATTCATTTTTTATAAATTTTGAGTTTCAGTTTGAATCTGCTGTTCTCTATGATTGCCACATGATAACATGACTAAGAGAGTAGCCCCCAAAGATGACCTAAGCAGGGGAATGCTGATGCTGTTGATCATCTGGGTTCTTTGAGGGTTCCCAAGTTCTTCTGATCTCCTATTCTTCTGCTGACTTCCAGAGATACCCACCCTGGCAGTCGCAGGCTCTCACCCACCTCCATACTCTCCTGCCTCTGCCGAGGCACCGTCTGCTCTTTTCTTTGTTAACAGGGAGGAGGGAGGCAGATCTAAATCCAGATCAAGTCCACATGTGGTGCAAACAAACAGTGGATGACTAAACTTGGCTTCAACCGCAAGTGTGGTTCCTCCTCCTCCCTCTCTGTCAGGATGGTGAGGAGTCACCAAGGTTAGTGCCATTTCCTCTGGTGACCCAGTAAAGATGACGGCCAAGGCCCTGAGTAGGAAACTTTATAGGGGATCTTCTTGTCACTGAAGAGTGCTTTAGGGATCTCATCGAGACAGTTACAAATTACTTATATCAAAGCCAGAGCCTAAGTGTCCCTGGAACTCACTGGAGCAGCACTATAAGGGTTTAGTTTGGTGAAATTGGGACACATTATGAATAATTTGGAGGAAGGAGGAGGAAAGGGGTACTGTGGGATAACAGTAGTCATTGGTAACATCTGACAAATACCATTAGCTGCCCCAAGACAATAAAAGATAAGGCAGGCACCAAAATGCTGAAACAATTATTAATCGAAGATTTAAAAATTTAAATTGGATGAGTGTTTGCTGAGTGCTTACTGTGAGCGTGGTGGTATTAGACATATTTGTGCCAGTGTAGCTCAGTGTAAAGAGTGCTGAGTTTGGAATCAGAGGGTCTTGGTTTAAATCCCACCTCTGGGATTTACTACATAGTTAGACAGTAACTACGTACATACAACTACTAACTCATAGGTCCACTACATCATTTACCTTCCCTAGGCCTCAGTTTCCACATTTATAAAATGAAGGAGTTTGGAAGAGGCCCTTTCCAAATCTAGATCTGGGGTACTATGACTAAAATTCTTTTACGTTTCATTCTGTCTCCAAATCTATGATCTTGACTGTGAAGAAAAACTTCTGAAAGATTGAAATGAGCCTTGAAGGATGATGAGATTATATAGATGATCAGATCTGACTCATAGAGGTGAAGTGAAAGGGTGATCTCGAGGAAGGGTAACAATATAAGCAAAGGTCAGGATGCATCTGTTTTGGAGATGGTGAGAAAACCTGGTGACAAAGCTCAGTGCTTTATCAGGGAGTAGAGGTTAATGGACAGGTACTGTAGGGCTAGATTATGAAAGTCCTTGAAAACTAGGAAGGTGAATTTGGATTTGATTCACTGGGTGAATCAAATTTAATTACTCTGCAAAAGAGAGACATGACAAAAGATAATTTTTTATGATTAACTTGATGATCTTCCACTAAAACCCTCCTTAGATACCTTCTTCTAGTGTGGAAGTGCCACTGGACCCCTGAAGTCTATGACAGCTGGATACAACTCTGGTAATATGGGGTGGGTAGTAGACAGAGAGTAGGACTTGGTATCATGAATACCAGAGTTTGCCTCCTGTCTCTGACATGTCTAGCTGTATGACCCTAGGGCCCAGGCCAGGGATGCAGCCTTGAGGCCACATGTGGCCCTCTAGGTCCTCAAATGTCTCAAATGTCCCTTTGACTGAATCTAAACTTATACCCCTAGCCTAGGCAAATCACTTAAGTTCTGTGAGCCTCGATTATGTCATCTGAAAAATGGGAAGCACCTACCTCTCAGTCCAGTTTTGAGAATAAAATGAGATAATGTACATAAAACCCCTTCGAAGATCTTAAAGTGCTTTATCAACATGAATTCTTATTATTTGAGTACAGGGTTGGTGTTGGGTTGTGTCTCTGTTGTCTGAGAACAAGCTAATTAAATTTAGAGAGTCTCGTCGTCAGAAGATTGGGCACAACGGTGTGTGAATTACCGACTGCTAAGGGTGTGTGTGTGTGTGTGTGTGTGTGTGTGTGTGTGTGTGCATGCTGTCATTTAGTTCTGTTGCATAGAGAAAACAAGCCAAATCAACAAGCTTTTATTAGGCACCTGTGTTCAGGCACTGTGTGAATAACGGGACATCCATGTGGATGAAAACACGGATCTTTGGGAACATTTAAATAAGTCTGAAAGTAATGAGTAAGATGGATTGGAGGGGGCAGAGATCAGAGATGGGAAGAGCAGGTGGCAGGCTTTGCTGGTAAGCTAGGCCTGAGGTGAGAAAGATCTAGACTAGAGCGGCAAAACCGTGTGTTACTGTGAAGAGATATTACATGGGACGGGTGGTTAGGCAGCAAAATGGATAGAGTACTGGGCCTGGAGTCAGGAAGACATCTTCCTAAGTTCAAATCTGGCCTGAGATCCTTACTAGCTGTGTGACCCTGGGCAAGTCACTTAACCCTGGTGGCCTCAGTTTCCTCATCTGTCAAATGAACTGGAAAAGGAAATGGCAAACCATTCTAGTATCTCTGCCAAAAAACCCAAACAAACCCAAAAGGGGTCACGAAGAATCAGACACAACAGAAATGACCAAACAACAAAATATTACGGGACTTCAAGAAACTCTTCCATGTAATGTAAGGAAGGAGAGTGGGAACGAAAGATGTGGTTGGGGAGCAGTTATTTTTTTCAGTCATCTGTATACATCCTGTAGACAAAAACAAAACAGCTTTCTTAATGTGTGCAACACCTTTCTTTCAGGGTTTTGGTGGGAACTGAATACTATCACATGTGAATTAGCACCTTCAGTGTGGAAGACCAGCCTGACTTCTGCACTGTGGTAATGCCTTTGGAAGAAAGGAAAAAAAAAACAACCCTTGACATCTCATGGGGAAATTTGGGACAGGTGGAGACAAAGCTTCAAGTAACTCTGACATTCAGGGTGTCTGCGTGACTTTCTAGTGAGAGCCCACGTCATGCTCAGCTTTGGAGCTCAGTGACTCTCATTTTCATGACTAGCGAAGCTTCTCGTTTTTGTTTTTGGAGTCAGATGCTGCGAAGTTTTCAGCCTCCTTTGCTGCATTGTGATTTTGTTCCCCTATAAAGCCTACACCTCCCACCTCCAACCAGGAGGTCCTATCTCAGCCTCTCATGAGTTATCTGGACTGTTCATCGAAAAGCTTCTTTTTTGAAAGCTTGTAACATCCTGACCGTTCCTTTGGGAGACAAATCTCCCCCAAGTTAATCAAACCATTGATCCCTACCAAATTGATCCGGACTTGAGGGACGTTTTTGACAGGTAATTTCTCTTTGATCAAAACCATTCTATTTGGCAGTAACAAAGTTAAACACCTGCTTAATCTTTCAAGTAGAGAGTTAATTAGCACTCAGGCGAAAGTGACAGTCCTGTGCGAGGCATGAAGAAAGTATGAGTCCAGATAAAAGTTAATAATATATTTTTCTCCCACCACGGGGGTAAAAACCAAATGGCTGCAATAACTCTTCTCAAATGTCAAGTAAGTTTCTGAGAGACTGAAAAAAGTTGGCAACAAACTTTTACTCTATAATATTGATGGCATTCAAAATGAAGTCATTCAAAGTCAGGTCTGGAGTTCACAATCTAAATCTATTCAAAAACAGGAAGAAAATCTCACTTTCAATTTAATTTAGTCCCATTTTAGTTTGAGTCATAGAAAATGAAATAAACTTTTGAGACATATAATATATAGCTTCTGAATAGTTTTCTTTTTTTAAAAAAAATTATTTTTGTTTCCAAATTCTTATTCTTCTTCTAGCCATTCCCTCACCACCAAGAAGGCAAGAAATATGATACCACTTATACATATGAAGTCATACAAAACATATTTTCCCATTAGTCATGTTGCTGGGGAGGGTGGGAAGCAAGAAAAATGGGAAGGTAATCTCAGAAAAAGAAAAGGTTGCTAACTTAGCTTGGCACTACCACTGCTGAACACCTATTGAGTAAGCTTATAATCATTCACATTCTATAGGGCTTGGTGGTTTGTACATAACAACCCCGTGAAGCAGGTAGATATCATAAACATTTTTAAATCTCCATTTTACAGGTGAGAACTTTGAAGCTCAGGTCAGATGACTACATAGTAAGTGACTAAGCTGAGACTTAAACCCAGGACTCTGAATTGGTTACACTTTTGAAAACACCACAATATTTCCTGCTTATGCCACAGTATTGTATATACATCACACTGTCAACTCTTCTCAATCAGGGCTTCACATTAGACAGAAACGACAGCCTTTTTGCTTAGAAGAATGTTACCCCCGTCCCAAAGTTCAATGGTATGGGACTCTCTTCTCTCTCGCCAACGATGGCAGGGAATTTATCTCCACCACAAAGGAGAGAGAGCCTTATCCCAATGGGTTCTGGGACAATGATCAATATGACCTCAGAAGTTCCTGCCAGCTCTAAGATGCTGTGCTTATAATATGGCCTATAACATTTAATAAAAGAGCACTTATTAAGTACCTACTATGTGCCAAGGTCTGTCTTGTCCTCAAAGAGTTTATATTTCTTTGAAGGAGAGAACAAGAAAACAAAACTTCTACTCTTGGGATGGATTTCTTATGCTCTTTCCCATCTCCTCTCATTTAAGCAGAATATTCATTCTCTCTGATTCACCAGAGCATCTACTCTGTTCCAGGAACTAGGTTAAACTCTTGGGGTACCAAGACAAAAAAAAGGCTGCCCTCAAAGGCAGTGTGGGGATATAATAAGTACATGGAGGAGGAAATGTAACAACAAAGGAATGGTTTTTGTAGGGGTGGGCAGGACACCCATAAATGGTGGAAACAGGGAAGGCCTGCTATATAACAGGCAGCACTCAAACAGAGTTGTTCTGGAAGCTGGAGATGCTCAGCTGCTGAGGAAAGAAAGGGATAGATTCCAGGCTTGGGGGAGAGCCCGAACAGAATCAGAGAGACAAGAGATGGAAAGTCATGGACGTGAAGAGCAAGGAGACCAGTTTGGGTGGGGTGTAGAATCAGTGAAGGAGAAATAACATATAATAGGTCTGGATTTGAAGGCTGTTGACAGAGTGTGAAGGGATTGAAATGCCAAACAGAAGAATTTGTGGGTTTTTTTTTTTATCCTAGAGGCAAGAGAGAGTGTCTTGAGTGGAGGAATGACCTGGCTAGATCTGTACTTTAGGAATATCCTCTTTGCAGTTATGTGGAGAATGTATTGGAGTGGGGAGAAACTTTAAGCAAAAAGGCCAATTGTGGAGCTATGTCAAAAGTGCAGGAAGCAGTGAGGAGAGCCTGCAGTACGGTGGTACTTGGATGGGTAGGCCAAGACGCCAACCATATGCCAGAGAAATCTCTCTTAAACTTACAGATGAGGAAATACACAGGAAAACCCCAAATCTTTGGATCCTGTCTGGTTTCTTCTCCAAAGCCTTCATACTTCCTAATAAGCTGAACACAAACTGTGTGACCAGTCATTTCTGAAAATATAGTGAAGCCAGAGTCCTGCAGCTGGGCTATTACAGATAAATTCCCAACTCTTGGGAGCCTTGAAAGCTGTCATAAACACACCTTCAAAACACTGTAAGCACTTGAACCCTTGCTGTTAAGGATAGGAGCCTGCAGGAGCCTGGATAATCACGAGAAACCAAAGGATAACACACAATCTCATTTCACAGCAGAAGCCCTCATCAAGGTGGAGTGAGGATAAGCAAGAGATTTCTGTTTGCCCTGGTAATTTGGGGACAGAGCAGAAGGTCCCTGAAGTGTTATTTAACCCAGAAAGACCAGGGAACTTGAGACTCCATGGTCTGAATGATGAAGAGAAGAAGCTGGAACCTGGTCTATTACATGACGCATGTAATTACCGGCACCAACAAATATTTAATATATACCTATGCCACATGTGATGATGCATCATGGAGAAGTGACTAGAGTGCTAACCCTGGACCAAAGAATCAGCCTGTCAGTCAACTAGCATTTATAAATCACCTACTATGTGAAGATACTGCCCTACACACTGGGGATACAAGAGAAGGGGAAAAAACCAACCAACCAAATACAAACCCCCAAAGCTAGCCCCTGCTCTCAAGAAGATCACTGTCTAATAGGGGAGAAAACAGTGCAAACAACTATGAATGAACAAGATACACACAGGATAAATATGGGTACTGTCAGAGGGTGGGCATTAAAGTTCCAGAATTCAAGGAATCTAGGAGGTGGGAGATGAGGAAGGAATCACCAAATTTTAAAACTGGAAGAAACCATCTACTCTAATGCATACCTCAAAGTAATCCCTGTAACAATATACAATTTTTGTTTAAAGACCTCCAATAAGGGGGAACCCACTACTTTTCCAAGTAGCCTTTGGACCACTTATACCTTTGGACAGCTCTTATGAGTAGGAGGTTTTCCCTAACATTCAGTCTAAATTTACATTTTTGACATTTCCAAACATTGCTCCTGGCTCTGACCTTTAGAGTAAAATAGATCAAATTCAAGCTCTTCTCCACATGACAGTCCCAGTTACTTGAAGACAGCTACCATGTCCCTCCTGAGTCTTTTCTCCCCCAGGTTAAATATGCCCAATTCCTTCGATCAAGTCTCCTATGACATAGGCTCTTCACCATCCTGACTGCCCTCTTTTAGATGCTCTACAACTCATCAATGTCCTTAGTGTGCCCAGAAATATGCTCCAGATGTGGTCTGATCAGGGCAAAGTACAGAGGCAGAGAGACCTTCATTTGAATCCTGTTTCTGACATTTACCAGTGACACTGAATTTCTTAGCCTCAGTTTCCTCATCTGTAAAATATTTATCATAGAATCATAGGCTATGAGAGTGGGAAGGGGGCTGAGACGTCATTCAGTCCAACTTCATCATTTTTACAGAGGACAACAATGAGACTCAAAAGGGAAAGTGATCCAGAGAGGATGTGGAAGATGCTGTGCTCTAAGCCCCTCCCAGCTCTGGTATTATCCTGATAGAATGTAAGCTCCCTGAGGGCATGAACTGTTTTATTTTTACATCTTTGTATTCCCAACATCTGGCACAGCGCCTGGCACGTGGTAGATACTTAACAAATGTTTGTTAATTGATTGTAGACATTTAATAAATATTTGTTGATTGATGGATCAATCCACACTGACCGAATTGTGGGTTATTGATGTGTTGAAGGAAATGTTGGCTCCTCTAGTATTTCTTCATCAATTGAAGAGTGCCCCCCTACTCCCCATGGTTATCAGAACAATGAAAAATGACAGAGACATTTGTACTTTAGTGGGAGTTCGGAACCTGGGTTCTACTTTCACTAATTAGTTCTGTATCATTCAGAAAATTACTTGTCTTCTCCAGGACTCTTTTCTTGATATATAAAACAAAGAGGTTGGATTCGATGGTCTTTGAGGCCTCTTCTATCTCTACCATTCCATAATTTTATGATGTACCTAATGTATCACCTAATAAGGACCCTTTGGGGATCCTGAAATAGGAAAGGAAGATTGAATTATGTTTAGTACAGTTTCAGTGTTTAGTGCATTTTGTTATATGCAAATTGGTAAGCCATTTATTATATATGTGATTACTCCATTAACTGAAATTTAGCATTTTGTTAACCATAATCACCCATTCCATAACCATGCCTGGAAGTTCACAAATACCTATGAATACTTGACCACCAATGACTTAAAGGAACAGAATGTAAATGAGGGAATGAGGGTAGGTATTGGTTAGAACCTATGGTACAGTTGGATTAGTGATGAGATTGGGGCAAAGATTTCGCTTTGGGTGGTCCTCATAGAAAAGGTAACAATTCAGTAGTGATACTTCCTTGTGACATCATTTGGTCAGTGATTAGACATGTCAGCTTTGGGAAAAGCTGGGACTACCACTATGAGTCTAACCAATGCTGGGTTTAAGAATTCTAAAGTCACATTAATTGGAGCACAAAGGATCGTAGATTAAGGACTAGAAGGGACATTAAAGGTCATCTAGTCTGGTTGGGTCAAACAAATAGAAACAGAATTTTTTACATAGAAAACCACAAATTCATATTATCTATGATGTATTTTATCTTTATTTATTTTGCTAACCATTTCCCCATTACATTTTAATCTGGTTCCAGCTGCACTTGGAAGATTTTTGGACCCCATGTTTGACATCTCTGATCTAGTTCAATCCTTTCATTTTTTTAGATGAGGAAACTAAGGCTTCATGAAGTGAAGGTACTTGCCCAGTCATGATATTGGGTTTGAAATCCAGATCCTCTGACTTCCAAGACAGCATTTTCTCTGTTGTACCAATGGCGTCTCCTATCATGGCCTGACTAGACAATGGCTGTGAGAGGCAACTCTTAGAAAACTGAGAACATATAGTCTTTATGTAAGCAGAGAGGTCCAGTAGAGAGAGTCTGGGCTTGGGAATCGAGAGAACTGGACTGTGATACCAATTCTATTATGGACTTGCTAGGAGGCTTTGGTCAAGTCACTAAATCGCCACATTTCTGGTTTCCTCTCTGAAAAGGGGAATAACATTCTCCTTTCCCTCTACCTATGCCCAAATGGTTATATATTGGATAAATTTAAATGACTCCTGGCATAAACAAGAAAACCACAAGAAAGAAATAGGAATGATTCAGAAAAATTGCAGGATTTGAGACAATTCCCTCTGGAACTCTCAGAGACAAGAGGACAATTTAGTAACTGGGGAATATGACAAAATGGGAGGAAAAAATAAGATTAACAGTGATTTTTATACTACATTAGAAAAGAATTAGAAAACTTCTGACACTTTGCTGTGTGACTTTGGCAAATTATTTAAACTCTCTGAGTTTCAATTTCTACCTTTATAAAATGAAAAGTAGAACAATATGGTTTCCAGGGCCTTTTCCAGCTCTACATCTATGACTTTATGACCTAAATTCCAAGGGTTAATACCTACTGTCCTTTAATTCAATTCAATATTCCTTTATTAGTGGGGCTACAGCAATAAAGAACTTGCCCTCAGGGAGTATACAGTCAAATATGGAATCGGGAAAAGGAAAGAAAACAAGTACAAAATAACGAGGCAGACTGTGATCAGGGCAAAATGAGAAATTCTCACAAGGTGCAATGAGAAATCTGAGACTACGTGTTCTCAGTTTTCTAAGATTTGCCTCTTACAACCATCGTCTAGCCAGGCCATGATAGGAGAGGCCATTGGTACAACAGAGAAAATGCTGGCTTGGAAGTCAGAGGATCTGGATTTCAAACCCAGTGCCATGACTGGATAAATACCTTTACTTTCTGAGAGACCCAGGGTGGTCACTTTCACCTGTGGGAGGGGTTTCTCAGGGAAGGCTTTATGGTGTCAGTGACATCTCGCTGGGCAGGGTAGAAAAAGATTCTCATAGATGTAGAGGGATGGGGAGGTGATTATAAAAAAGGAGAGGGGGTTAATGGTATGAGCAAAGGCATGGAGAGAAAAGACGGCTTGACA
Source organism: Vombatus ursinus (assembly GCF_900497805.2). NCBI lineage: Eukaryota > Metazoa > Chordata > Mammalia > Diprotodontia > Vombatidae > Vombatus > Vombatus ursinus. Next base: position 65,155,585 of record NW_020954576.1, read on the forward strand.
GGAATAGGAAATGGAGATTAGTCCAGTTTGGCTGAACTGTACAATATATGAAGGAGAGTAAGTAGCATGATAGAAGGCTGGATAATAAGTAGGCCGGAGCCAGATTTTGGACAGCCTTAAATGTTAGAGTCAGGGAGAGGGGAAGGGTAGAAATGAGAATTGACATTAAAAAGAACAGGCTATTCATTAACACAATTAGCTATATATTACATGTATAAACAAGGACTATCTAATGGTAGTTAATTATTGGTACATTGTAGATGGACTGAAGGGCAGCTAGGTGGTACAGTGAGTGAATAGAGTGCCAGGGCCTGGAATCTGGAGGACCTAGTTCAAATCCAGCCTCAGACACATACTGAGTATGTGACCCTGGGCAAGTCACTTAATCCTATTTGCCTCAGTTTCCCCATCTGTAAAATGAGCTGGAGAAGGAAATGGCAAACCACTCCAGAATCTTTGCTAAGAAAACTCCAAACAGGGTCATCAAGAGTCAGACACGACTGAAACGACTGAACAACAAATATAGACTGAGTCATAAAGCTCAAACATGCTGTAAATGGAAGAAACATATTCTCAAAATCACAGAACTAGAAGGAATCTGAGAAACTATCTAGGCCAATTTGTTCATCCTACAGATGAGGAACCGAGTTATAGGACACTTTTAAGTGGCTTGCTCAAGATAACACAGGTACATAAGTATCAGAAGCAGGATTTGAACCCTGGTTCTTTAGAAGTTAGAGCCAGTACTATTTCCATTCTGCCACCCACACTACAGTTTGGTAAGAATTAAAAGAGTAGGGCATTGAAGCAGTCTCATGGTAATTTGACTGTACTCCAAGAGAAAATGTTTAAGCCATAATATGATATGTTTTTCTTTAAAGTGTGGCAAGCTTTCACATATCACGGCAATATAGTTGTCACCGTGAGGATTGTTTCTGAAAAAGCAGAGGTGGCAGCATGGAATAACGTGGTAGTCGACAAATTGCATTTAGAATTATTCTGTGCAGCTCCAGAAGGAGTAATGGGTGAAAGTTTCACAGAGGCAGATTTGGGGCTAACTGAGAGTAGTAACTTCCTGCCTCCCAATTAGAGCTGTCCAGCAATGAGCTTGTAAAGCCACAAATTCCTTATTCTTGGAAGTGTTTCAAATGGTCACTCATTGGGGGGCATTATGCTTGTTACCCATTGATGCTTCAGGCAATGGAATGAATGAGGCACCTTATAGGGTCCTTTCCAGTTCCAAGACTCTATCGTTCTATGTGTAGTTATGGCCCATGCACCTTCCCAAAGGGAAACGATTGAAAACATGCATGTTCTCCTGTAACAAGTATTTCCATATTTTATGTTTGGATGGTGGAAGAAATATAAACAATCAGACATTGAGTCAGGCTGCTCAAATAGTTCCTCTGTGTTTGCTAGTAACAAAAGAGGGTCAGAGTCTGAGAGAAAACTCTTAAGAATGTAAGGAATGTATACAATCCTACAGCAGAATGCACCCAATTTCTATATGCTAAGGGAAACCTTCACTGCTCACCTTAGGGGGAAGGGAACAAGCATTTACTAAACACCTATTATGTGCTAGACACTGTGCTAAGCCTTTCATAAATATGTATCTCATTGCTTGTGAGTGCTCACTCCCCAACTCCTCCTCAAACTTTTATTTCTGTACTTATCTGTTTACATGTTATATCTCTCTAGAAGAATGTAAGTTCCTTGAGGGCAGGAACTGTGGATTTTTTTTTTTTATTCTTTGTATCCCATATGTCTTAATAATAAATGTTTGTCGGAATGGACAACCCAATTTGTTGAAGACACTGAGAATATTTGCCCTAGAGAAGAAAAAACTCAGTGCAAGTGAATAGCTCTCTCTTCAAACATTTGAAGGGCTGTCAAGTGGAAAGGGGATTAGGCTTGTTTCATTTGTACCCAAAGGGCAGAATCAGGAGCAATGGGGCACAAAGAAGTAAAATTAGGCTAGGTATCAGGAAAAGTTTCCTATTCATGAGAGCTGTCCAAAAGTCATAAGTGCTGCTTCAAGAGGTGGTGGGCCCCTCTTTGAAACCCAAGAGGTTGGATGACCACTTGTCATGTAGATTATAGCGGAGAGTTCTTTCATGTCTGGGTTGGACTAGACGGTCACCTAGGTCCCTTTAAGCTCTCATGTTCTGAGTGTCTGTAATAAGCAGTGTGCTATACTAGTGACTAAACTGGAAAACTGTGTAGAAGTAGAGCTAAATTCAAGGCTAAAAGCATGACTGTGTCATATTGTCCAGTAGGGAACAAATGCTACAGAGGATACATTTAGAAAACTGGTGGGATTTAGAGGGTTTAGGTTGGGGTCCCACTTGATGACTGGGGAACGCACTAGTAGACTTCTCAAAAATATAAGGATAACTTGACAAGAAATCAGGCATCTGGCCCATGACTCAGACTCCACTTTTTCAAACTAGGTAAGAGAGCAGTAGCTACTAATTTAGGAACTCTATCTCTGCCTCATCTCTGAGGCCAATCCCCTAACTACTATCTGGTGGGGCGTCTCCAATTCTTGGAAGACCTGTCCTCTGGAAGACTTGTCCTTCCTGCCTCCACCCAACATCCTGGCTTTCTGGAAATCTGTCCAGACTACTGGAAAAAAGCCCAAACTTACCTCTAAAAGGTTATTCATGCCTTATATGCATATGCATGGTAAACTGAATAAGGATGGCCTTCACACAGGCTGTTTCCTATGCCTAGAATACTCTCCCTTCTCACCTCCTCCTCTCAGAATCCCTGACTTCCTTCAAAGCTCAGCTAAAGTGTCACCTCCTACATGAGGCCTTTCCTGATTCCCTCCCCCGACTCCCTGAAGTTCCTTTGGATATGTAAGGTCTCCTCTAGAGGTGAGACAGGGAGAGGGGAAGAGTGGCCTGAGCCCTTCCAAAAGACAGAAGATGGCCAAAGAGGTACAGACTTGCTCCAGGAGATGATGGCTGATGGCAGACCTATCCCTACTCCCTACCCCTTTAAATGGGCACAACTGGTGCCTGTTCCTAAGAATGTTCCATTATTCTGTTATAAACTGTATCTTACAGAATTAGTTTTACTCCTCATAAAGCAATTAACCAAGACATTTGTATTTCCTTGTGTATGTTGCTTAATGGCATGAAGGTGTGGGGATAGCTCTGGAAGCCACACAGAAGACAATGACCTTTCCTAGCATAGGGCTGGCATCCCAACTCCAGCCTATTGTTAGAAAGTTTTTCTTTCTCTCTAACTGGGGCATAATCAGGAGCTATTCATGTTTTATAACCACACTCCCAAGGGCAGAATTGGGTCTTTCTATCTCCCCTACGATAAACCTATCCTGTGAGTTTACAGTGTAACTCAGGAGCCAAACTCATGAAAATCAGTGTGCCATAGGCTCCATGAAGATACCTGATGATATGTCTCCATTTCTTTCTATCTCCATCCATCTGTCTGTCTGTCTATCTCTCTCTCTCTCTCTCTCTCTCTCTCTCTCTCTCTCTCTATCTATCTATCTACCTAATATACTTGGCACTGTATTTGCTGTATCCCCCAGGAGAATGTAACCTCTTTGAGGCAAAGTTTTATTTTTTCCTTGTATCTTCATGGTAGTCCCCAGCTGCAAGAGGGTAAAGAGGAGGTATCCACAGGAACTTGGGGTAGGGGATCCATGCCCTGGCTGCTATGGGAGGCATTAGTGCCTCTGTGCCTTGGGCCCCCTATGGGGCCTTTCTAGTCCTACTGGGGAAGGGTATTGAGGGACTTTTTCACAACTCTGGAACAGGATGCCAACTGTACTACCAAAGGGCCAGGCTCCTAGCCTGGTACTAGGACCCCTGAGTGTTTGGGCACTGCCTGCTATCCTCATGTCTATCTTGTTGCCCATTTAGGGATTATGAGTTTGTGCAGTGGGGTTAGGGCCTCACTATCCAGGGGAGTAAACTTGCCTCCTATGGCAGGAGCCTAGTTTTGGAGGCCCAAAATATGCATGTGTAGGGTGTTTATGCTGAAATTGGGGTGGGAGTTTGGAGAACAGAAACATGGAAGCAGAGGAGAGGACTGGGGAGGTCATGTTAGTATTCTACCATTTAATATCAGTTGGTCTCTCCTCTGGACAAGTGGCCCCTCTCCCTGCCAGGCATCTCCTTTATCTGGGAAAGTCCCACCCTGTACTTTTGGCATGGAGGTGACCCTTAGTCCTAAATGTCTGAGAAAGTGGAGTGCCAGGTTCTACTATGCTGGAAAGGCTTCAAGAACTGCCCATCTCACACCTTGTTTTCTGTGACCAACTTAATTAACTAATAGGATCTGGCCACCTGCTCACAGTTTTTTTTTGAGGGAGGGGGTCATAACTACACAGGAAACAAAGAAAAGTACAATACCTCAGCCTCAGGTAGCCCCTTGGCACATCTGCCGTGATGGTGGCAGAGTAATGAGAAAGGGGACAGAGGGTGCTCACACAATTTTTAGACTGTCCATAAACTTTAACTTGACTGAAGGAACTTTAAATGTGAGATGTTTTTCAGCGAGCAGGAAGTGGGCATGTTGCTCCAGGACCTGAATTACATCAATCTTGATATTCTTGTTATAAATGACACTAGAAGAAAAGGAAGCCGGAGCCCAGTGGAAGGATGTCTCATAGGTACTCCTAGAAGAGGCAACGAAAGGAGTTGGTAGAGTGGAGTTTATGGAAGGCAATAGGATACTATTTCAAGGGATATTTGGCCATCACGTATTAGCAGGATTAAGGAAAAGTATTTTCAAAAACACTGCCATGAAAATAATAACACCTGATGCACCAACAGTGGTTGTGGAGGATGAAGTGATGGAGAAAGTCTGCTTGATTGGACTATCTGAATCAATTCAACATCCACTTGGGTACATTTGAAGACTTCAGTGCAAAAGTGGGAAAAGGTGAGGCTGGAGAGAAATATAGGGGAAAGCAAGGTCAGGGAGGAAGAAATGGGAGACGCTAAAGATCTTTACAGATATCACTAGTCCTTTGAAAAAATGAATCAGTAGGCAGTGGGCAGGGTGTACACTAAATAAAACCATGAAAAATCAAATAGACTTATTTTAACAGACAGGAAGTGATTATTATTTATTTTATAAGTGGGAGTTTTCCCTGAATCAGCTGTCTGTTTATAGCCAACCCACGAACTTGTCAGAGCTAAGATCAGAACTAGTAAAAAACAAGAAAAATAATAGTGAGAAAATGATAAATGCTACAGTTGAAATAAATGAACTATCAACTACTTAAATGAGTAACTAAAAATCAAAGATGAGAAATGGACAACAGAAATGATACCAATACTGATTTATACTTTATCCTGTATATATCTTGTTTGTCCAATTATTTACATATTGTCTTCTCCGTTTGATTTTGAGACCATCTCTTGTGAGAACATGGCCCGTCTTGTACATTTCTTTGTATCCTTAGCACTTAGCAAGGTGCTTGGCACACAGTAGAAATTTAATAAGTGTTTTTCAAGTGAGTAATAATTTTGTCCAGAAATTTAACCAACGTAAATTATTTGCTATGATAAAGAAATCTAACAATCCTAGATTTAGCAGCAAACGTGAATTGTTAGAGAAAGAAGGCTGCCAAAGTCAACAACAGGTTAGAAAATAAAATCTTATGAAGAAGAATGATGGAAGAATATTAGCAGTATAGTCTCATAAAACAGAATCAGTAGAGGATAAAACCAGTGTTAAAAAATCTTGGCAAGATATCCAGTTAAACCAAATCATCCCATGGGCTTTCAAGGTTGATGTTGGAAGGAGGACCACAAACATTAGGAAAATGGAAAAAAGATTTACAGAGACCATTTTAACAAGCATTTTTCTCCATCAAGAACAGTGGAGTCACCACACCTAGAGCCTAGCAACCCAGTTTTAGTTGTGTTTATAGAGGAAGCAGAAATGGTATTAAAGAGAAAAAAGATGAAAAGAGAAGGCTAATTGACCAAGCATATGCAGGGGAGATCTATACTGGAGGCAATATAATTGTGAAGGTATTAAGGGATCAGTATGCAAAGTATCTGGAGGAAAGGACATAGCAAAGATGTGGGGGGGAAAACACCAAACCTTAGACCTTGTTAAACATTGCAAATAAAGCAACCAAGAGAACATCAATGGCTACTGCCCTATATGTCTTCTTTCTCATATATCCAAAATCTTTTTTGGTCTTCATCTATATATGAATCAAAAACATGCTCAATGAAAGCATTAGTAGATAATAAGCAGGATTTCAAAAATAATATTCAGCTGTGGATCATGTATTTGCCATTTCACAATTAACTAAGAGTTGTAGAGAATATAGGATCTCATTGTGCTTATTTGTTTGTTGGTTAGGAAAAGAAATGTGATTTGGCAGCACTAAGCATTGCTTTATAGGCTCTTTTATGAAAAGATGTCTCCCATCGATATATCAAAATTATTCAAGAGTCTTTGGAAGATACAACAACATAAATACTGACTACTGAATGACTCTGATAACTCATTAGGCCAGGATAAACAAACAAACAAATAAATAATAAATAAGAAAATGTATGTTTGCCGAAGTCATTCATCATTGTCATAGTGGAGATCCAACACAGAGGACAGGTTAAGGAAGGATTCTCCTCGAATGGTGATGTTTTCCAGATGCTACTGTTTGGGGTTAACAGTTTCCTGATTGCGTTAAGCCCCAGAGCATTGTAGAACCTCCTGGAAATCAGTAATCACTCAAACGAGTTTGGCCTGTCCATCCACATAGGAAAGACCAAGTGGATGAGGAATGACTACTGCCCAGATTTCAACATGCATCTGGATTTATACGCCATAGAGTTTGTCCAACGGAATGTATATCTGGGACAGACAATGCAGAGGGACAATGAGGTGGGCCCAGAGTTAAACAGGAGGAGAATGGGCTGGTTTGCTTTTGGGAAATTACAACACTCATTTATTGACTCCAAGCTTCTCATGAAAGGACTATCTTTTCAATAGTAACATTCTACCAGTGTTGCTACAGGGCAGTGAGACAAGTGATTCCACTGTTTCTGAAGAACTAAAATTGAGTACCACACAGAGAGCAATGCATGATAGTTGTAAGCAGGCTGCATCATATAATTAATGAACTCCAAAAAAGAACAGAAATAAAAGATAGTACCAAGGAATTAAATGATAGGAAGGGGAAGATGGGGAAGGGGAAGGGGTCATGTGGCAAGAATGAAGGATGACAGGTGTGCATCCAAAGTGTTCCACTGGTACTCTCAAAATCATAGGAGAAAGGGAGGAAAGCCACCAATATGTTGGAGGTGGTGAACTCTTAGGAAAACATAGACAAGAATTGATAGGATGAGCAGATATGCATGGGTTGCAATCTGTATGGCTGGAAAGAACTCCCTGAATCAATGAAATCACAAGATGCATTTGAGCACTGAGTATTCCAGTGCCCAGCACTGTGCTGGGTGGCACAGTAGGTGTTTAATAAATGCTTGTTGGATGAATGTATAAAAAACAAAAGAGAAAAACAAATAGATCAGGGATATATCTGGAAACTGAATTATCCTAAGACATGGCTAATTAGTCATTTCTAATGCCCTTTCTGTTTGTTTGCTGTGTGACTGTGCATGAATGTGTGTGTTCTTTTGGGGTGGGGTGGTTCTTATATGGCTCTTTCCCACCCCTAGTGAGTCAATAGAGAGCATCCTGGAAAGTGTCAATTAGCATATAAATTAAGCCGATACACCTGGAGAAGCTGTTTCAGGCTGTTATTTATCACGTTTCATGTGAAGAACCTTTGGGAACAGTGAACAAAAATCTCCTCTATCCCTTGTCTAGATAAAGAATGGGGGTGGGGATGGAGTACGTGCCAGCTTTGAAGAGCAAAAAGGATACGGATGAACAAGGGACCAGTAGTGGAGTGGCTGGTCATGGAAGAAGGGTGAAGGGAGGAAGAAGGGAGAAAGAAAACATTAAACCGTGGTTAGCATAACTCTGAAGATAGATGTTGAGAAAAATAGATTGGAGGAACCCTGAACCATTGAAACTACAGGAAGATCCAGGAAAGGTAGAGAGAATCTTATCAAGTAATCTCACTAGAATCAACAAAAGGCATTTGTTAAGAGCTTAACTTGCATCAGGCTGTGCTGTGTAATAAGAGGTTAACAGCCCATGTCCTTGATTTCCAGAGCTTTACAGGGACAAACACAATAAGGAAACTCTACAGTGATGATAGAGGTCATAATTCTAGAGTTGGAAGAGGTGGAAAGATCCACCTCTGTCCAACCTCTTTATTTTACAGATGAGGAAACTAAGGCCCAGAATGAATAAGTGACTCAGCCAAGGTCGTACACTAGGGATCTACTATTACATCATGCATCCCATGTAGGATTTGAATCCAGGTTTTCTGACTCCAGAGTTAGTGTTCTTTCTACTGTACCATTCTATTTTTTTATTTGGCTTTTAATTCATTCACACTTAAAGGTTACATGAGTTAATTTTGGGTATATGCATACATACATACTTATATGTGTATGTATGCATGTATGTGTGTATACACACATATGTTTTTTTATTGTTCAGACATTCCAGTCATGTCTGACTCTCTGTGATCCCATTTGGGGTATTCTTGGCAAAGATACTGGAGTGGTTTGCCATTTCCTTCTCCAGTTCACTCAACTGATGAGGAAACTGAGGCAGACAGGGTTAAGTGACTTGCCCCGGGTCAACAGCTAGGAAGTGCCTGAGGCCAGATTTCAACTCAGGTCTTCCTGACTCCAGTCTTGATGACTTTTCATGGGCTGCTCCCCATGCCTGGAAGGCTCTTCCTCCTCACCCCCACCTCTTAGCTTCCCTGAAATTTCTTCAAGACTCAGCTAAAGATCCACCTTCTGTAGGAGGATTTTCCTGATCCCTCTAGCTGCTGGTGTTTTACCCTCTGGGATTGCCTTCTGACTACTCTGTATCTGTCTTGTATGTACTTAGTTATTTATATATTGTCTTCCCCATTAGACTGTAAGCTCCTTGAGGACAGAGACTGTTTTTACCTTTCTTTGTATCCCCAGTGCTTAGCACAGTGACTGGCACACAGTAAATGCTTCATAAATGTTCATTGATTTACTGACCTGGATGACATCAAGGATGGTGGAACCCTTACAGAAACAGATTAGTCATGGGAAGAACTGAGTTTTGGAAAGATAATGAGTTCTGTTTTGGACGTGATGGGTTTGAGATGCCTACATAACATCCAGGTCACAATGTATGATAGACAGCTGTTGATAAAATTATGTCAATCATCTCCATAGAAATGATCATTGAACCTGTGGGAGCTGATGAGATCATGGAGAAACAAAGTACGGAGTGAGAGGAGAAGAAGGCCCAGGACAAGGCCTTGGGGTGGCATGTGGATGATGACTCAGGAGGAATGGTCATCACCATCACCATCTTTGGCAGATGGGATGCTCTCCAGCTTATTAAAGTCTATTCCAAGAAGTAGTATTCAGAAAGCATAGGAGAGAAGGAAAATATATCTTGTCCATTGGAAAAGTAACATATTACTATCTGAATTAATGGGAATGATTTGCTGTCCATCATTTGTGATTTCCTAAGGCTTGGCTCAGGTTCTTTTTGGAACTCTTCGCTGCTTTGTCTCTTCTAAGTATAACCTGTCATTGGTTCCCTCTTCTCCCTACAGCATGTTATTTTATTTTTAAAACGATTTATTGATGGTTTATGTTCTTTATATACCATAGTCACATTCCAATTTCCACTCCCTTAAAGAACCCTCCCTTGTAACAAAGGGAGAATTAAGCAAAATAAAGAAACACATCAGACGTGCCCCACAGCATATGAAACATTCCATACTCATAGTCCACCACTTCATTACTGAGAGGAGGGAAATATGTTTCATCTTCAGTTCTTTAGAATAAAAACTGGTCATTTTGAATTCTGATATCGTTTAGCGTTGTTTTCCCTTTCTTTAAAACAGTCACCATGTGCACTGCTCTCTTGGTTCTGCTTTTGCTCTGCATCAGTTCATACTTGTCTTCTCAAATTTCTCTGTTCCTTGTGTTCTTGTTTCTTATGGTGTCATAATATCGTGTTAAATTCAGGTATCATTTTTTTTTAGTACAAGGAATTTTAAACACACAAGTCTCTCTCTCTCTCTCTCTCTCTCTCTCTCTGTCTCTCTCTCACTCTCCTTAGAGAGAAGAAACAGACTGGGGAACAGGAATGAAAATGTATCTTCCCAATAGTGCTGCTCTAGAACCAGATCCTAAAGTATAATCCTGTCCCATCTCTGTGTCCACCTTTGTGCTGCCCCATTGTATCGGGTGTAGATCATGACCCAAATGTATGTTCTGTTGTACTTCACCCTTCAATGGAAAAGAAGGGGAAGCCAATCCATTTCAGAACCACTAATCAGTCACCCTCTTTTGCTTATCTAAAGGTCTTGGATACCCTGGTGAGAATCACAATAATGAAGGGAAAGATTGGAATGCTAATGTTATCCAAGAAGATTTGAAAGTCTCTGTCTCAACCTTCTGCACCCATTCTGTTATTGCAAAGAGATGCCTAGGATGGATGGCCTTCTGAGTGTTCTTCAATCAGTCCTGCCTGAAGGCTGGGACAGAGTTTAGAAGGTGGGAGTATCAATTGGGATAAGGTGGGAGGTATTATAAGGAAGGGCTTGGACATTCTTCCATCAAAGGGGGTGCCAAGCAGAGGCTAGATGACTACTTGTTGCTGTAAGAGAAATTCCTGCTCAGATATGGGTTGGTCTAGATGATCTGAGAGGTCTGTTTGAACTCTGAGATCACAGAATTTTTTTGGTTCAGAATTAGTTTGATCTAACTCCTCCTCCCTAAGCCACTGGGTTTTGTAGTGGGTGGTGGTTAGTAGCTTAATCTATCACATTTATGTATAGGCATTGTTTTGGGATTTTGGTTTCTTCAGGGTTTCTGGAATATGGATCAAATCATTAGAGTTGGAAGGGACCTTAGAAGTTTTGTAGGTCAATCCCCTTTTCTTCCAGAGAGAAATTTCTCTTCCTTAGAGGAAACTGAGGCCAAGACGAGTTAAGGGACTGTAGGTGGTCACTGCATCACACTGCCTCCCCCCAAATCACAACACATATTTTATATTTAAGGCTTACAAAACACGTTCCTTCCTTAAAGTATTATCATCCCTGTTTTTCAAATGAGAAACTTGAGGAAGGTTCTAAGAAATTAAGTGACTTAGCCATGATCATACTATTATTATGTGTTTGAGGCAAAATTTGAACCTGGTCTTCTGACCCCAATGACATACTCTTTCCATTATGTCACAATCCTCTTAGTTGTTACACTACTAGCCCTAGCTCTCTTGGGATCTATCTTTAGTGATTTTCACAGCAATCTAGATAGTGAAGTGAAAGACCCTGAATCCATGTCATATGAGGATTAATTGATGGAACTGGGGATATTTAGTCTGGAGAAGAGAAGATTCAGGGAGGGCATAATGGTTTGCCTCTGGTATTTGAAGGGTTTTCATGTGGAAGGAGGATTCAATTTATTCTGTTTGGCCACAGAAGGCAGAACCAGGATAAGTGGAAGTTTCAAAGACGCAAATTTTGGCTTGATGCAAGGAAACCTTTCCTAACAATTAGAATTCTCTGTAAGTGGAACAGACTGTTTTGGGAGGGGTTCTCCATTATTGGAAGTCTTCAAGCAGAGAGTAGATGACCACTTATCCAATATGCTACAGTGGATATTCTTTTGTGGGGATGGATGGGACTAGGAAGCCACAGAGGATCCTTCCAACTCTAAAATTTGGTGATTTCGTGAAATGAGGCCACTTGGGAGTCAGAGGACTTTGGCTCCCTGCAGACTCGGCCATCAAGTAGCTCTGTGACTTTAACTTCTGTCACTTAACCTCCTTGAAGCTCAGGTTCATAAGTGCCCTCCTCATCTCACTGGGTTGTTGAGTGGTATAATGTGTAGAAATCCTTGGTAAACTAAACTGCTTTACTAATCTAAAGTCATTACTACATAGATAGATTGCTGGGCCTGGAGTCAGGAAGACTGGAGTTCAAATACAGTCTCAGATACTTACTAGCTGTGTGACCCCTGGGCAAGCCACTTAATCTCTATCTGCCTTAGTTTCCTCAACTGCAAAATGGGGATCATAATAGCATCTATCTCACTGGGTTGTTGTGAGGATCAAATAAGATATTTGTAAAGTACTTAGCATAGTGATCAGCACACAGTAGGCACTGAATAAATGCTTATTTCTTTATCCCACATTGATTACTATTCTGTTACCTTTGCTCTTTGATAGCTACAAGGAATTTTTAGCTCCAGCCCCTTCCTCATTTAAACTTTGGGCCACACCCATATCCCCATTCCCAGAAGTGAGAGCCTAGTACCTTTGTGGGGACTGAATTCCACCCAATATTCTACCATTTTGCTTGCTCAGCTTTTACCTGGAAAAATGACTGCATATTAATCCCTGCCAGTTAACCCAATTAAAACTGTTAAAAAATTAGAATGATTCATATAATAAGCTCACAAGCTAATTTAATTGATCTCTTCTTAAGCATTCTGCATTGTTTTTGTTGGTGGTGGGTTTTTTGTGGAGAAGGAAGGGAGACATCTTGGTCATTTGCTCTGCAGCATTTTATTCTTTTAGCAGATTGTTTTGTCTGGTTTTCCCTTGAGTTGGTGAAAATGTATTTGCATTTTCATTCTGATTATTTGTCTAAGGTTTTTTGGCATTCTTTCACATGGTTCAAACCATTTATGCCTTTCAGGGACATTACGCAAATTTCTGATACTATAATTTACCTCCCTTTTTCTTCCTTTACACTTATTTAGTTCTTATGACTTTCAATTAAAATGTCCTTGCAAACCACAGTTGTATAAGGGTTTTTTTTTTCCTGGCTGTAGCTTTTTACATATTAAAGAAGTTAATTTCATTTTCTGATCTGCAAAAAATGAATAAGTAAGCCTTTTCACCTGATTAGTAGAAACTCTGTTATGCGTGAATGGCTAGAGTGAATAAGAATATCAAATGAAACAGACAATGTGTAAGATTGGATTAATAGTACACGCCTTACAACAGCATTATGAAAACTGAGCAGTTGATATTTTAAAAGCAAATGTTTTAATTTGTGTAAAGAAAAGGGCAATATACAAATGTGCATTTCATGCCCTAAGAGGAATAAGAGATATAAGCAAGGAAGAGTCTGATAGTGAGATAGGTCTATCAATAAAGGGGAAAGATTGATCAATCCTCCCTCAGCCATTTGACTATGTTATTCAATAAATAATTGGTTGGAAAGAGGTGGAAGTGGTAGGGTGCCATGTATAATCCCTTCTAAAAGTGGTTCTCAAATCGTGTGGTCAAAGTCCACAGTTGAGAAAATCCTTCTCCGCTGAGAAGCAAAACAGTGTCCCTTAATCCTTCTGTATTTGTCTTCCTCTTTCTCTCTTTTTAGAAGGCACCTAGGTGACTCAGAAGATAAAACAATAGGTTGAGAATCAGGAAGACATGAGTTCCAATTTGACCTCAAGTTCTTACTAGCTGTGTGACCCTGGGGCAAATCACTTGTTTGCTTCAGTTTCCTCAACCATAAAATGAAGACAATAACAGCACCTATCTTTCAGGGTTGTTGTGAGGATCAAATAAGATAATATTTGTAAAGTAGTTAGCATAGTACCTGGTACATAATAGATACTATACAGATGCTTATTCCCTTATCTTCCTCTTTTTCTAGGAAGAATATAAGATTTGAGAAAGATGTTGGGCTGTTAATTTTTTCTTTAATTTTGCAAAAGAAAAGGTTTGAGGGCACAGGAGAACAATCTTCTCTAGTTTCTCCACCAAAGGCTTGGAAAATAAGTAATATGGTCAGAAAGCAAATCCACAGAAAAGTGATGAGAATTTTCTTTTCTTGATGCCATTCCCTACAGTAACTAGCTCTGGCTAGGCTAGGCAGGAAGCCTAAGATCTTGCTATAGGTTTACACTGGGGCACTGTGCTTTCAAGGAGCAGGAGGTATGGAGCTGTATATAGGGATGAAGGAATATGGGAGATATAATTCAGCTGTTACAGGTATTCCTAAAGAGTCATTTCAATTTAACAATCCATGGTGAGGCAATTTGATATTTGTATCACATAAGGAATCATTTACATGATTTCTTAGTATTCTTGAATTCTTAGTATTTATTAGTTTCTATATTTATTTTTCCATGATAGAAAATTAGGCCAATATACCCTCTAAAATAATTCACATTTAAAATGTATGTAGCACCTTGTTTCCAGGACCCTCAAAGTACTCCACATTTATTATCTCAGTTTTTCCACGATAAAGCCTTGAAATAAACAGGACCAGCTGGTTTAAAAAAATATGGAGAAATAGTGCCCACAAGAACCATTGTCAGAATCTGGACTTGAACCCAGTTCATTTACCTACCAGTCTAATGCATTCTTCCTTGGGAGATTTTGCTCTTTGTAGGAAGCATCATTCCTTACTCATGAATAACTAATCCAACTGACACATTTTTATGGACAAAAGCAGGCACAGCCTAGTGGCCTGATGCCCTGTCTGAAACTGACTCCTGGTCTTGTGTACCATATGCAGTCCTGGGTGGTCAAAGTATGGACAAGGAAATGGAGACATTTAGGCAGCTGAGGTAGAGGTTAAGGGTAAGTGTACAGATGCTCAACTTCATTACTCCATCAAACTTTAACATTCATAAGTTTCTTTACACCTAAGATCAGAATATAGTACTCTGAAAATGAAGAAATTCATCTTCTTGAAAGTGTGAATTGTGTCCACAGCCCTGCATACATGCCCACACCTCTAATATCCTTTATAATTACTGCTGAGATTATTTGTAAAACAAAACCCCAATACTCTTCAATTCTGCTGGGTTCAAGGGCTGCAAACTCATTTCAGTTCAGCACCAGACCTAGGGACAGAGACGCCATAAACCAAATCCCTTTTTCATCAATTGATAAAAATCACCATCTCGTGTGTGTGTGTGTGTGTGTGTGTGTGTGTGTGTGTGTGTGTGTGTGTTCTAAAAGGGCTAGGAAGAAAAGTCCGGTTTCTACAGGTATTTGTCAAATTCATTTATCAATTTAAAATATAAATAACCATCCAATACCCTCCCATTTAATGAACCTCTCTTCAGATGGGGAAAAATGTCTTGGCTCTGCCAACAGCAAATATCAGTGACCTACATATAGAGAAAGGGGTCCTCAAATAAGATTATCTGGCTGAGAAGTAGCAGAGATTTTTTCAAAAAAAGCATTTCTTCCACGCATTCTCAATGCTTTCTCCCACGATTTTCAAATATACTCCTGTGCCATATAAATGGGATTTCCTAAGGGATGTGTATTTTAGTTCGTAGTTGGGAGAGGAGAGTGTTTGGCAAAGAGAAAACACCAAGCACAATACATTTCTCAGTGCTGTGCAAATAAAAGGCAAACCTTCCGCAAATACATGTGAATTAGAAATATGTATATGTATATATACATATATGTATATATATATTTACTAATACTCTCAATGAAATGCATATTTATTTTACCCTAAAAGCATGCCAGCACGGCTAAGTAGTTAGGACAATGCTCTTCCGAAAATATAAAAACATTTCTCAACAACCCCCCCCTCCTCATGTTTTTATTTATGTCCTTTGGGCTACAAAAGAGCTAGAGATCATTTCTGTAGTTCCAAAGACATACATACTTTCCAGTTGGAGTTTTTCTTTTGTTCTTGGCTTGCTCATCCTCCCTTATCTTGATCACCATCCCCCACATAAAAACTCGGAAAAGGTTTCGCGTTTCTTTTTTAAATTGCATGCATTCATGCTTTGCCGATCTCGAAGCCCCTGTAATTTAGCTAGGAGGATCCCCTCATCTCTTTAATACTGACGATCACGGCTCCAGGTTGCATCCGACCTCCAGTCCCCTCCCCAAATCTACCCCTGCCCACAGAGCATGCTGCTGCCTCAACTTACCGGGTGCTGGATACCTGGGGCTGCTGGAGAGAACTAGGAGAGAGGAGAGTCGCTCACGCACGGGCTTTGTCTCCAAAGCAGATCACTAGGGTGGTGGCGAGACACTGTGGCATCGCTCTTCATTTAGAAGTGGGGGCTCAGTAAGCAGCAGCTACGGAAGCAGCAGCAGCAGCAGCGGCGGCGGCGGCGGCGGCGGCAACAGCATCACTGGCAACAGCAGAAGTGGGAGGCGCGCAGGCTGGATGCAGCCGAGCCTCCCCTAGCACATAATGAGAGGCAGGCAGACACAGCAGACAGAGCTGCGGGATCGGCAGCTCCCGGGCTCCAATAACGCCTCAGCCCCTAATGGATTCACTATGGAAACGCGCACGCCCTTCGCACCACGACCCTCCCTCTTGCGGCCCCACCCCCAAGGCCGTATCTGCCGCCTCCGCGGCTCTGGCCCCCTCTCCGAAAGTCCCCCCAGCCTTAGTCTCTGCGGCGCGCGCCGCCCACGCGCCTCTCGAGGCCAGGGGATGGAGAAGGAGGCTAGGGAAAGACCACGCGGAAAGGGGGGTGTGTATGTGTGTGGGGGGAGTGTACTGTTGCGACCCACTTCATGCTCATCTCCCTCACCCCACCCTGTGCCCCGGCCCCCCATAACCGTCTTTAGGGGGAAACACTCCCAACACTGGGGACCTTCTCCATCCATCCCCAATATCCCTCTCATGTTTCTCAAGGCTTGGTCATGAAATAGGGAGAGATGTAACCTTCTGCTCCTACCCCCACCCCTCTCGGGCTCCTTTGGTCTACGATGGTCGCGCCCACTTTGCGGCAGGGTCTTTGCCTTTCTCTAGAAGAGTTGAGGAGGAAAAGGAGCAAGGGGGGAAATCCCCGCCCGCTGATTACGTCAGGTGGTGCGTCACTCGGGGCTCCCGCACTGAAAGTCGCTGCGTTCTCGGCGCAGAGCGCACGTGCCCTGGGTTCCCGGGCAGGCGGCCTTGAGAACCAGGCCTCCGGAGGGGGGCAGGGAGGGGAGCTGGAGTGTTTCGGGGGCGTCCGCCTTATTCTTGACCCCCTGGTTTGTTGGATCCGGGCGCGTCCAGTTCGCGTCCGCTTTCACCCTTGGCCATCGAACAAAGTGGATCTTTGGGTGGTGAATGCGTTCCCCCTCGCATGCTTAGCAGCAGTTGTAATTATAATTAAAGCAAGATAAGGTTACAGGAAGTAGAGAGAGCTTTACCAGAAACTGGCGTGGATGGGGGGTGGGGGAGGAGGAATAAGGGGTTAACTAATGTGCTCAGCCAACCCAGTATCTTACTTTCTGGAGCTGTGAAGGTAGGAGAAATAAGGCTGCACCAGGGAGAGAGGATGTGTAGTAGCTGCAGCAAGAGGTAGGATACTGTTACTTAAGCTCCAAAGAAGAAAGAGAATAATACAGTGCAGAAGAGTTGCAGCTTCTGTGGTCAGGAATTCATAAATTAATGCCAGTAGACAACAGAGTATTTTGGGGAGAATGGTTAACCTTAGACTCTGACAAACAATTCCTAAACAGAAAGGGTTTGTGAGTTACAGAGGTTATCTAATGTTTACTACTAGTGCAGCTATGTTTCTTTAGCTAGAAATGTCTCAAGAATGGTGCACTTTGTTTTTTTAGGGCTAGACATTCAGAATCTGCTAATTAAGATATGCAAAAGCATTTTACACAGTTCAGCAAATTATCTGTTTAGGAGAAAAAACTCAGTATTTTGAAGTCTTTTGCACGACATTAGGGCTGATGATTAGAAAATATTTTTTGAAAGTCTTCTCTTCACCCATTCCTATCTCATCCTACCCTAGCAACAGCCTTTAAATGTCAGAGCACTTGTTTCTGAAATGTCTGATCTTCATTGATTTGACATTTGCCCCAGATGATGCACATCTTAGGCAAGTCAGGAATTCTAATAAGATCTATGAGGTCAGAAAGGTTCACTTGGGGCCCAGAAACATCTCACATTGATGTTTTTGGGTCTCTCAGGTGCATATTTGAGGCAGAAAAATAAATTTGGTTAAAGAAATCACATGGCTAAGTGTACAATGTGGTGACATTTTTGACTGAATAACAAGGAAATTCATACATAACCTGTGTTCAGAAGTCAGTACAGAAGCATTTATTGTTTACTAGTTGCTGTACATACAGTACAAGGAAAGGCAAAAACAAGGTCGCTGGTCTTCAGTTCACTTTCTAGTAGGGGAAGCAACACAAATACCTATGTCTGTACTATGACATATACAGTGCAAATAAAGAGTGATCCCAGAAAGCACATGGGGAGGAGGGTGGAAGGGGACATGGAAAGGCCTTCTGAAGGTAGAATCTGAGCTGAGTCGTAACCGAAGCTGGGGAAATTAGGAATTGGAGATGAGGAAGGAAAGCATTTCAGGCATGGAGGACAACCTGTTTTGGCAGGTGAAAGAGCAGAGAGATCCGAGGCAGGCAGACCAGTTAGAAGGCTATTGAAATAGTTCAGGTGAGAGGTGGAGGGTTTGTGCTAGCATGGTGGCTATATGAGAAAAGGGGACATATGTAAGTGATGTTTCAAAGGTAGAAATGACAAGATTTGATGAGAGAATGGATATTGTGGTGAGTGGTGACTAAAAGGATGGTGGTATCCTAAATAATAACAAGATCAAGGTAAATCTTGTCCTTGACTTCTATATCTGAAAGATACCTGTTAGACAAAGGATACTTTTGTTATGTGACCAGATCCGATGGAGAGGGACATTATGGAATTCCAGATTTTTAATATTTTTTCAGGGGAAGAAAACCTTCCAGGTTATGGTAAAGTTGAAGGGTGATTTAAGACTGCAAAATATTTTGCTTGGTGGAGTGATTTTCCTGCATGCAATAGTGTTAAGACATTTCCAGATTTATGGAAAGTCTATTTGCTTTTGAGAAATCATATTTGGAGAGTGATGACAGGAGTTTTCTTGATGTTGAACTTGTGTGTAGTCCTAAATAAAACCTCAAGTAAAGTTAATGTATCCTTCAGTGGAATTTATAAAAAGCTATAGTAATCTTGTGAAAGGATATGTATTATACACACCTTTACCAACCCATAGTTTAATTCTTACATCCTTTTAAGGGTTGTCTAGATTTTTGTGACTGATAAAAAGTGTGATCTATAGAAATGCAATAGAGGACTAAAAGGGCAGTAACATACTTCTTCTCCAAGGAAAGGTTTGTTCATAGTCGAAGTGTCTCAGGGTTTCAATAACAAAACAGACAGAGATTTCCAGCAATAGATAGCTTTGGATGGGAGAAGTATATTGACAAGGGGCCCCCAGTGGGAGATATGACTCAGGATGGAGATTATCAAGAGTATAATCTTTTTTTTTTTGGCAATTGGGGTTAAGTGACTTGTCCAGGGTCACACAGCTAGTAAGTGTCAAGTGTTTGGTCTGAGGACAGATTTGAACTCAGGTCCTTCTGACTTCAGGGCTGGTGCTCTATCCACTGTGCTACCTAGCTGACCCAAGAGTATAATCTAAAATTTGTTTCAAGATATATATTTCCCAGGTTTGGGGATGAAGGGGATATGAGATATGATTGGAGTCATTCAGTCAACACTTATTTATTAAGGGTTTACTGTATGTCAGGCACTATGCTGGAGATACAGACAGTCCTTGTTTTCAAAGAATTAATAGTCTAATGAGGGAGATGACATACAAACAAGATATGAGATAAAATTGGAAATAATCAAAAGAAGGAAGGCACTAGCACTAAGGGGATCAGGAAAGGCTTCATGTGGAAGGTGGGAATTTAACTGTAATTTGAATGGAGCCAGGGAATTCTGGAGATGGAGATGAGGAAGGAGAGAATACCAGGCTTGGGGACCGCCAGTGAAAATGCCCAGAATTGAGAGATGAAGTGTTTTGTGGTAGGAACAGCAAGGAGAGGAATGTCAATGGATCCTAGAATATGTAAGGTGGAGGTTGAGGAGGACTGAAGAGAATTGAGAGCAAGAGGAAAGGAAGTAGAAGCATCAATTGTAGGTGGCCCCAAGGAGTTTGTCCAATATAGGAAACAGAGATAGGGCACAACATCCAGAAGGGATGGACAGATCAAGTGAGGGTTTTTTGAGGAAGGAATAGGCATGGGTATGTTTATAGGCAGTAGGGGAGCAGTCAGTAGACTGGGTGATATTGAAGTGAGAGAGTGGGGAAGATGGGAGGGGACAATCTGCTGAAGAAGATGGAATGGAATGGCATCACTTGCACCAAATAGTTTACCTTGGCAAGGAGAAGAGCCTGTCTTTTGTGAGACAGGGGTAAAGGACATAGTAGGAAAAAGGCATCAGAGTGATGTGAGATGAGGAGAAGAAAAGGGAGCCCTCAGTGAATGGCATCAGTTTTTTATTCAGTGAAATATAAGGTAAGGTCCTCAGCTGAGAGAGTGGGAGGAGAGGGAGCCATAGGAAGGATGAAAAGCTTTAGAAAAGTCAATGTGGTGAGTCAAAGGATTGCCTTATTGCAGTGAGGACCCAGTTGAGATTATGTAGCATAAAATTGTAGTGGACCTAATCAGCCCAGTGTCGAGATTTTCTCTAGTTTCATTCTTCAGCTTGTAAGAGTGAATACAGTGTAAAAAGAAAGGGGGGGGGCAGCTAGGTGGCGCAGTGGATAGGGCACCAGCCCTGGAGTCAGGAGGACCTGGGTTCAAATGTGGCCTCAGACACATAACACTGTGTGACTCTGGGCAAGTCACTTAACCCCAATTGCCTCACCAAAAAAAAAAAAAAAAGTCATCCAAGGTTAAGGCTTGGCAGGGCAGGATAAATGAGCAAGGGACCTGGAAGACAGTGAGGAACTGAACTAGCTCACCAAGGGACAGAGATGGGGAAGGGGGGGGAGTGTAGCCAGTACAAGGATGGTAGACTGGAAAAGAACTGAGGGGTCAAGGGACTGGAGGTCATAGTGAGGACAAAGAACATGGTTTGGGGTGGAAAGGCAGAGGGAGCTGTGGAATGACTATACAAATGTGATTAGATAAGGAATCTCAGTTCATGAATATGGAAGTGGAACATTTGTGGGTGATGGCAAGATTGAGGATATGACTATTCTTGTGTACAGCCATGATAAGGTGGAGTAGGTCATGGGACATGGATAAATTAAAGAATTAAGGATAAATTAAAGAAGGGTGTTTCAGGGAGGATCAATATGTATATAGAAGTCCTCCAGTATGAGGGAAGAAGTTGGGGAGGTGAGAAAGGCCAGGTACTGAATTCAATGACGAAAAAAGCAGAAATGTCTTTAAGCTCAACAGACAACAGCTACTGGAATTTTGATTGAGTGAACACCAAATGAGAGATTATTTCAGGATGGTGGTAGAATGAGATTCTGGAAGTGGCAAGAAGCAGCCAAGAATATTGGCTCCTCCCCTACCTTTACCAATGAGTTGGGGAATGAATGAAATGCAAATAGTGCTGGCAAGGGTGATCAGAAAGTAACAAGAATGGACTAGAATGTAATAAAATGTAAAAAAATAAGCACACATTTCAGAACTCCTATACCTAACTGTAGACTGTCCTCTGAAATAGTCACTTTGGGGAGGCTATGCTGTTTAACAGCATTTTTACAACTTTTTGTTCTCAAGAACCAATTGATGAAATATACTTCCCTTTGCACACCTCTGTGTATACCAGCACACACATACACACACACATCCCTTGTTACTTTATAGGATACACACAAAAAAACCTCACTTTATTACCCTTTTTAATCACTCACCTGATTTATCATATTTGACCCAGTATTAGTTTTAGCTGTTTGCAGAAATATTTGTCTTGAAACATGTCTCTACTGGGGATATCTAGAAGAATGTGTTCTGAAAGCTCTTCCAAAAGAGATATTCAAAAAACAAATATGAGCTGTAGGAGTATTGCTGGAATAAGTATATAGAGTCATCTTTTAAAATAACTTTTTATTGATACCAATTACATTTCCCAATGTATACTCCTTTGCCCCTCCTAGAGATCTTTCCATTATAATAATGAAGAATAAACCAGGAAAAATAAAAATAAAAACCCAGACTAGCAAAACTAAAGAAGATTGAAAAAGTCGGGTGTGTGTGTGTGGCCTTCTAAAGTATCTACTTTAGAGGACAACCTTTATTTGGGCATACAAAATCTGGAACTTAATGATCACATTTCATTATCCAAATGAGTATTATGAGTAAACACTCCCATCCACTTTTTTTTTGGTCATGTAGAATAAATTTAGGATGTCTTCAGAAAGGAAAAACACCGAACAAATACTCTTTGAATTAACTGAACAGGAAGGGGTTTTATGGGTAATTTATACTAATATTTTTCTTTAATGAAAGTCATTAATTATTTCCTGGGATTTCTCTAACAGTGAAATATGACAGAAGAATGCTAGGAAGCAACTGTGGCAGAGAGACCAGTCGAATATACAATAATCAGGGTCAAGATGGCTTTTTTAAAGGAAAGATATTTTAAGAAGATCATGGGGTCACAAAGAGTCATGACTGAACAAAATTTCAAGAAGAAAATTAATTTAATAGGCAGTGCCATCAACACCTGGCTCTGCCCATTACAGTCGAAAGGAGTATGAATCATGAATCTATTC
Organism: Vombatus ursinus; assembly: GCF_900497805.2. NCBI lineage: Eukaryota > Metazoa > Chordata > Mammalia > Diprotodontia > Vombatidae > Vombatus > Vombatus ursinus. The sequence continues at coordinate 65,178,186 of NW_020954576.1, forward strand.
TTTTAGCTACGTCTATAAGCATGGAGAGCAATTATTATCCTCAAATATGAAGGATAAATATTACATACACAAGCACATATTTAGGCATCTGGGTCATCCAGGACCACATGCTTATTTCAGAATACATAGAAGGGGGCTGACTTAATTCTTAATTGTGATGAAGCTGGTGCATGGATAAGTAGGAGATAATTTTTTTACTTAATTGTACTAAAATGTCATAAGAGACCATGGGGAGAACAGTGAGTTAATCTTTATGCTTGGGTAATGTTAACACTGAAAAACAATTATGTCAACTTTTTGTTAAAAACTCAAGAGCAGTGGCTGACCTGTGTGATGCTTAACATTGGATTAGAAGAGTTTACAAAGTGACTTAAACAAAATTACAGTGGTCTCAGAACAAAAGAAACAGTTAAATTTTTTCATATTCTAAATGTTCTAATAAGACAACTAGTTTAATTTGCCTTGGAATTAAGAAGTGAACCAAACTTCATCAGAAAACAGTATCTTCCAAACATACTTCTCATTAAACTTTGTAGTGAACAAAATAACAAGTTTGGCATTTGAGAAGGATTATGTCCCAATGTCAAATTATCTTCTCTTCATTTTGGCCTCCAAGGACATAGCTGCTGGTACCGTGTTCTCAAATTTATTATTTGTTAAATAAAATACAATACATAACCAAGCTGATATTGTGGTATTGCTTTTCCAACAAGTAGGTATTTGAATGACATCCATTTATTGCAGATATAACTGTTCTTTTAATTGTAGAGCTTAAAATTAGATAAAGTACTTTAGTAAATGTCTGGGTTGTGCTGAATATAATTTAGTGTATTATAGTGTCCCCCTAAACTGATGAAATTTAATAGGGATAAATGTAAAAAGCCTTTTATTTGTGTTTTTTAAAAAAAGCTAATTTCATTAAATACAATATGAGGAAGGTACGATTAGACAATAGTTTATGTGAGAAATATCTAAGAGTTTTGGTAGGAATAAGTTTATTAAGTGTCGAAAACGTGATGACAGCCCCAAAGTCTAATATAACATTTGGTAGCATGAAGAAAGGAATGTCTAGTGTCCAGGATGAGAAAGGAATGTCATTCTGCCTGGCCATTCCACAGTTAAAGTACTGTGTTCAAGAGAACATTTTAAAGAAGACACTGACAAAGCAGAGGGCATCCTAAGGAAGGTTACCGGGAGAGTGAGAGGACTAGAAATCATGCCATATTGGCTGAAGAAAATGGGGATGTATAGATTGAAGAAAAACAAAAGCATTCGGAGACCAAACTTGGGATGGGGACCATGCCTGTGATTTCACCGGACAGGAAATGCTTAACAAAACAAATAAAAATACAACATAAGATAATGTGATTTTGTGGTTTTCTAAGTCAATATAGAACTCACAGGGAATCAGTTTCTATCTGAGTTTCACACCACTGGCCTAGGTCACTAAGACCTTAAGTGACTTATCCAAGATCATAGAGCCAATGTGTCAGGAGAGGGTTTGAAAACTAGGTTTTCTTGGTTCTGAGGCCAGCTTTCTCAACCACTATACCAGGGTTTCTCTTGGGAGAATATAACAGCTATTCCCAAATACTGCATTATGAAGAGTTATGTGAAAGAGGGTAGATTTAGGCTCAATTTCAGGAAAAAATTCCTAACAATCAACACTAACAAAAGAATAGATTGTCTCAAAGAGTCATGAGATCTCTTTCACTAGAGTTCTTCAAACTGAGGCTGGAAGGGATTTCTAATAAGGCATAGGTTGGATGTGATGACCTCTGAGAAATTCTGCAACACTGACATTTTGTGATTTATCTAGTGAGTCTAAACTCTGCCCCGCTTCCCCTTGTCCCTGTAAAACAACTATGACACTACAATACTAGTGTGTTGCAAATTTGGATTTTTTGCAGGGGAGGGAGCAGATGCCTCTCTTCTTCTTTCCAACAGTCCTTTTAGTTATGGTTTTTCGTGAAGGTCAAAGAATTTTGAGGCTTTTTTTTTCCTTCAGAGATAATGTAGATATTCCAAGATAAGGAATATGTTAAACGGAGATATTTTACCTGTCCAAGAAGTCACCAAGTCATCTGGGTATAGAAAGGTAGCTATGTATTCCAAAGATGTAATAGATCTATTCTATATGTAAGGCATTATACATGGTGCTATATACTGGCTTTGGTATCTGTGGGGACCTTGGTTAAAAGAGATAATCCAAAACTCCAGTAGTTTCAATCTCCAGCTCCTATCCTTTTATCAGGATTAAGAAGTTACTTATATTTTACTTCTCTATATACTGAACTTGTTAGAATCTTTCTCTTTCAACACTCTCTTTGTCTTTATGAACCATCTTGCCCAACTAAAAGGAAACAAATGTCTAGATTGAAGGTTCCTCAAGGGCACAGCCAATTTATTGTTTACATTTGTATCTTCTGTGTCTAGTACAGTGGCAAAGCTGGAAGATAAAGGTGACATGTTGGATGACACAGTCAGATTCCAAAAGGGTCTTGACACGCTAGAATGTGGGCCAAATCGAATAAAATGAAAATGGGGATAAATCTAAAGTTTTATAACTGGGTTAAGAAAAAAATCTTCACAAGTACAAGACAGAGGAATGAATGGCTATACATCATTTTATCTGGGAAAGACCTGGGGATTTTCATGGACAACCAAATCAAGATCAGTCAACTTTGTGATATGGTAGCCAGAATTAATAAATGAATGCAATCCATCTTCTGCTCCATTCCCAGGCATAACCTCCAGGATGAGGGAGGTGACAGCCACGCCCTAGTCAGACTACATTTGCTACAGTCTGTTCAGCTTTGAACATCACAGTTTAGGAAGGGCACTGAAGGAGAGAACTTTGAGGAGGGTGGCAGCCAGAATAGCACAGGGCCTTAAGATCATGCCACATGAAGATGGGCTGACGAAGTAGGAAGTATTGAGCCTGGAGAAAACAAGACTTAGGTCGGGTACGATGGCTATCTTCAGGTATTTGAAGAGCTATCACATGGTTTAGCCTTCTTCTGCTTAGTCCAAGGGGGAAGAATGGAGAACAATGGATAGACACCGCAAAGGGACAAATTTAGACTTGATATAAAGAAAGAAGTATCTGTCAATCAGATGTATCCCCCAGTGGAACAGACTGCCTCGGACAAACTGCATCTCCCTTCACTGGAGAAATTCGTGCAAAAGCTAGGTGACCACTTGTTGGGCACACTGTATAGGGAATTCTCTTCAAGTATGACCTAGAGTAAATAGCCTCTGAGGTCCCTTTCAGCTCATATTTGGTGACCTGCAGGTAACAGGCACTCAAAAAATATTTGATAGCCGAATGAATGAAACTTACAGATGAAGTTGGCTTCTGTTTGCAATTCTATATGGTCAAAAGCCAGATGAGGTCTTTTGACGGCAGTTCAGTTAAGAAAGGCCTAATTTATGCTTGACTCCTCTTGAAGAATTCAGGAAGTGGATACAGACTAATAGGTACACAAGATTAGAGGATGTTGAATGAAACCATTATTTTATGCACCAATGTAACTCAGTGGTCATTTATAGATGGTGGTGGATAAGGTGTAGTCTAAGTTGCCAGGAAGACTTATTGATTGCAACAGCTGTTACTAAATTCTACTACATACTATTTGATCTTGGAACTGCTGTATCAACTACTTTGAAGTGTAGCAAATGTAAGTCTCAAAATACCTACCTAAGCACTAGATTCAAGAGAGCAAAAAAGAAAAAAAGTTATTACTTTTCCTTGTGAGATCAATTAGTAACAGACAGAAAATTTTTTACGTTCGTAAAAAATACATGGATTATAAATCAAACCTCAAACGTTTACATTTTGCGAAGAACAGGTCTTTCTTCTCCCTTTTTTTTAATCAAATTTATTCCCCAATAGAGGTGGCAGTGTATACAAAGACAATAGAGCATATGATTATTTACAAAATTTTTTTGCTACAACATGCACATGTTATTGTGAAGTATTTTAAACATCACTAACAAATTCCATGCTAATAAGTAGTCATCCCAAAGATTAATTTATGTTTTTACATAAAAATATAATATTGCACTCTCATGAAGACCAGTTATTTTGCATATATTTTTGTTAGGCTGTTTTCTTAAAAAATAAGACTGAGAAGTATCCCTATTCCTAATAGGGGAGTAACTCATAGTCCTCAGGGAGCCAGACAATATTTATAATTTTTAAACAAAGCGTCACTTCAACATGAATTGGATTAACCTCATCTCTGCTGCATTTGGACCTCAAAGATAATATTTAGGCTGTGCCAGCTTATTTAATATACTTACAAGTATATGCAGTTGAAAATGAATGCATATGTAGCCATTTTCTTATCTCACTAGTATGCATATGTATGTGTGTGTATGTATATACATATATATACATACACACACACATATATATTTTAATTTTTTTCAAGGCAGAGAATATGGAATTATATTTTACATAGGTCTTTAAGCAGAATGTTTAAGAAAGCCTGGAAATTACAAAAGAAACTTTGTAAACATAACACCATACAAACTGAATTTTCATAGCGAATGCACAAGTTATTTATGGGCAGGAATGCATATCTTTATCACACTGTAACAGAGTACTGAGCTTACTGTACACTGGTTTCAAAACCAATAAAACAGCACCCCAAGTAAGTAAAAATAGAATTATAATTTGAAGGTGGAGATAGAATAGTCTAAGACTTTTAGGACTCGGTCTCCAAAGCGTGTAAGATGGCGGGGATACATATTTAAGTTACTATATCTTTTCCTAAGGAAAAACAAAAAATAACAAAAAACTCTCCAAAACAAAAAACAACAGACAACAGAATTTAGATCATTCTTTCTAAGTAAGACAAGGCAGTTGTTCATTGTCAAAGTAGCTGTGGATGCTCTTTAATACTCTAGATGGTAAATGGTAGAAATCTTGGGTAAGATCAACTTAACAGAAATAGAATATATAATGTTCCCTTTAAGAATTCTATACTTTTGCCTCTTATTTAAGAAAATGACAAAGATTTCTTCTACTCTTTTACAATGTTTTTGAAAAACTCCATTTTTATAGAATAAGTTCCCTACATGAATTGTATCACTAATATCTATTCAAACTTTCCACACAAAGTAGGGTTCTCATCCCAAACTATTAAATAATTTATGTACTCTGCTCTTTAGGTATTAAAAACATAATTGTTGCACACAGCTGAACCTTAAGATGCCGGCCAGGAATATTTTGCAAAAACCAGTGTTATATATTTTGAATATTACTTTATGAAGGAACATGATGCACCTATGTTAAGATACCAGAATTTCTGTTTGTGGCTGTTGAAAGATCCTAGTTCTACATCAAGCTAAAAAGTAAAGTGGCAAAAACTACCCAACAGTGAGATTTAGGAGTACTTCAATTTGAGTATTCAGACACTATAAAATGCTTGGTGCAAAAGGCACCTACTAAATAATTTGCTTCTCAAAGAAAGCAATAATTGAGTCCTGAATTTATTTTTTGGGTTGTTATCCCAGAGTAGGTAACTGTTCTAATACTATACACAATGTGACAATCACATAAATATGTAGTTAATTTAAATGTTATTGGCACTTTCAGGAAAAAAAGAAAAAAAAAGGAATCTAGTGTTTTTGGGAAAGCCTTTGCTTTAAAAAAAAAAGTTTAAAAATATAATTGTGATTTATGATGCAGCATCTGAAACTCATTAGAGCATTTTGATACAACTCTCTGGATATAACTACACACTTAAGAACAAATATCTCCTTTCATGACTATGATGATTCAGAATTTGGTGAAGACATATGTAGATTTAATAATCATTTAGACTTTTTGTTCTAGTCACCCATTTGTTTGGATTCAGTCTCCTCAAGTCAGTAAAATGAATTAATCTAGTTTGTACTTAAAGTGCTTTAGAGAACTCAAAGAGTTTTCTCACATTCAGCCTGCTGCATAGCTACTAAGGAATGAATAGAACATGGGTTGTTTCAAGCGTTGCTGGTCCTTGCGACACCAGGCAATTACAGTTCCATCACTATTTGCTGTGTATAAATGATGGCCATCACAGGAAAACGTAAGGCTATAAAAAACACAACAAACAAGAAATCCAATGTTTTTGTTACATTTCTAAAACTCAATAACCAATTCATTTGTTACTTTATTTAAGGTCCTAAACATTTGATGGTAAATAAGTTAAGAAATTATTTTTTGAATATTTAAAAAAATATATTTTTTATTTATTATTTCCCAATTACGTGTGAAATTTTTAAAACAATCATTTTAAAGAATTTTGAGCTCCAAATTCTCTCCCTCACTCCTTCCCCACATCCCCCTTCCTGAGAAGGCAAGCAATTTAATAAATCTTATACATATGAAGTCATGTGAAACATATTTTCATCCTAAGATGGTTTTATTTATCATCTTATTGGGGTGTAGTATTTTGACAGACTTGTGAAATAGATTTTAATTGTGTGACTTGGAAAACAACTAAAGAACAAAGTGACCATTTTCCTTCTTCACTTGTTATTTTCCCCTTTTGTGTGTAGTTTATTACTTTATCTTAAAAAAAAAAACTTCTACAAAACTGGAAATTCAGATGTTGAAGTAATTTGAATTTTGAAGTTGTTGAAGTAATGTTTCCTCTTATAAAAATCATATATATATATATACATACATACTTATACATATATATACATACACACACACACACATCCCACACACATATTTATATATTTATAAATCAATAGTTGTTTTTTAATTCCTGAGACAAGGTACTATTAAAGTAAGTTACTGTTATAAAAACTTTTGATCCAGGTTTAATACTTTAAAGAATACATTACTATTGAAAAGGGCTTTTTAGATGAAAAGTAGGATCGTATTTCTAGTTAGATTTTTGCTGGTTGCTTAGTGGTCTTTTCAATCATGTTCCTATATAGATAGCAACACTATCAATAATCAAGCAAAAAAAAATAGTTTCCACAGATCAATAGTCATTTGTGACATAAGCTACCATGTACTGAGGTATGGAAAAATCATTCAGATGTTAAATATGTATTTATCTATACAGGTGTGTATTCTACATATGTATATGTGTATGTTTATTTCAATCATAAATTGTATGGTTTATTTTATATCTGAATACATCTTTATCCAAATACAGTATTTATGGTTCATAAAAACAAAACAGTGTTACTGATAATGAAGAAATAAAGGAAAATTTTACCTGACAATAGGTTTATTTGATTTAGGAAATGTAATTTCCCGAACAGGTTTTAAATCCCACGTGCTCCATAGCCTGAAGAAAAATTAATATGCAATTAGTATACATATTCAAATGAGTGTATTATAGCTAAAATAGGAATAAACAATCCACATCCAAAACATTTTAAATTTTAAAAATGATTTTAATTTTTAAAAAAATTTAAGATCTATACACATTAATATATCCAAGCAAAATATATAATATTTAGAACTACAACATCTTTGAGAACGATGGAAAAAAACAAAGGGCTCCAAATCCTCTTACCTTACAATTCCATTTTCTAGTCCTCCTGCAATTACATTGATAGATATGCCCTCAGGCTGGTTAGAGAAAGCAACAGAGCAAATGATTTCTCTGCAGTGGACATGTCCAACAAGATCACCATTAACTGTCCAAAGTCTGAGATCACTACCTCCCCCAACTGAAATAAAAAAAAAATTCACAAATAAACATAAAATGCACCAGACTTTACATGATATTATTACACAAACAGTAAACAAATTGGTTGTTGTTTTTAAATGTAGAGATAAAATAAAAAGTTAAAATTCAACATAGGTACTTTCAAACTCGAATTATCTTTACTAACATTTAAATAATGTCTAAAAATAGTTGCTGTAAACTTCTTGAAGGCAGGGGCTGTTTCACTTTTTCATCTGTAAACCTAGTATTTAACAGAGTGCTTCGAATAGACAAAGCACTTAAAAATGCTTTTAAAATTTATTTAATTCATTCATTCACTTCAGTCATTCATTTATGGAGGGATTAAAAAAATGTGAACAAAAGCAGGAGTTAGGTTACTATGGATGAAGGGCAGGCATTTTGATATTAATCTTTATTTCACCTCTCCTTCAAACAATTCTCATATGGCCCAATTTACACATCACCTTCCATTTTTTCACTAGGCAAGGGTCAAAATATTGTCAGCCTTCTCCGAGTTGACCCATAACACTTCAGGATCTTGGACAGAAACACAATTCTTGCTCAGGCCTGCCATGAAGAGTTGGTCATAACAGCTGAGCAGGAGCTAATGGCATAACTGCCACTATGCTTCCACATAAGAAAGGAAAGCAGAAGGGAATACACATTTATGTAATACCCATTCTGTGTCAGGCCCCCCTTTTTTTTCTTTTTTATGACTGAAGTAGAAATGATGGAAACCTTCCAAGGCTAGGTAAACAAGGATGAGAAGACATTTGACACAGCAGAAAAAGCCTGAGCCACGGAGTCAGAGGATCTGGGCTTGAATCCCACTGAGTGACCGAGGCAAGACACTGAACTTCTGAGGGCTCCAGTTTTCTCATCTGTAAAATGAGGGAGTTGGACTAAACAGGCTTTGCTCCTTGCTCTGGATCTATGATTCAATGACGAATACAAAGGTGTGATGTAGTACTGTGAGAATCAGAACTATCCAGATATGGAGCGGGCTGTCTCAGGGCACAGTGCATTTCCCTCACGGGAGAGCCTCACGTGAAAGCTGGAGGACAACTTGTGGATGTTGTAGAGAGGGTTCCTGGTTAAGGGTGTGGGTTGAATTACAATGGCTTCAAGGGTCCCTTGTAGCTGTTGAATCTGAAATCCAGCAGGGCTTAATAAACTACTGGGTATGGTCCCTGGCTACAGCATTATTTAGGACCTTCAAATGGAATACTTAAATTTGATCCAAGGTTTTCTGGGGTTTTGGGGGTGTGTGTGGGAATCTGTGTTTGAGAAGCAGGCTGGGATTTCATGGTCACTTTAATAAATATATAAATTTGAAGCATGCCATTATAAAATGCCTTAGCAATTATAATAATTTTTAAAAATAGTATCTAATCAATTGATTTTTCTGTAAGACTCATACTGCCCATATATGTTCTTGTTCAGAGACACCCAAATAGACTACCTAGTGACTTCAGCTGCAATACAACAAAACACGGAGTCCATTTGTATGGGGTATAAATGTCAGAGAGTGCACTGCAATATGATCTACAGCCGTTACCGGCTTCTGACTTTATAACAATGTGTCAGCTCTTAATGATCTGTGAAGGCTGGGCATCCATTACAATACTCAGTTCCGACTGCTGCTTCCAAGGCAATGATGAAGAACTGGAGAATCTCTTCTAATGGTTACATTATTTTAATATCATAGGTCAGGTCTAATTTGCTTTGAGCAGTGTTTAGCACATTACCATGTATAATCAATCAATCAATAAACATTTATTAAGCCCCTACCATGTGCCAGTCACTGTGCTAAGCGCTGGGGATACAAAAGGAGGCAAGACAGTCCCTGCCCTCAAGAAGTTTACGATCTAATAGGACAGACAATATGCAAACAAATGTAAACAAAGCAAGCTATACACAGGATAAAAGGAAATAATTAACAGAGGGAAGGCAATAGAACTGATAGGGGTTGGGGAATGCTTCCAGTAAAAACCAGGATTTTAGTTGGGAATTAAAGGAAGCAAGGGAGGTGAGTAGTCTCAGCAGAGAAAGGAGAGCATTCCAGGCATGGAGGGAGAAAATGCTAGAGAAAATGCCTGAAGCCAAGAGACGGAGTATCTTGTTGGTGAAACAGTCAGGAGACTAGTGTCACTGGATCAAAGAATACATTTTGGGGATAAGGTTTAAGAAGGCTGGAAAGGGGGCAGCTAGGTGGCGCAGTGGGTAGAGCTCTGGCCTTGGAGTCAGGAGGATCTAAGTTCAAATCCGGCCTCAGACACTTGACACTTACTAGCTGTGTGACCCTGGGCAAGTCACTTGACCCCGACTGCCTTACCAAAAAGCCAAAAAAAAAAAAAAGAGGATGGAAAGATAGGAGGGGGCTGGATTATTAAAGACTTTGAATGCCAAACAGATCATTTTATTCATGATCCTGAAGGCAACAGGAATTCACTTGAGTTTATTTGGGGGGGGGGTGTTACATGATCAGATCTGTACTTTAGGAAAATGATTTTAGTGGCTGAACAGAGGATGGACTGGAGTGGGTAGAGAGAGACTTGAGGCAAATGAACCACCGGGAAGTTATTTCAATAATATAGGGGTGAAGTGATGAGGGCCTGTACTAGAGTGGTGGCATTATCAAAGGAGAAAAGGAGGAACATTCCAGAGATGTGGCAAAGGTGAAATCAACAGACCCTGGCAACATATTGGATATGAGAATGAGAGATAATGAAGAGTCCAGACAACTCCTAAGGTTTCAGGACTTAGGGACTAGGAAGATGGTGTTAACCTCTATAGTAATAGGGAAGGTAAGAAATAGGGAGTAATTCAAGGGAAATATAATGAGCTGTGTTTTGGACATGTTGAATTTAAGATGTCTACTGGACATCCATTTCGAGATACCTGAAAGGCAGTTAGAGATGTGAGACTGGTGGTCAACAGAAAGGTAGATTTGAGGATCATCAGCATAGAGATAGTGATTAAATCCATGGGAGCTGATGAGATCACCAACAGGGAGAAGAGAAAAGGGCCCAGGAAAGAGTTCTGAGGGGCTCCTATGATTAGAGAGAAAGTCTGGGGAGGATCCAGCAAACCATACAGAGAAGGAAAGGTCAGACAGGTAGGAGGAGAGAGTGATGTACCAAAAACCTAGAGAGAAGAGAGTATCAAGGAGGAGGAAGTGATAAACAGTGTAAACCACTACAGAGAGGTCAAGGAAGAATGAGGACTGAGAAAGAGCCATTGGATGTAGCAACTAAAAGATCGTTAGTAACTTTGGAAAGAACAGTTTTGGTGGAATGTTAAGTTTGGAAGCTGGACCGTAAAAGGTTAAGAAGAGAGTGAAAAGAGAGAAAGTGAACACACTTCAATAAATACTAAGGAATACTTTTGGGACCCAGAGCCAATCTTCTTGGAGGGTTGAAAATTTGTATTTCCTTTCTTTCCTGCTTTCAGAAAGTTTGGACAGATGACAAAAACTATAATGGTGATGGAATGTTTTGGGTCCTGTTTCTGTGGTATTTTGATTATATCACCTCAGTATAACAAATGCCTTTTGCAATTTCTTTTATATATGCACTGAGGCCCTTAAATTTTTTTTATTAGTGACTCTTTTTTTAATGGGGAGAAAATTTCTGCATCAACTCTATTATACTATGGATTACCTAGGGGCACCTGAATACTTTAATGGTGTAACAGAAGTAATTTTCTTTTCTATTCCCAAATGTATAATGGATACAATATCATAGCTAATAAATCACTCCTGGCAGCAGCAAAGTAATTACCTTTACAAAATTCAGATCTCCCAGGATCATTTCAAACTTTCAAAGGAGGGAGTCACTAGAGTTCTATAAACTACTGAAACAACTTTCTACCAGCTCTATGTTACATAGCTAAGGTACAAATCAATTAAGAACAATTAGCAAATTGTTCATTTATAGTTCCATTTCCAAAGCCAAATGTTTTTGTAAGGGATAGTTGTCTTTTGGAGATGGTGATCAGTAAATAAAAGTGAACTGGAATTTTACAAGTAAGTATGAATTCCACAAATCTCTGATTCTGTACCCATGGGAATCACTTTTTGCAAGTACTCTCATGCTTTGGAACCTCTGATTAAGGGTCATGGTATTACTGAGGCTTATGACTTAGAGCTCAAAGTAACCTTACAGGGCATCTAGTCCAAGCTTCTCATTTTATAGTTAAGCTTTAAAAAAAAAAAATTTACTACAGACCATTTTTTCTCAATTGGTAAGGCACAGAGACTAACCAAGATTATATTAAAAAAAGTAAAAAATCAATAAATTGCAAAAATAAATGAAAAAATAATCAAGAAACTTAGATGAATATATAAAAACTAATTTACTCATAATATACCTGTTTACATATCATTTTGTATTTAACATGAAGGAACTAAGATTTTAGAACAAAACCAACTTTGTATTTATACATACGTTATATATTAAGTTTGCAATTTTTGCTTGTGATTGCATCATGGGCTCAATAGTCATACACACTGAATTTTTTACACACACAGTGCTACAATATGATTAGAAGGCTGCAGAGAAAAGTGTTTTATGATGATCAACAGCACAAGGATAACCAGGACTTTTAAAAAGTACTGTTTCTTTGTTCATAAGGCTTTGATTTTGGTGCAGTACTTACCTGAGTCACAAACAGTAGCAATATCACCTGTGGTTTCACTAGCAGAGACAGCTGTTACGGGGCTCTTATGTCCAGCCAGACTTTGTACATAGCACAACCTGAGAGATAAATGAAAACATTTTTTCATGATAATTAAATATAAGTATAAGTTACAACTTACCAGGTTCATCCTTAATTCATGGACATGCTAATCATAAAGCTAACACACTGAAAACTCTTTGAGTGCAGGGATTATATTGATTTTTTTAACCCTCAGTGAGTAGGATAATATTTTACCCATAGTAGACATTAGACACATATTTGTTGAACTGAATTTTAAGCATATGTATATTTTTTAAGGTTAATGTGTATTTCATGCCTACAGACATAGAAAATACAGGATTCATCTCAAGAAAAATATGAAAAAATGAAATACCTTTTAATCTTACACAAAAACAGAAGATATTTAAGAATGCTTGTTTTTAAACTGCAGAAACTGTGAGTACCTGTTTAAATCCCATATGATGCAGGTTCCATCTTTGCTTACACTTATCATTATACTGTATGGTTTACAAACGAATAAGCTGGTTATCTCTTCTGTATGGCCATAGAGATGTATCTGAGACTCCATTTCTATCTCTGACGGCTGAAATAAAATTAAATGAGAAGCTAATAATAACCATGACAAAAACTTGTCCTAGAGACTACTTATCTAAAAAAAATAAAAGTATGGCCCCAAACATTCTAATAATAATCACTAGCAACAGGCAGCATCATCAAATCAAATACTTGTTAGCAGAGATTTTTTTTTTAATAGAGCAAAACATAGTTGATTTGCATTGGTTACAAAGAGTAATGATTCTTTTTAATTTGTTATGCACTAAGAGATACACTATCTGGGATTGCTTTGGTGATCTGAGGTGAGGAGGTGTGGATGAGGAGAGATAAAAGGAAATAATACAGAGGTCTTTATTACTTCAACTGTGTCTTCTACAGGCATTTAGATCATGCCTTTTATAGACTAATCCCCTCCAAAAAATAAAAATTTAATATTCTCTTATGTTTTACTATTTCTACTTGCTTAGATTAATGCAGACTTGACCTTTCCAGGTCCAAAAGGAGAAAGCAGAAAAAGCTAAGACCTGACAATGAATTTGATCTGTGTCAAACAAGCAGCGTTATTTGTACTCTCAAGAATTTTATTATTTTATAGACTTTTGGTGGATTTTGTTTAGATATGATGGCACAAAAGAACAGATGAAAAGAAAATGTTTAATTTTAAAATAAGTTATAAAAAAGTAATGGAAAGGGCTATTTTTTTCATTCAAGTAAATATATCTATAGAGACTTCAGTGAATGGTATACATATGCAGACACAAACAGGAATAATATAATTTCAAGTGAGAGAACTTAAGAGATCAAAATGTGTTTCTTAAAAAATGGATTTTTTTAATAGAAAGAAAAAACTCTTCTACAGTAGACAACCTATATCTTTTTCTTATTTCCTCCCAGTATGCACACAACCCTAATCTAACAAGTCAGTAGAGAATCTACGGTGTCATGGGTAAGGAAGGGCCTGAATGAGCATCCACAAGACTTAGTCCTAGTTCAGATACTAAGCAAGCCCTGGGACCATGGTGTCAATGTACCTCGTGAAGCCTAATCATCCTCTTTTAAACTATGCAAGCTGGACAAAATCATTTATAAGATCTTTCTGAGGCCTGATGTTCTGTGATTCTAAAGAGACTTAAAACAATGGAAATAGGTTTTTATTTTTGACCAAATGAGAAAAAAAATTCATCTATATTATCTAAAGATCAAAAGTTGTATCCTTTATTCCTAAATCAGCACCTCCAAGTGATGAAATTTTGAAAATCTGGCAAAAACAAAAACAAACCAAAAAACCCAAACACCTTTGACTACCTAAATAATACAAATATGGCTTTGAAAAATTTCATGTTTGGGAACTGTCTCCATCAAAATTTAATGACCATGAAACGTACAATTTGGTGCATTTAACACTTAAGAGTATAGTCACATGTCTTTAAAATAAAATTCTTTTTAAAAGTCTGAGTAGATTGTGATAATGTCAGAGATCCCAAATACAATTCTTTAAATAGTAATTTACTAAGACAAGAGAAAGCGTCTATTTCACAATCATTTGTGTATGTGTATGTGGCGGGCAGTGGGAAAGAGTACAACCTTTCTTAGACTGATCTTAAATCTATTTTCTTTACTTAATTTTTTAAATTCATGGTTATAGGAGAAAATGTATCTTTTTGTCAGTAAGGATGAAGTAACAAAAATACCAAACCTATTAATAAACTAAAAGAAAAAGAATTACATAAACTGGCAGTTGCCTCAGGGGAAATGAAATCTGATGAACTAAACTCATAATAATTTTGATAAAGACAAAATAAGAGTCAAGAAAGCATACACAAAAATTTTGAAAAACAAATGTGTAAAGAAAGTTTTTTTTTTTAGCATAATGAGACTGGAAAAAATGGCTAAAACCATTTTTTTAGCTAGGCACTACAAGACTGGAGAAGAACAAATGTCCCGACTTTCAGAAGAGAGGAGTTCTGCACATCACAGACCAGTGAGCTGACTTTTGATTCCCGGAAAAATTCTAGAATGGATCATTAAAGAGATAGTTGGTGAACATCTGGACAGGAGTCATGGTCACCAAGAGTCAGTTATGCTAGACTACATTTCCTCTTTTGGCAGGCTTACTAAATTAGTAGAGGAGAGGAATGCTGCAGATTTGGTTTACCTGCTAGCAAAGCTTTTGATACAACATCTCATACTATTATTGGTGGAATAAAGGGAGAGATTAGACAAGAATAGTCAGATGAATTCAGAATTCACTGGATAGCCAGAGTCAAAGAATTAATGGTTCAACATCAACTTGGGAAGACAGCTCCAGTGGAGTAGACCAGGGATCTCTGCTTGGCCTTCTGTTGGTTAACATTTTAATCAACGGCTTGGATAAAAAGACAAAGATGGCAAACTCATCAAACTTCAGAAGACACAAAGATGGGAGGGATAGCTACCACAGTGGATGAAAGTCATAATATAAAAGAATCTTGACAGACTAGAACATTTAGCTGAATCTAATAAGATGAAATTCAGTAAAGATTAATGTAATGTTTTGCCCTTGAGTAAAAAAAAAACCCAACTTCACAAGTAAAAAATGTGAAGGCATGATTTAGTTAACAGTTGTTCTTAAAAAGATCTGGGAATTTTAATGAACTAAACTCAATCAGTCAGCAATGTGATGTGATGGCCAAAAAAATGAATGTGATCTTGGGCTCCATTAAGGCAAGTACAGTTTCTGGGAATAGGAGGGTGATGGTGCTACTGTACTTAGCCCCTGTCATATATCATATGGGGTACTGTGTCCAGTTCTTGGTACTTTGTTTTAAGAAGGACATTGATAAGTTGGAGAATGTCCAGAGGAGAGCAAACAGAATGGTTGAAGGGCCCTGAGTTCACGTCACATGAGGACTCTCTGAAGGAACTGAGGATG
The DNA here is from genome assembly GCF_900497805.2 of Vombatus ursinus. Classification (NCBI taxonomy): domain Eukaryota; kingdom Metazoa; phylum Chordata; class Mammalia; order Diprotodontia; family Vombatidae; genus Vombatus; species Vombatus ursinus. The sequence continues at coordinate 65,194,038 of NW_020954576.1, forward strand.
TTCAGCCTGAAGAAGAGAAGAATCAAAGGGCACATGACAGCTGCCTATCTTCAGGTTTTTGAAGGATCGTCATGTGTAAGAGGGATTAGTTCTGTTTGGCTCTAGAGGTTAGAACCAGGAACAACCTTTGCAAGCTGCAGAGGGCCAGTTTCAAGGTTGAGGTCAGAACTTTTTAACAGTTAGAGCTATTCAAAAATGGAAGGGGCTGCTTTGAGGAGAATAGGTTCTCTGACTTTTGGAAGCCTTCAAACAGTGTTCCTGACTTTTGGGGCTTTTTAGGCTGGGGATTCCTTTCATTTACAGTTTGTACTAGATGACCACCTGAGTTCTCTTCCCACACTCAAATTCTGGGATTCTGAGAAAAATAGCTACATTAATTCAGGCTGTTATTTGTTTATCATAAAATAAGACAGGGAATAAAAAGAAAACAGTTAACTCTTGTAGGACAATAAGGGATATGGATGGGACCTGTGATTTTATGGTATAGGGGACTCATGGGTGAGGAGTTAGTGAGCAAGTAAAATCCTTATATTGAAATCTCATAGAATATCCTATTGAAAAACCATATGCAATTCTTAAAAATAGCAATGATGATTATGGTGACACATTAGAAAAAAGCTAAGTGATAATTCTGAACATTAATATTAAGACTCCTTAATCTATACTCACCAAAAGAGAAATATGAGTGCTATTCATCGCTAACTTAAGCAAACCAAAAGCTCTTTTTCCATGTAAAAATGCTTTTCTTAACATAGACACAGACATAGTTTACTTTCTAACAAGCTAAAGGTGAAAAAGTAGAATCTTTAGCATTTGCTGAGCTGGAACAAAATACCTTAGACATAAATCCCTCAGGATGGTGACTCAGAGTAAGACATAATATAAGCTTTGCATTAAACTTCTAGAACTATTGTTTACATAAAAGATACATGATTTCCCTTTCCTTTTAATACACTGGTCATAGTGAAAAAATAATGGATTGGTAAAGTTAGTATTTTACTTTATGATACTTTTACCAACTTTGTGCTTAGATCATATAAGCTCTCACATAAGTAGAATAGGACAGTGTTACAGGAATTTCCATTCAATGATATTTGAGTGAATGAATCAATGAACAATGAATGAAAAAGTATTTAAAGTCTTACTATATGCAAAGCACTGTGGTAAGTGCTGGGGATATAAATGAAAAATAAGATAGTCCCCTGGTCTGAAGGAGCACTTTTATTAGGGGAGAAAACACACAGAAAGGTTTTGGCTGCAAGTCAGATGGAAAGATCTCATGGTCCTTAGTGTGTGACAAAGCAGATCTTTGATGACATTTCCACTGACAAAATCTTAACCATTTGACACTTCCAAGGGCTCGGGTGGTGAAAATTTTCTTTTCTGGGTCTTCAGTGTCTGTGGCTGCACTGCCCCAAGAAAGTAGTTATCTGGTCACATCTCAGTGGTTTCTCCCTGGGATGGTGGCTCTGGTTGGAAGCAGGTCTGCTGGTCTGTGGGGTGCTTGGGTTTACCTACAGTTAGCTCATTTTGGTGATGGTTAACAGAGGTAGACCTCTTCTCCACAGTGATTATTTTCAGAATTGGCTGGAGTTGGAAGCAGGGCTCGTGGTCTGGAGGAAGGGGAGGCTGCTATTTCCAAGGCTTTTTCAGGCTCCTGGGTTACTTTCATCAGTGTCAGAGGAGGTGATGGTGGTGGTCTGACTTGACTGGACCATGCTACCTCTTGTCTGTCTCTCTCCTCAAACAAACTTCTCTTCATTGTGAATGTCTTCCTTTTGTACTCTTCCTAATTTACAAATAATCGCAGAGACCCAGATGTTATTGTATTCCTGGCCATCCTCTCTAGAAACTAGTAGCCCCTTCCCTAATTCCTTCAGTCTTACTAGTCCTAAAGCTCCTTGCCCCCCATTTCTACTTTGCCTCTCCCTTTGTCACTGTCACTCAGCGCCTTCTCCTCTGAAGTGCACACGAGCACAATTTTTTATCTAATGCAGATCACATGGCTGGCTATCGTGGGAGGCTTCCTCCCAGAACCTCCATTGAAGGAGAGTGCCACTTCTCCATTTCCTACCAGAATTCACTCCTCTGGACTTCACTTCAGCTCTGGCACTCACAATCTCATAGCTCCAAAGTACCGTACCTCTGCCCTTGGGGCCCTTTCCTCTGACTGGAGGGTAGAGTGCTCTTCCCAGAACTTCCATTTAAGGTGGGTGTCCAAGCCAGTCATTTCTTCTTTTCCCAGCAGGCTGTTTTCCTCTGGACTTCTCTATCATGTCTCTCTCCCATAACCCCTTTTCAGTTTCCTTTTATGTGTAGTTTCCCCCATTAGAATATAAGTGCTTTGAGAGCAGGGGCTGTCTTTCTGTTAGAATTTATATACTCAGCATTGAGCACAGCATCTGGCAAGTAGTAAAGGCTTAATAAATGCCAGTTGACTGGCTGACCCCGGCCATTTCCCTCCTTTCTCAAGTTCAGTACCCAGCTCACTGTCTTTTCCCCCTTCCCCAACTCATGCATTTATACTAACTGACCTTCAACATTCATCCTGACATTCCCTCAAATATCATAACCTTCTAGTTCCTTACTCTCTTCAAATCCCTACTCCATCTTGGCCATGCACAGGGATGGTCATGTGCTAAATCACACCATTATCCACAAGTGTTCCACTTCCAGGATCAAAAACTGATATTCTTCTTAACTGACCACAGCCTCCTAGGTCTTATCCTTCCTAAACTTACTCTTTGTTCTCATTGCAGTCTCCAAACCTCCTACTTCTCAGTACCTTCTCAGATCTTTACTCCTGCTCTGATTTTACTTTCCTCCCTTATTTCAACCTATAATTCCCCAATCCAACTCACAATGAATTCTACTCTTGAATCTCTTGTTCCTGTATCCTATTACTCCTTATCCCTTTCCAAACATCACTCCTGGATTACTTCCACCACCTGTCTCCTTTACTCCCTTTGAGATGTTGTCAAATAGAGCTAGAGGAAGTCACTTAAGGTACTACAAATTTATTTTATTTAATCTGAATAGGTTCTCACTTTAGCAAGGCCATCTCTTTTACTCTTCCCTAATGGATTCTCATCCCCAACTCCCCAGAGGCTGTTTTAAACCTTTTTTCTCCCTCATAACTTCCTTGACCCCTTTAAGTGAAGGATCTTGTCTTTTACTTTACTAAGAAAATTGAGGCTATTTGTCATGAGCACTCTCTTTTGCTTTCTCTTCATTTCAAAACTCTTAAATATACCCCCTCTCCATTTTCATATGAGCTCAATAACCTCATCTATGCAGATGATTCCCAGATCTATATATATGATCTCTCCCCTGACCATCCCTCATTACCAACTGTCTATTGAGCATTTGAACTGGATAGGCCATAGATACAAACTCAACAGGTCCAAATCAGAACTCATTATCTTTCTCTCCAAACCCACTCCTCTACTAAAATTTCCTGTTTCTATTAAGAGCCCCACCATTTTACCAGTTTCTCAGATTGTGATCTTGATTCCTTACTTCTCTCACCCACATATACAATTAGTGGACCAATCTTGCCTAGAATTATACCTTACAATATTTTGTGCATCTCTCCCCTTCTCAATACTAACATAGCCATCACCTTAGTTCAGGTCCTCATTACCTCTCACTTGGACTATTATAATAACCTACTGACTCATCTCCCAATCTCTCTCACTTCAATCTATCTTCCACAAAATTGAGAAAGTGATTTTTCTTAGGATCGGGTCTGACTATGTGACTCCTCTAGTCACTGAACTCTGGTAGTTTGTTACTGCCTGTAGGAAAAAATATTGATTCCTCTATTTGGCTTCTGAAGGCCTTAAAAACTTGGCTCCTACCTATCTTTCCAGCTTCATTTACCTATTTCATTCTTTTCTGAATCTCAAGGTATTTGCCCCGCTCCAGTGCTAGGGTTCTCTCATTCACCACATTCTTTCACTAATGGTGATTCAGCAATTGTGCCTGTAAGTTTTTTCCAGTATTTCCTCTGGGCATGGTGACTGGAATTCATCAAAAGCAGCTGGGTTCTCTTTTTGTACTATTTTCCTACTTAAGAATCAACTCCATAGTAGTAATTTTTGCTATTTTCCTTGTAGGCCCAAGATGACTCTCTTCAGCAGAGAAAACAAAAGCAAAACAAAGGGTGAATCTTGCCTTGTTCCTGTTGTCTGTTATCATCACCCCTTTCATACTTAGCAGTAATCCACTCTTTCCTTCTTTCTCTAATATAGCTACTGTTTCCCCTCCCACTATTTATTTTTCTTGGTTTTCCTTGACAACCATGGCCCAATCTGAATTTTAGTACTCCTGCCATGATTCTCATAGGATCATGCCATGCTTCTTTGACTTCCGTCACTTGTACTTCCACCTTTTTTCTGTTAATTTATTTTTTTTTTCCTACACACGAGTTTTAAAAATTTAACGTAGTCAGTGAATTCACTGTGTATCCACATTGGTCTCTTTAGGAAACTTGTCTTTTTCCTTTTCATCAGAATTGTTTCTTTTTGTGTTTTCTGAATTTCATTCTTGAGAACTTCCCATCCCTCCTGGGCTGACTTCCCTTATAGAATCATTTCTATTCCCTAAACATAAAATACATGTTGGAAAAGCCTGGCTTTCCTCAAATTAATCAAACATACCCACACACCCCATTATTTGTATCCCAGAAACCAGTTCCTCCATGTTGGTAAATATCAAGTCTAGTCTAGAAGTTCCCATTGTTGCTTTCTCCACCTTTTGAAGAATGAAATTTTCATAAAGTCAAGAAATTGCTAGTTACTGCCAATTATTCAGCAGAAAGAGATGTCTGGATTCCAGTAGATTGTCTGGATACTTAAAAGTCCCCTTTCGCTATTGAATCATATTACTGTGCCAGGCTTGGTGATCTGTTTTTCAAAGTCCTCATCTATTTTGCTCTTTCAAGAGAACAGTAGCATATACCAATGACAGTTTGCTTCTGCCTCTGCTAATCTTCATCCAAATTCCATCATATTTCTTATTCCTTCTTTGGTTCCTGAATTTCCCCACATAAAATATATATCTTCGTAATAGTGCAAAGCAATATGATCGTCCCATCCTTCTTTAATTATTCTGTTCCTTTTGAGTAGTATATACTCGTCAAGAGTCATATTCCAGGCATAAGTTTCAGTGATACCGATGAGGTAAAACTTGTCTCTATGTGTTAAGCTCTCTAATTTTACATTGTTGTTACTCATACTTTATGCTATTTATACACAGTCATCCAAAGCCCAAGTTTTGTTGCTGTCTTGGATTTTGTTTCCTGTGAACTTCTGGGCATCTGCTATTCTTCTTTTTACCCCCTTCCTACAAAGGATCCAAGTATGGTGGAGGCCAGGTTGGTACCAAGATGTCATCAGCATGTCAAAATCCTGGGGTCTGAGCTTAGCTGAGAGGTGGACAAATCTGTATGAGAACAGGGAACTATAATGCAGGTACTACTTGGGAGATAAATATTTATACTACTCAATCTGATTCTCAAAGTGACTGTCTTTTTAATGTAGTCCTTATCCCCGTTGATGTGCCATCATTGTGATGGGTGGCATTTCCCAATAAAAATAACAACAGGTGATATTTATGATTTGTTTTTTATGGAGAGGAAGCAGAGGTTTGAACTTGTGATTTTATAATGATGGGGAACCAGAAGCATAGAAATTTGCTTCACTGATAACAGATAACTTGTAACTGACAGTCTTGCTAGAAGGAGGTTAAACAGCTTGCCCAAAGTCACATAGCTGGCATATGTCAGAGGAATCCTTGTCTCCCTAACTCCAGAGTCAATCTTTTGGCACTCTGCCTCATACAAGGCTTTAATGTTTGCCAACTGCTTACCATACAGTACATTTCCCTCCTTATGACAGCCTACGAGGTAACATACTACATATCTCCATTTTATGGATGATGAAACTGAGACCAAGATTAAAGAATTTACCAGGGGCCACAAAGTTAATGTTAAAGGGGACTCAAACCATGCCCAGGCTCCTTCTGATTCAGATGCCTTATGAACTGCCATGCAAACTGGCTCTGATGCCTCTTCTCCCAAACACCATATGGGAAAGTTATGTCAATGAAAGATGTCACATAAGTATTGTGAGGTACTGGGTTTTTTCCCTATCACTGTGCTCACCCCGATCTGCTGGGAGTAGCAACTCGAGAGAAAAACGGCAGAGCTCCTTATCCAAAGAAACATGTCCTTCCCCTCAATCCTCGAGATGTAGTATCTTGATCCCAATAAAAAAAATTCCTCTTTCACAATGCGTTGTTATTGTAGCCTCAATGTTTTGGGAAGCACTTTAGAGATAATCATCTTGTCCAGCCTTTCACTGGATACAGGAATCCCCTTCTGCAATGACTATGAATAGCTGTCAGGGTTTAGTTATGGAATAAATAGTAGTTATGTACATGGTTATTTTTTGTTACTCATGGTCAAACATCTTTGTCTCAGAGAATGGGATGAATTGGGTATTATGGGACAGGACAGGACTTGGCAACAGATTATATATGGGGAATGAGAGAGAGGAGTCAAGGATGACCCTTAAGGTGTGAGCTTAGATGACTAGGAAGATGAGGGGAGTTAGGGTGTGAGCCTAGATGACCGGGAAGATGCGGGGAGTCAAGGATGACCCTTAGGGTGTGAGCCTAGATGACCGGGAAGATGCGGGGAGTCAAGGATGACCCTTAGGGTGTGAGCCTAGATGACCGGGAAGATGCGGGGAGTCAAGGATGACCCTTAGGGTGTGAGCCTAGATGACCGGGAAGATGCGGGGAGTCAAGGATGACCCTTAGGGTGTGAGCCTAGATGACCGGGAAGATGGTGATGCCCTTGACAGTAGCAGGAAGTGAGGAAGATGTGTCTGAGGGGAAGTAACCTCAAAGACATCCTCGATTCTTTCCTGTCCTCTACCCTCACATTACCAATGATCTCCTTGCCTTAGATCTCTCCCCTCTCCAATCTAATCCTCCACAGAGATGTCAAAACACTCTTCCCAAGGCAAGGGTCTGACCATGACACTTCTATCCTGAAAAAGCCCTCGCTCCTTCTCTACTGCTTCCATTATAAAATACACCTTTGTTAAGTCAGCGTTTAAAGTCATCTATACTCCAGCTCCTCTCTCCCTTGCTTCCATTCTTATTTCACATTACTCCCCTTCATTCACTCTACACTCGAGTCAGAATGGTGTTTTGGCTCCTCCTCTTAACTAATACTGTCTCCTGCTTCACCCATACAGTCTCATCTTCACCTTTCTTAACCCTTCGCTCATACACTACTTCCTCTGAGATGATCTTCCTGATATCCTCAGGTGCTGGGGCTACTCTCTCTTCTTCCTCAAACTGCCTAGTAGTATCCTATGTCCATCTCCATCCCCATCACCATCACCCAGCAAAGCAGATATTCTGTGAAAGTAGGAACTGTTTCACTTTTGTGAAAGATACACATGCATATACACACACATATATACTGCTAGCACATAGCATGGGGCAAGGACTTAACACCTACTGAATTATACTGAAGACTCCAACATGATCTAAGGGCAGTGGAATATGTGTGTGTTTGTGTGTATGAGGGAAAGGGATCTTCACCTTAGCCACTACTCTACCCTCCAAACCAGATCATCAGAGATCATGTGCTGAAGAATCTAAGCCACTGGATTTTGCCCTCCCTGGCCCCACCTTCCTCCTGGCTGCTTTCTTCCCCATTATTGAGTACACACTTCCCCTACTTTCTATCTCTTACTCTGAAAACTATAATTAAATCAACACTACCGCTGTCTCTGCAAAGAGTAAATCAACTGGTCCTGGCCACCCCACCTCTTCATGTGTTGTCTTCCCCAACAGGATGTAAGCTCCTCTAGGCCAGGTACTATCTTACTACTGTATTTGTACCCCGACACTGAGCACAGTGCTTAGCATAGAGTAAATGTTTTTAAAATGGTTTTCATTCATTTATCCAACCATTCCTTCATTCAATGAAGAAGACATAAAATAAGACCTCATTCAAAAGATGTTTCTTTACTAAAAGGAACATCTTATACTTCTTTACTGATTTGGTAATAATTTCACAACCTAAATCCAAAGAGTTGCTTTTCTCACATTTTAAAGGAACTAGTTCAAAAACTTTTCATGATTGAACACTTACATTCCCCTTTTAAGAGTTATATATCAAATAAGCTACAATGAACAAAATACTTCTCTCATTGCTGATAAAACAAAGACCAGTTAATTTGGCTTAATAAACATACATACCGTACTGCTTGTGAATCTATTCATGTAGACTGTGATGACACCACATTTGCTCCCAGTAAACAGTTGGCAACTGTCTGGTACCCAAGCACAACTGGTTACCTTAAAAAGTAATAAAATAAAAATATTATCATTTTAAAAACATAATTTCCTATAATTCAGTTATTTTTTCTCACAACTGTGTTTTTTACCCATGTATGCTTTAAATACTTGAAATTAGTAAAGTGATGTTAATTTTGATACATACATATACTTATATGATAACAAAAGGCAAACCATTTTAGTTGTAAAACAAGCTTGGTGCCAGAGGACTGTAGAGTTCACTTCTGATGAGACCTTTTCTAGTCCATCTCTCCATTTTTTCCTTCCTCTTCCTAATGCATCTCCTTGGAGATTACTTCCCATTTACCCTGTATATATCTTGTATGAAAGTAGCTGTTGAGATGTTACCTCCCTCATTAGAACATGAGCTCCTTGAGGGTGGAGATTGTATTCTTGCCTTTCTTTGTACCTCCAGTATTAACACAGTGTCTGGCACCTAGTAAGTACATAAAAAGTGCTTATTGCCTGACATTACCCTACATTTTTGTATACATGCACTAATTTTTTTAAACAAAATAGGATGACCTTGTGGGCATGTGGTTAGTTGACCCCGGGAATCTAAATGAATTTTATCTTGGATTAAATGTATCTAAATACTTAACAATACTTCCACAAAATTGTAATGGTGGAAAAATGTGTTAAAAATGTATTCTTTTTGACAAACAGTACCTCAATTTACTACAAATAATAATTCCAAAGAATTAATAAGTGGTACCATAGGAGAAAGAAAGTTATTAAGAATTGTTTTAGGGGAGAAGTGCCAAAATTCCTTCTGTCTTAAACATGGAAATGAAAAAAAAAGTTGTTTTGAAGTCCCTAAGTCCATGAAGAGCCAATAGTGACACCAGCAGTAGTAGGCACATAACTATCTTACAGGGCCATAAATATATGAAATAAGCTGACATGTTATCATAAGGAAATTTATCACTAGAGGAAAACAAAATCATGTAAATTCCAGAGGAAAAAAAGGTATTTATTATTAATTGTACTCTCGTTTGAAGGGGAGAACACAGGGAATTAAATATGTCTTTCTACATAACCAAAATGACAGACATAAAGACAGTAAACTCAGAGGGAATTTCAGATGACTTATTTAAGATTTTTTAAAAAAGATTTTTTTAAAGACTTCATTTGCTTTCAAAGTACTAAAATGAATAGGAACACATGTAATACTCATGAAGAGATAGAAAGTACTGTATTTTGCATATCTTAGAACTTGGAAAAATGGGATTAGAAGTGACCATAGAAAGTATCATTGAAGGGGAAGCTAGGTGGCTCAGTGAACAGCACTGGCCCTGGAGTCAGGAGGACCCGAGTTCAAGTCTGGCCTTAGACACCTGACACTTACTAGTTGTGTGACCCTGGGCAAGTAACTTAACCCCGATTGTCTCGCCCCACCTCCCAAAAAAAAGTATCACTGAAAAAATTCAGATTTGTGGTTTACTTAGAAGTGGACATTAATGCATAAATTGATGTAGGTCATCTGAGAAAAACAAAGAATTAAATATTGAATTATAGTTATTGACAAATAACATTTGTCACCATGACAACCATTCATTGAGAAGAGACTAATTATTTGGTTAAGAACCTGTGGTACTACTGACATGGAATAAAAGTATAACAATTATGATGATAATTCATGAAAAGTTGGTAGAAAACAGATTTAAAGGATATAATGGGAATGGAAACAGAGGAAATGATATCACCAATGTAAGGAAAGTGCACCATCAGTTTTTGGAACTCAAGTGAAATAAAGTTAATAATTACTGCTCCCAATGAGTTATTTTAAAAGCATTACATGAAAAAAATTAAAATATATTTCATTAAACAGTTTTTACTTGGTGCTGTTGAGAGCTCTGTATGAAGTTCACTGGAGGCTCACTTTGTTTGCTCTTCAGTCTTAAAATGTTATCTGCATAACCCCAGCTCAAAATGGCAGACCACTGAATGTCAGTACTGTTCATGCTTCTCACACCTTAAGCAGAGACAACACACATAAACTGTCACTGTTTATTTGATTTAGAAGCCGTAAGAATTGGCACATACAAAGACTGAAGATTAAATACCTTAGCACAATAATGACATGCTTAAGATAACGAATTGAAGCAGATGAAAGTATTTATGTTGGGTCACTGTACTTATTAAATACTACTCCTGTAGTATTTAGACAGGACTTGGTTCAGAACTACAACGTTTTGTTTTCTTATAAGCAACAGTGATAAGATTTTTAACACAAATTTTTACACAAGCAACAGTAATATGATTTTCACTCTATCAGTCTTTGGACATTCAGCTGCATTTGTCTTTAATATGAACCAAATAATGTATTTAAATAACCTTCTAAGCATGCCTTACTGATTAACAAGTATGGCTAAAGACAAATATAGCAAAGACAAAATTAATGCAGTAAGAATGAAGCAATTTCTACCTTGGGAAGGTATAACTTAATACTCTCAACTACAAAGATCTATTTATCTTTTACCACAGAAATCTACAATAAAGATACTTAATTCATAAGTGCTAACTTAAAAAAAAAAACTTGAGCATGTGTCTTTAGGGATGAAGATTTAGTAATCTTTTTCCTTTTCCTTTCTGGTGCAAATTTCATCATAGTTTATAACTTACGATAAATGTAGTTAATGCAACACATTATACACAGAGCTAATCCTAAAACCTCTTTGAATGGTGAATCTGGAAAGAATTTAATAGCACATTAAATAAATATACATAATATATTGTTGAGCGTAATTCCAAATACTGATTGTTAATGAAATTACAAAGCATGAGACCTGACAAATATATACAATAAATATTCTCATCTTTCAACTGCAGTAAATAAAAAGTATATTATTTTCTAAAGCAGGTCAACTTCCTTTTCATAAAAATTATATTACTGTATGATTAACCCCCTGTAATTAATGGCCAAATACTTTAGCACTGATTCAATTTAGGAGCAGGACTTACACTATTTATTTAAGAATTTACACTGTATGACTAAATGAAACAGCAACATAAACAGGAAAAGTTACTGCTCATGAAAGAAATTAAACAAAGACTGAAATTACCACTTATACTGTCTTTCCTTAAATTACTGAAGATATTCCTACTGGATTCATCATTACATGAGACTGCTGATGAAATCATAGAAGCCTAAGGCTAGCAGTGACATCTTAAGATCACTAGTCCATGTTTTTACCTTCAGGCAGAATTGTATATACAACTCATTATGTACAGATGGGTGCCTATATTATTCCTACAGATTACTAGAGAAGGACAGGTCTCACCACCCCTTGATAACTCATTTTAGTTTTTCAAAGTCTCCCAGTGGGTAAGGAATAGTTTTGCACAAGAGAAAATGTGTAAGGGCAGGTAGGTGACACAGTAGATAGAGCTCCAGCCTTGGAGTCAGGAAGACCTGAGTTCAAATGTGACCTCAGACATTTTACACTGACTAGCTGTGTGAGCCTGGGCAAGTGACTTAATTCTGATTGCCTCACCAAAAAGCAAAAATCAAACAAACAAAAAAAAAAGAGAGAGAAAGAGAGAGAGAGAGAAAATGTGTAGGGGAAAATATTTCATTTAATAAATACATTTAGTTTACCAACATCAAGTTAGTATCTAGAAAGCGTGAAGAATGCTTCTACCACTTTCGGTGAATTACAAGCACAGGGATTCACAAACCATGTTTTTTTAGAAGGGCAAAACTGTTTTTAGGGTGAGGGATCTGAATATAAAGTGAAAAAAACTTTTTTTTTTTAATTACCCAGCACCTATTTTTTCATCAATGACTCTCTCCTCTTTGACATTATCTCAAGGTATTAAATCTGCTGCGTGTGCTATTACAGGGGTAAGGAAGGTCAAGATTAAAAAATAAAAACTGTTTCCATTAAAATAATAACATCTTCATTCTGGTAACTATAATTATTCCTTTCTTTCTTCTGTAAATTTCTCATTTTAAAAATGATAGTTGACACTTTCTTCTATTCAACATTAAATAATTGTAAAGTTGAACAGTTTACCAAAGACTTAGATAAATAGACTAAAAATATATTTATGCTATAAGAGTTTTGATCACTTGAAGAATTATGTGAAGAACAACTTTCCAGGTTTTGTTTTTACCTTGCTCTTTGCTGTATATCATCAGAAGGCAGAATTTTTGGGACAAACCACAGATAGCTTTGGTGGGCAGAGCCTGAAGGGAACCAAATCTCTCTCCATGTGGCTGGCTGAAGCAGACAACAGGTACAGGAGCACTTGGGGAACCTACATATTCACCCCATTTTAAGCCTTTTATCCATGATAAAGGACTCTAGAAACCAGGAAAAGGAGAAATGTAAGAATGTAAAAAAACACTACATCATTTACCCTCAGATTGAAAACTGAACTGTGATACAACACAATTAGATTGTAAGATCCTTGACAGAAGGGACTCTTACATTTCTTTGCATTGTATCTAGTATGTAATACATAGTAAAACAATTATAATTGTTGATTTGCATTTTCTATTGGTTTGGGGCTAGCTAATGTGAAGAACTTTAGGCCTTATTGATCATCATGGGTAATATAAAGACAAAATAAACCTGTAATAACTCTATTGGGGGATAGGCAAATGAAATGATTATGTGGTAAAATCACATACAATGAACTAATGTGCCAATCTACAGTACAGAAAAATGGATCTAATAAATTGATAGTTGTGCAATACTGACATTACGTACAGTGGAAGTCAGAAAAAGTGTTCAATGTGGGCTGAAGTTGTCAGTAAAGGCTTCATGGAGAACATGAAATTTAAACAGGACATTGAAGGATAGGTATGATTAAGATCTGGATAGGTTAAGCGGACAGCGGAGGACTTTCTAGGCAAAAGGAATAGCATTAACTAAGGTAGAGAAACACACCTGAACAGAGACAACTGAACAGAGAGAAGAAAAAGTTCCTTAATCCCCCAGAGAATGTAGATGTTGCTAGGAATCAAGATTGGTGGCTCTTCCCAGTGTCTACCCTTTTGTTTTCTTTATCTCCCACAATTCTTTGCAAAGCCTAATATTTTGTCTGATGCAAATCTGTAGTCTAAAATAGCACAACTATTTAAATGTTAGTTGTTCAATACTAACTCATCACATGCAAAATGGAATAGGCATTTACACATTTAAAAAAACCCATACTGGATAGATAACTTCTTTGACAGGTTCTCGGGTTTCCCTGAAAGCAAGCTGTACAAACAACCCTACAGCAGCAGGAAGTTCTCCTTCGATGCTAAGTTTGGATCCGGGCCTGCTTGCATGTGCTGTGTGGAACAGTTGTCGAGGGGTCTGACCATAGGTTTTAATCATGGTTTCTAGTGCTCTTCTCTGAACTGGATCCTCAACTGCTGACACATCCATTCCAAAATATGTCTGAGGGGTAAAAGAAAAGACAAGCAGTACATAAAACAAAACCAAACAGAAAAACATTCACATTAAATTTCCAATGTCGTTTCATTCTTTTAAGTGATGGTTTAATTTTGAACTACTCATGGTCCAAAATTAAAGTGTTTTTAATCCTTTCATCAATCACCACTTACCTCAAAAAAATCAGAAATGATAACCCTGGCTGAGAAATGTTATGTGTGATGTTGGTATTGTAATATTTTTAAAAATGTAATTAGAGATTTGAGTAAAAGGATGCCTTTCCATGTAAAGCTCAGAAAACATCTCATTTTGTTTAATTGTATTGTTCAGACAGATAAGGGGTATAGTGAAGTCAAATGAAGTACAGGTAGACAACCAATGGAGATGTGAACTGGCATTCACTGGAAGATTTTTAATGAAAAAAGTCAGTTCTTTAATATAAAGTGCTATTAAATTTTATTTATTGGTATTATAACCTATTATATTCAATTTATATGTATGTGTTTTAAAGATAAATCAGGACAGGATAAATACTGAGTACAGGTCAAATTCACTTTGAGTATATTCCTCTAGCAGTACAGTCTAACTCCCTTAGCATTTAATAAATATATAATTCATTTACATAAGTAAAGTCTCATATACAATTTTCTTTGGTTTCTAAACAAAATTTTAAAGTAGTTTCAAAAATTAAACGACCTTCAAACATCCACTTTGGAATTAATAGTCATAAAACTTTATATATAAATCCTACCTTTTTTGTGTTTATTTGGCTTACCATGTTCTGAAATTCAAGTAAGGTCTGAGCAAAATTCAGTTTGTTGTGATGTTCCACATTAAGCATTTGATAAATGAGAGTAGTATGATAGATACCACTGAACAGGTAAATTCTATTAGGAAAGCATTTCATATTGGCTCTTTCAGATAACTGATTTTTGGTGAATACCTGAAGCAACTGTATATTTTGTATTGGTTGGATGTTAGTCTACAGTCAGGGAAAATGCCCTTTGAAATTGGAATCAGTTGTATGTTATATTTCAAAATAACATGAATGTTTCATGTGAAGTGCTACATGAATAACTTCAAAGTTCATAGAGAAGAACTGAATGCAGAGATTATGCTTTAAGAAAGTTTCTGACTTCTGTTTCTGGAAGGTAATGTGAGAATTCTTATATGTGTCATCAAAAAAATTCCATCTTAGAGCCAATTTTCCCTGTGGGATTCAATCACTAAAATAATAATGCATTAAAAAAAAACAATCCAAACCTTATTCTCTATGTAAATGTTGGCTTTTTAATACTAAAGAAGTTCAATATTATAAATGTCTTAATTTTTACTCACATTTTAGCCAAGTTTGCTATAAAAATCACGTTAAACTTGTTTCTATTACTTTGGGGAAGGTATGTGTACAGAATGATCTATCTATAATATAAATATTATCTATTATCTATACAATAAAGAAAATGAGTGATACTTATTTTACTAGTCTTTGCTTCTGACGTTAAAACCTGAAGAAATCCTTGGTCAAAATCTAAGTGAACCACAATATCTTTCTTAATTTCTCTCTTTTGGGGATAACTTAAATATTTCAAAGGAACATACTTGACAACTAAAATTAAAAAAAGAGTTAGCTTCTGTGCAACAGAAACAGAAGACACTTACAGCCGGATGGAATACATTGATGGCTTGAACAGAAGACTTGCCCTTTTGCTTATACCCAAATACTAAATCAATCCACTGACAAATGTTCTGAGACACATGGTCAGACTCCAGAGCCTGTCGATGTATGAGGATAAAAAGACGAGGATCATTACGAGCCCATGGGGGAAGGTTGACATGATTAACTCGTTCACCATTCTGGCGGACACCAAAATCAAAACCTAAAAAAAGAAAAGTAAGTTATTTTACACTAATGACATTCATTTATAGGAAGACATATACTATCCAATCCATATCCTCGATGTCAAGAATCTGAAAATCTACTGTATTTCTTCTATTACCTGAAAAAGGCTAAAACAAAGAAGTTATTGGTGAGTAAGAAATATTAAGCACCACCACTGGTCACCGAACTACCTTACACAATGCTATGTGAACAAATGGCATCATAATGTGTTTGGATATCTTGTAGCCTTATCCTTCTACTACTCTGCAATCAAAGAGAACAAAAGTAAAGAGCTGTTACAACAAGGTCACCAGTCAGATTTCCAAATGCAGGAAATAATGAGATAGATGTTCAGTTGTGAAATATACATTGAATCCTGTTTGAGCTCTGATGTATTTCTGAGTTTATTAATGCTATTATCATTTAAAACTTTCTAAAGTTACTCTTTTGATACTGGATAGATTGTTAAGAATCATGGTTTCAGAGAAACATTAAAAGTCTTTCTGAATTTTCTGGTAAAATTTCTGAATTTTCAGGTAAAAGAATATTGCTCAAGTTGCCAACTATCTTCCAGCTTTGCCCCTTTTTCCAGCCCTCTTCAGTGCTCCTGCTACCTTCTCAGGGACCAGGCCAGGCCACCAGCTTCAGGATTCCATTCTTGCCCTTAGCAGCTTCTTTAGCTTGCCTGACTCATATTATCACCTCCTATCTCCATCCTAGTCTCCTTGGGGCACATGTGTGCTTCCTGTTCCTGAGTGCTGTGAGGTGGTCTCTCAGGATGCGATATCACCACTTGCCATAAAGATGGACCTTAAAGGAGAACCTTCAACACTCTAATCACATGCCTTCCTCAATGGATCTCTCTTCAGTCAATCATGCTCTGCCTGAGGTCATTCCTCAATGGAATGATTTATTCCCTTATCCTCGCCTCATTCCAGTGTTTCTGAATCCTGGACTGGCTGTGTATAAACCTTGTTCCTTACCCTAATTGCTCAGTCTCTTACTCTCATCCCCCTCAAGCCTACCCTATGATGTCTAACTCATTCCACTGTGCTCTCTGAAATGCCTTCTCAAGAATTAATAAACTTCCTTTCATCTTAAACTTTTTCCTTCCTCACTTCTTCCACCTTCTGGCCTTTCCTAAGAATTGGCCCTTGGCCACCCTTTCCTGTACTACTTGCACTTTTCATTTATACCTCCTTCCACTCCTCAAATCAATAGTCACGGTAGAGGAGTCAATATTCCTTGTTCCTCCTACAGCCACTTCCATACCCTCCCATTATTACCATTGCTTAGTAACCTCTCTTCCTCTGAGGATCATTTAATAAAAATTCATCACCAATCCAGATCCTGGTAACTATCAGCTATGAAGTCCCAAACATTCTCTCTCCTTTCTCAATGAGTTAATTGCCTAGCTCACAAATTTCCTTTCCATCACAACTCTGTTCCTCATACTAGAGGACTCTAATATATCTATCAATATTCCCTTAGATACCCTAGCTTCTCAGTTCTTCATTTTAGATGATCCACGCTTCCACTTGACCTCCACTATCCATGGAGATGGTTATATCCTTGATCTTGTCATTACCCATAAGTGCTCCACTGCCATGTTCATGAATTTAAAACTCCTTTATCTGATCATAAAATTTTATCATTCCATACCCCTAGATCTATTATTTATCTTTGTCATGACTCCCATCCCTTCCATTACTTAGGTCTTTTGCAGGCCAATAACTCTTATTATAATGGTTACACTCTATTCTCCTCTCTATCCCAACCCCTTGGTGAACCAGTGTAACTCTATACTATCCTCTACTTTTAAATCCTTTTCCCATTTGTCATCTAGCCAATCACAATTTGCCAACACCTAACCTGGGAATACTCTCATAAAAATATCAATTTAAAATTATTTGATACCTTACCTTCTCGGTTAACCAAGAACTCAGGTAGATAGAAAAACTCTGGGATTAGTTCTTTTACATCAGTCATGGATTCAAAAGATGAGAGACGCCAAGTTGTATTTGTAGAATGAAAGGTCCTGTCTGGTATATCAAAACTTTGGTCTACAAAGTAAATTAAAGTAATTTAGTTACAATTACAAAGTATTGTTTCCACTGGTAGGCCATTTTTAATGAATATTGTTTTATTACTTCAAATGATTAAAGAAAAATACATTCCTCTAGCTCAGTCAGCAGTTTAAAAAAAAAGGGTGATTAATTTCTCAGCATCAAATATATCATATCTTTGGAAATGTTTTAAGATAAATGGCACTTTGGGAGCCCTATGTTAATTAGTTTTTAACCTCTATCATGCTGTTTTTATAATGAAAAATAAAATGAAAATCAAAAACTGTAATTAGGTGAAATCCTGATTTTTTTATTTCCATTTTGAAACAATGGACACTATCCACTGTTGGATGTATTCGTTTTGAAAATTCAAACTTTTAGGCTTTACAGAATAAAATTGCTCACAATTTAAAACCCCAAATTCTATATAGTCACATATTTGTTTCATCCTGGTTGTTGATGATAGCCAAGAATTTTAGTTTCTTCTAAGACAACTTTTACTCAGGAAAAAAAAAATCTATCAAAATTTTAGTTACTATAATAATCATGGGCAGCATCTCAAAGAAGCAATGATGTTAGCTCTGACAAAAAAATTCCACAATCTATTAGATTCCTAAATATACTAATTTGGCTTGCTAAGTTTCAATTTATTAATTTTTTATAATGAAACTGACTTCTTGAACACAGTTTATTTAAAGTGCATCCTATTAAATGCTAGCAGCCTGGTGGCCCAGTAGATAGAACGCTGGGCCTGAAGTCAAGATAAGACCCATCTTCCTGAGTTCAAATCTGGCCTCTGACACTTATTAGCTGTGAGACCTTGGGCAAGTCACTTAACCCTGCTTGCCTTAGTTTGCTCTTGTGTAAAATGAGTTGGAGAAGGAAATGGCACACCACTGCAGTATCCCTGCCAAGAAAACCCCATATGAGGTCATGAAGAGTCAGACACTGCTGAAAATGAATGAATAACTATTAAATGAAATAAACTAAATAGAAGGGAGTTTAATTTTCTATTACCTAGCAGAATTTTAAAAATCTATTTTGGCTACCTTTTAACAATCTCCCTTGTTGACTTATTTAATAAGGATCTGTAACTCAGATGAAGCTGATAAGAAAAAAGGTTTAATACTTCCATCTTTTCCCTCAGCTATTAGGTAAAAGCCTTTTAAACAAATACATTTGAATGTGGGACATAAAAGCTATCATAATATATTGCAAGGGCTATTTGTTCCATGGAAGAGGTATTCAACTTATAAATAGTTCTAAATACTAAAACTAGAATCAGTGACAGGAAGTTAAAGGGAGATTTTTTTTTTTTAACAAGGACAAATTTTCTAATAAGATCTGTCCAAATTACTGAATGGGCTGCCTGTCTGTAGGGTAATAATAATGTCTTATAGGACGGTGTGATTTAGAATTGGAAGGGACCTCAGAAATCATCTAACCTAACCATATCTTTTTCTACAGATAAAGTTACTAAGGCTTGGAGGGTTAAAGTGACCTGCTCAAAGTTATACCATACTACTAAGTAGTACAGCCTCAAAATGATGAGTCCTTTGACTTCATATCCATTCTTTCCACTATATTATATGTATATGAGAAGTCAGAAAACCACAACCTGTCAGTGATGTTGTCAATTATATTATTGCCCTGGGTGAGACGTTGCATGACCTCTGAGGTCTCTTTCTTGCATGACCTCTGAGGTCTCTTTCAACTGCAAGATTCTATGATTTTTCTGTCATTTTGGTGGATAAAAATTAATGATATAATTTTTTGTCAAACCAACCGGTTTACACAAATGCCTAGAAACTATTTTAAATTTGTGTTTCATTTTAACCTTGTTCTTGGGGGTTGTTGATGTGCAAAACCACTTTTGGTTTTACAATACTGGCCTTCCTCACCCTCAAACTCATTTTGGATGGGTTTCAAGATGAACGCATGTTCTGAATTCTGCTTTATACTTAACAGTGTTATAAATGTTGTTCCAGAAGAACTGTCGCAGAATTATAATTCTAAGAAAGTATATTTAATTTTATTAAACAACCCCTCCCCCCCCGGAGTCTACACCACTTCTAAGCCAGCTTCTAGATGCAGGCCTAAAGAGCCAACAGAAACATCCTACTCCAAAATTCCTTATTATGGTGTAAAGGTAAGCTTGAATTCTCAAAGGCCATGCTAATACAGTGAAAGTTCTGGTACTTTTTAGAAACTTTTGCAACATGGTGGAACCTGCCAAAACTTGCACTCTTTCAGTAAAGCAAGAGTGGTTGAGAGGTGATCCCAGATTTACAAAGGATTTGTTATCAGAGGGCAGGTTCTAGAAAGTTCTACCATGTTATAAAGGTTAGTTGGTTGACTACTGGGTGATGAGTTCTTTAGTTATGGCAACTTATAAAATAAAAGAAAATATTAAGACTGGCTTCTGTTCTGTATAGATTCTACTTCCTTGGAGTATTAGCAGAGAGGTGGAAAAGGGGGCAGAGTGTACTCAGAATCAGTTTTTAGACTATGTATAAACATTAATTTAACTGTTGGTACTCTAAATTTAAGATTTTTGTTTAATATCCAACAACTTAATATATAACTGGAGAAAATGAACCAGATTAATATGGATATTTTCACTACAAATGAAAACATGATATAAGGAATTTTCAGCTAAATGAAATAATTACATTTTTCTTGGAGAAAGAAATAAAAGAGATGGTTTTACCAAGAGTACAAGTTCAAAAAAGAAGTATCATTTAGATTTCTTTAGCAATATTCCTGATAAAATATAAGGAAAAAGACCAGTCTGAAGATAACTTGCTTATGCACCAACATTTGTTACAGCGAATGAAGAGGTAGAGAAATTCTACAAAGAACTGAAAAATTCCAACCAAGTCAACATATACATGGACAGTTAGTGACTTCAGAGTGAAGTAAGGTAAAGGGGAAAATAATAAAAGATGGGTTGGAAAATTTGATTAAGAAATGAAAAAAGCCAAAGGCTTGGTTCAAAGAAGATTCATAACTGTGTTCACTTAATACTTTCTTCAAGAAGAGTGTGAGACATGGTAGGCACTGAACAAAATTACAAAAATTATATTTCCTTTGAATAGGCAGAAGTGACAATGCTGTGAAAGTCACTTTGGAACCAGTTGTTTCAGAACATTCAGATGATCAGCTCATTAGAGCAAATATTAATATCAATGCAAGATGAGATAAAAGGATAAAAATGATAAAGGATAAAGATGGCACTGTATAATATCATAATAGCTTCAATCCAAATCATTCAGGCAAGCTATTAACTAAACAAGGAAAAAAAAAAGGGAAATGGATTAAGGAAAAACCATTGACTTTATGATCATTTCCTTCAGAAGTTTAACTGATAGAAAGTAAAAAAAAAGAAATAGCCTTATCCAAAAAAAAATGTTCTTCTAATTTGGAATTATATTCAAAAAGTCACTAAGCTGTGCATACTCTCTGACTCAGTGACTTCACTATTACAATTTCAAAGAAACTGAAGACAGAGGAAAAAGACCCATAAGCACAAAAGTATTGACAGCAGAACTTTTGAATTATAGGAAAACTCTAGAAACAAAATGGGGTGCCCATCTATTGAAGAACAGGTAAACGAGAGATAGAGGTGTATTACTATACCATAAAAATGCTGACTATGAAGGATTCAAAGAAACTTGAGAACTGCATGAAATGAAATGATACAGAGTAAAATAACAAAAACCAGGAGAACAATGTACAGGTGACCATAATAACATAAAGGAAAACAACTCTGAAAAAAATTCAGAACTGAAGAATACAGTGACCAATCAAGACTTTCGAAGACTGATACTTAAGTAAGCCTATTACATCTTGGAAGACAGATGATGCAGTAGAGGTTCAGAATGAGACATATTTTCAGACATGGCCAAAGTATTGATTTATCTTGCTGAAATAATTATTAGTCATAAGGCAGGAGACTTTTATTGAAGAGAAAGAGTTAGTGAGTAGTCACAGAGATGCAAAAAAAAAAAAAAAGATCATAAATAAGATGTAAACAAAAAACACCCTAAAACAAACAAAGAAATTCAATAAGGGACAGAAACAAACAGGACGATTTTGTTACTACTTTGTTAAATATACATGTTAAAAATATCTGCACAACAGTTCACTGTCACATTCAATTCCCTTTTCTTCTTCTTTATAAACTGAAATGTTTATGTTTGTTGATGACTGTCAAGTTAAAACTTTAAAAAAATACATGTTCTCTTTGACAAGCAGAAAGATACTGAGGCAACATCAGTTTAGAATATAAACTAATTTGCAAAACATTATGAATAAAGAGGGTAGAAGATTAAGAATATCATTGTCTTGTAAAACACTGGGCTGGGGCAGCTAGGTGGCGCAGTGGATAGAGATCCTGGTGCCTTGGGTCAGGAGGGCCTGAGCTCAAATCTGGCCCTCAGACACTTGACACTTACTAGCTGTGTGACCCTAGGCACGTCACTTAACCCCAACTGCCTCACCAACAAAAAAACAATAATAATAATAATAAAAATAAAACACTGGGCTATGGAAAAGGTAAAAGTTTACTAAAAGCTTTCAGATCATGCCAAGTACATTTATAGAAACTGGTAGAAAAAAAAGGATGAAAAATTTATGCCAGTGTTTCTGTAGTAACCTGTTATCATTAGTGCCAATGTGCGATCTACATCTGAACTTAACTCCATATCCAATGTAAAATATGAGGCAGTAAAAATGCCATTTAAAAAATGAAGCTAGGAGATCAGCTAGAACAGACTAAGCATACATGGAAGAAGCTCATGTTTGAGAAGATGTAGTTTTGAAGTCACATTTTTCAAGACATTTGAATGAGGAGAAAATATCCCCTAAAAGGGGGGGAAATCACGCACTGTATTAAAACCAATACAAAGAGATCTAAAAGACAACAGTAACTACTGACTTTCTTTTCCTATCTCTATCAAATCTTTATATAAGTGATTCACATATATATTAAGGGTATTTGATGAAAAAATGAAAAAAGAATAAGCTTTCCCAAGTGATTTTCCATAGCAGACCATTTATTCTTTGTTATACAACTAATTCAAAGTTGTAGAGAACACAAAATTCCACTTATTGCATCTTAATTATAAGAAAGCATTTGAGTAGGTATGGCAAAATATAGCCTTATATTTATATAAATTTATAGCCTACTTAATTCATAGCCTACAAAATTTATAGCCAATTTCCTCCTTCAGCAAAGTGTCTCACATGCATGAGTTGAGATTACACCTTGTAGGTTTTAAGATCATTCCTTGACAAATAAAACTACAGATAACTTTTTTCAATGATTTTTAATATCAATCAAGGCATAAAAAATAAGGAGATATGTTCAAAGGTATACACTGCTGCCAAAGGAACAGTAGATTTGGAGGCAGATGACCTGGGTTTGAATCCCAGGGGGTCACTCACACCTGTTTGACACTGGGAAACTCATTCAACTTCTCTGGCCATGAGTTTTCTTCTCTATAAAATGAAAGAATTGGATTAAATAACCTCTAAGGTTCCCTCGAGTTCTCAATCTATAATCATATGCCCAGTCAGTCAACAATAACATAGCAATCCTGAAAATCAAAGAAGAGATTAACAAAATTGAAAGCAAGGAAAAAACCCCCATTGAATTAATAAATAAAACTATAAGTTTTTTTTTGGGGGGGGGGAGAAAACAACCATTAGCTAATTTGATTTTTAAAAAAAATCTTTCTTGCTGCTTACATTTTTCTTTGACTGGAAATTACCAGTGCCAAATTACCAATGCCAAAAATGAAAAAGGTAAATTCACAAGCAATGAAGAAATAAGAGAAATAATGAGGAGCTATTTTGTCCAATTATATGCCAACAAAACTGACAAACTAAATGAAATTGATTAATATATACACAAATATAAAATGCCCAGATTAAAAGAACTAGAAGTAGAGGATTAAAGACCAAAATTCCTAATCAATGTTGATGTTAAAATTCCTAAACAAAATAATTACCAATGAGACTATTACATATTACAAAGATTATATACTATGACCAAGCTTTATTTATACTAGGAATACTGGGCTAGTTCAGCATCAGGGAAATCATAAACATAATTAGTCATATTAATAGCTACAATAACAAAATTATTTTATTATATCAATAGATATGGAAAAAACTTTTGACAACATACAATACCAATTCCTGTTAATATAGGAATCAATGGAGCCTTCCTTAATGTGATAAATAGTATTCCTTTAAAACCAAGAGCTAGCATTACCTGTAATGAGGATAAACTAGACGTCTTTCCATTAATATCAGGGGTAAAGTAAGGGTGTCCATTATCACCTTTACTATTCACTATAGTGTTGGAAATGCTAGCTATAGTAGTAAGACAAGAATAAGAAATTGAGGGAATAATCATAAGCAAAGAGGAACAAAATCTTTTTTTTGCATATGATGTGATGGTTTAGTTAAGAAAACTCTAGAAAGTTAACTAAAAAACTAACCAAAACAATAAAAAACATCAGCAAACTTGCAGGCTATAAAATAAAATGACATAAATTTTCAGTATTTTGGTATATTACCAACAAAACTTACAGACTGGAAAGCAGTCTGGTTGAAACTAGATATATATCGACATCTTACACCACTGATTATACCATCCAGGAAATTGTAAATTCAGAAAAGTAAATGGGATGGCATAGTGAGAGCTTTTGAATAAAGTGTACCTATTATCTGTTAATCATGGGTTTAGCTTACTCAAAAAGAGCCAAGAGAGGTAAAAGGTGCTAGGCACCATTGTATTTTAAAAAGGTACACTTGCATGAGGGAATAAAGGAAACCAAAGAGAAGCACTGTAATAATTTTAAGAAGAGTGTTAGGAATATTCAAGTTCAGAATGAATTGAAACTAAGTGAGGAGAGCTAAGGATAACAAAAAAGCTTATTTTTTGTCCTTCATTCTTCTTTTTGTTATTTTGAAGAAGAGGTTCAAAAAAGTAGTAAACCACTCACTGGGATAAAGGCAATGACGGCAATGGATGACAGAGAGCAGGCAGAATTGCTCAATTTTGAATTTTCTTCTGTTTTCTCTAGCATACAGAATAAGCTTTCCACTGGAAACAGCACAACAAAAATGACTAACAAGCAGTTCATATCTGAGATAGGGAGATAGTAAGACATATCAAGTTGTTGCCCTCAATAAGGTTGTTACCTGTCCAGATGAACTACATACATCTATGCATGTTGAAATCTGGCAGATGTGACTGTTGATATATTGTCAGTAGTATCTGAAAGACTGTGAAGAATGGGAAAGGTACCACAGGACTGAAGAGAAACAAACATCCCAATGTTCAAAAAAGTTAAAGATAGAATCTGAAAACTAAACTAAATTAACTAAACTAAACTAAATTGGTAGATCAGGGGAATGTTATATGTATAGTTTACCTTTATTTTAGCAAGCATCTGATAATGATGCTCATGCTAGTCTTATGGAAAATATGAAGATGTGGATAAAATAGTACAGTTAGATGGATTTTAAACTGAGTTAATGATCAGGCCCAAAGAATGGTCATTCCTTGATGGTGTCATATTGGCAGGTCTTCAGTACAGTGCTCTTGGACTCTGGGGTTGGTCTTGTGCTGTATGACATTTTTATCAGTGGCTTTGTTAAATGTATAGATATAGATATTTGCTTTTCAAATTTGCAGATGACACAGAATTGGATGGGATAGCTAGTATCCTAGATGACAGCCAGGATTAAAAAATATTTTTGACACGCTATAATACTGGAGAAAATCTATTAAGATAATCAGACATATATAAAAGAGCAATGGGTTGTCTTGGGAGGTGGCATCTTAAAGTAGATGAAGGGCTATCATGTAGAATAGTGATTAGATTTGTTCTATATGCTACCTTGAGGGCAGAACCAGGAGCAAAGGGCTGAAAATATAAAAAGATAAATTTAGGCTTCATGTCAGGAAAAAGCCTAATGATTAAATCTGTCCAAAAGTATGAGGGCCACCCTGGTGGATTCCCCTTCACTAGAGATCTTCAAAGAAAGGTGGAATGACCACTTGTTAAGCACATTACATTGTAAACAGTTCCTGGGTATGGGTTCAAATAGATGATTGGCTGAAGTGCCTTCCAAATTTAAATTGGGTGACCTGGGTATGTTATAGAAACGATTCTTAGAAATAGGGAGGACTAGACTAAGAGTTTTTAACCCTTTTTTGTGTCATGGACCCCTCTTTGGCACTCTGTTGAAGCCTATAGATTCTTTTGCAGAATAATGTTTTTAAATATAAAATGAAATACATAAAAGAATTAAGAAGAAAACTAATTACATTGAAACACAATTATCAAAATATTTTAAAAAACCCAACAAATTCCTAGATCCCAGGTTTAGAATTCCTAAACTAGGTAAGTCAACAAGGAAGCAAATCAGTAAACTTAAGTTTACACAAAAATAAGTGCTAAGCACTGGGGATACAAAGAAAGGTAAAATAAGACAAAATGAAACAAACAAACAAACAAAAAATACCCCAAACCAAAAAGAAACAAAGAATTTCTTTTCTCGAGAAACTTAGTCTAATGGGGGAGACAACATGTAGACAACTAAATAATTTATATACAGGGTAAACTGGAGCTAATCATTAGAGGGAAAGCTCTAACTTAAGATGGATCCAGAAAGGTTTCTTTTAGAAGGAAATATTTTAGCTATGTCTTGAGGAAAACTAGGTAAGGTAGGAGATGAAGATGAGGTGGGAGGGAATTTCAGACTTGGGAGACAGCCAGTGAAAGTGGAAGGAGTCATGAGATGGGAGTGTTGTGTATAAGCAATAACAAGGAGACCAGTGTCACTGGATTGCAGAGTACATGGCAGGGAGTGAGCTATAGGAAGACTGGAAAGGTAGAAAGGGGCCAGGTTATGTCAAGTCAAACAGGATTTTTATATTTGATCTTGGAGGTAATAGGGAGCCACTGGAATTTATTGAATGGGGATAACATGGTGAGACCAGCATTTTAGGTATAGCAATTTGACCACTGAGTGGTAGTTGGACTGAATTGAGGAGAGACTTGAGACATGGAAACTAACCAGTGAAGGGGTTAAGGTAGGAGGCAATGAGGGTACATAACAGGATGGTGGCAGTGTCAAAAGAGAGAAGTAGGCATATATGAGAGATGCTACAAAGGTAGAATTGGCAGGACTTGGCAACTGATTGGATAGGAATAATGAGTAAAGAATTGAAGAAGACACCTAGGTTAGAAACCTGTATAATTGGAAGGATGGTGGTACCCTAAGCAGTTAATAGGAATCCTAGGGGCAAACAAAATGAGTTGTTTTTGACATGCTGAGTTTAAGATGCCTACAGCACAACCAGTGTGAGATGCCCAAGACATAGCTGGAGATATAAAGGTAGGTCAGTGGAGAATTTGGGGTTTGAGAAACAGATCTGAGAATCATTAGCATAGAGGTGATAATTCAATACATAGGAACTGATGAAATTACTAAGTAAAATAGTAGAGAGGAAGAGGAGAAAAGGGGCTAGGAAAAAGCTTTGGAGTTAATCACGGTTAGTAGGTATGACCTGGATAAAGATGATAAAGTAGTCAGACAGGTAAGATAAAAACCAGGAGAGAACATTGTCATGAAAATCTAGAGAGAAGAGCTTATCAAGGAGAAAGAGGGTGATTGACAGTGTTTATGGATGCACAGAGGTAAAGAAGGACGATGATTAAGAAAAGGTCATTAGACTTAGAAGTTAAGTGATCACTGGTAACTTTGGAGAGAGCAATTTCAGTTGAATGGTGAGAAGGAGGCTGGACTGCAGAGAAGAAGAGAGTGAGAGGAAAGTAAATATAGGCCCTTATTGAATATGTCCATTTCAAGGAGTTTAATCACAAGAGGAAGGAAAGATTTAGTATGAGAGCTAGATCAATGGATTAAGCAAAAGGTTTTAAGGATGGGGGGAGACATAGGCACGTTTGTCAGCAGTAGGGAGGCAACAAGTAGACAGGGAGAGACTGAAAATTAGTGACAGTAAGGATGACAGATATGGCAATAGGCTGGAGAAGTCAGGATAGAATGGGATCACTTATTAATGTAGAGGCGGTTTGTCTTGGCAAAAAGGGCCACTTCTTCATGTGAAATAGGGACAGTGGAAGAAAACATGTGAGTGATATAAGATGAAGAGGGAAAATGAGAGTTCTCAGCAAATAGCATTATTTTTTTTTTTAGTGAATTATAAGACAAGGTTCTCGGATGAGCGCTGGGGGAGAGGTTTGAGGAAGGATAACAAGGTTTGAAAAACCCATTGTACTGAGTGGATAGTGAGTGAATTAGGGAAGTGTCAAAGGATTGCTTTGTTGCAGCAAGGGTCCAATTGAGATTACATAACATAAAACTGTAGTGAAGCTGGTCAGCCCAGTTTTGTGATTTTCTCCAGTTTCATTCAGCAGCAAATGAGTAGGAACAAAGGCAGGAGGACTCCAAGTCTGACACTTGGCAAGGCAAGATCAGCAAACTTCTAAGAGGGCAAAGGACCCAAGAGAAGAGGCCAGTGTAGAGGTTCTCCACGGGTTAAAGAAGGAAATGGGAGGAGAATGTAGCCAATATTGGGGTGATGGCCTGAGAAGGATGGAGGGATTGAAGGACATAGTGAGAAGAAGAAAAAGCTTAGGGGTTGCAAAACATAGGGAGAGGCGGAATGACAATATCCAATTATGATCAGATATGGGAATTTCAAAGTTCATAAGCATGAAGTACAACACTTGTAAGTAATGGCAATATCAAGGGTATGACCATCTTTGTCCATAGCTGAGGCAAAGTGGTAGAGTATGTCATGGGAAATGAGTAACTGAAGAACTGGGAAGTTAAACTGTTTGAGGAGAAATCAATATGTATGCTGAGAGTATCAATATGTATGTCCAAGTATGAGGGCAGGAGTTGGGGAGAAAGAAAGATTATGAGCCAGGCACTAACCTTACTGGGGAAACAAGGAGAGTGACCTGGAAGTTGAACAACCAGTACATAGCTATATTTACAGATGGCTGCTGAGGTCCCTTCCAAAGCTGAAATTCTCTGCTTTTGAGATGGACGATTCAAGCTCTACATTGTGACTTATGGAATGTTAAAAGATCTAGAGAAGGCATCCAGTGCACTGCGGTGATACTCTCTGGATTCATGATAACATGTAGACAAAAATCACACAATATGTGAAAGAGGCTATATGTGACAATCTACAGAAATGGAGGGAACTCTTATAGTAATAAGACAGATTTTCTGGAAGAATAAAGAAATTAGATTTCTTCACTCTAGAAACATGAAGGCTAACAGAGAGTATTATCAAATATTATAAAATCACAAAATAACATTTAACACTACTAAAGGCACACCATAATTCTGAAGGAGGTCAGTAAACATATTAATATCTTTTGTGTTAATGGTATTGCTACAACCTAAACACTTTTTAAAAACAGTAACCAAAAAAATTACCTTGATAGGCTAAAAACATTTTTGTAAAAGGAGGCATTCTAACCAAGAAGTGAAGCACCGTTCCACTGTTTGAATAATGTGACCCATAGTGGTAAGGTTGGACAGGAGGCATGGGGTCATCTTCTCGAGCCCCTTTGCGATATTCCTCTTCCAGATACTAAGATCAAAAGAAAAGAAGTCAGAAGGTGTGGCATGAATGCTGCCTCTGGGCAAAAAAGTAGGAAGGGTGTGTGTGTGTGTGTGTGTGTGTGTGTGTGTGTGTGTGTGTATATGCACATGCACTGTGACCCTTTAGAGCTCTTCTTAGCTCACCCTCCCCAGATGCCCACTGATTACCCCAGGAGGTCTTGGGTTCCCATTTCCAAGTAACTTCCATGTTCTGCCTTTCTCTGGCTCTTCTTCTCTCAAAACTTAACTGTTCTGCATTCTTTCTGCTCTTCCCTGCTTTCCTTTATAGAGGGAAGAAACTGAACTTCCACCTCACTCCACTCTCCATATGTAGCTCTGCCTCATTTTAACTCCATAGAGTAAGATGTCCCTGTGTTGGGACCCCCAAGTATCCCATCTCTACACTTTACAGTTTCCTTTTGTGCTGTCTTTCCCCACTAGATTTTAAGTGCTTTGAGAACAGGAACTGTATTTTCTTTCTTTCTTTTTAAACTTAATTTTATTCCCAGGGCTTAACACAGTGCCTGAGACATGGTAGGTGCTTAATAAATGGTTACTGAATTGAAGTAGTACTAGAAAGCAATCTAATTAATTTATCCCTTCTAGGGGACTAATTATTTGTAACGTAATGTGTTAACCCTCACAGAGACATCACATCATTAGTGTAATGTATCATGTGATTAAAGGGATATTTTCAGAAATACATACACATATACACACACACACACATTTAAGTAAATGCACATAATATATACACACATAAATACTTTCCCTAGTTTTCTTATGTATCTGCAACATATTACAGTCACATTGTGATTTGAAGAATGGATAGTAATTTGTTCTTACTGTTTTCTCCTCCTGTAGGTATGGCATTTTTCTTAGTATTTAATTCCTTTCACTTGTCTCACATCCTGTGGATAGTTCTAGCCTATCTCTAATAATAAAACCAAGCAGATTGACTGTAAACTGAAAAGAGGCTGCCTCTCCCATGGCTCTGCTTGACCCTGGAAGATGCAAACAGTGGCCACATGAGAACAGAGTATTACTGCCTTAGCCATTCATATACAGATGCAACAATGAGATGCAATAGTTGGCCTAAGATTTTTTTTTAGAATTCCTAGTAAAATCATTCCTCTGAGACCATAATACCCTAATTTTAAAATTTCATTATGGCAAATCTCCATACAATGTGTCATAATAGGCTATGACTAAACATACAAAGTGTGTGTCCAGAAATATGGAGGATGATGTTTCAGGTTACCATAATGCATGCATACTCACGCACACACATACACACACACATATATATAATCATATATAAAAATATCTATCTATATTAAACACATAAATACATATATAGTACACATATACAATATGTGTGTATATATATTATTACATTAAATAATTTTGAGGACCATAAATAACAAGGCAGTTCATTATCTGTTTCTCCCTAATTTCCTTGGTGAATTTCAGAGATTAGAGTGACTCATACATAGGTTAGGTCTAACAATTATGCCACAACATTCAGCTGATGTTACAATAAATTTATCTCCTTCACTGTGTATTTTTTGATAAGTGAAATATTTCAATTCAACATAGAACATTTACAGAAGCCTGATGAAATTAGAAGATAAACACCTGCACATAAAATTAATTTAAATGCTTAAGTCTGTAACACATTATATTTCTCAAATTAGAGAAGAAAGACATTTATAAATTGTAATGTAATTTCACACCAAAGGCTCACCTTGTAGGTGTCCACGTAACGATCTTCTTTTTCTTTATACTGTACAGCTATAGGTTTGGACAAATTTCTATAATGAGAAGAATGGAGAAAATAATTTGAATACTTTTAAATTATCCATTAACTTCCCACAGTACCCTGGCCATAGTTAATTCTCAAGAAATACTCTGGAAGAAAGAAAAGTTTGTCTTGTCTATTATTTAGACATAGTATCAAAGGCTCTTAGCGGTAGAACTAATTTATGCAATATATCAATTTATTTTCTCCAAATAAAATTATTTTAGAAAATATGGAGCACTGACAACTCTAGTCAGTAATCCCTAATGCTTTCTTTTGATAAAGCTGCTTTCTGACTTTTGTAGAATGCCCCCTGGCAGTGAAGACTTTCATGATTACTTCAGTCTACACTTTCAAATTTATTTTGCTTCTACTGTTTATTCCAATCAATTAGCACTTAATTATATGTGGATTTATTTTCTGGTTATATTCAGTATAATTTAGTACTTTTAAAAAATCAGTATATGGGGGCCATCTCTAGTTGTCCTGATCTGTATCTTGACACTGGGCCCAGATGGCTCTGGAGGAGAAAGTAAAGCTGGTGACTTTGCACAGCCCTCCTTCACATAAATCCAATTCACTTGCAACTCATGGCATCACCTTTCTGATACCATGGTCCTCGAGAACAAAGGACAAACCTATGAGTAAGACAAGCTGCCCCATTGGGGACTCAACTTGCCACTTCCAGTTGGGCACCACAGCTCCTTCTTTCTCCCTCTCTTCTCTTTTCCTCCTTCCTCTCCCTCTGACCACCTAGGGTATAATACCCTTACTTGATGGTACTCTGCCCAAAAGAATGTAAATGTTGATCTCTGAAACCTCACAAGGTATCTGGGGGCTTATGAGCTAGATTTCTTTCATAAGAACCTTGCCTTAAACGCCTCTGGCTCTCACCGACAGGCCAACAACAGGTCCCAGTCCCAGCCCCAGCCCCACCTGGTCACTGTTTGGGCCCTGAAGGCTCAGAGTAAATGTAAATAGCAACTGTTTCTTTTTTGGCCAGAAACCTTGAGGGTCTTTCCCTCCCAGACTGGGGTTTTTTGTTTTTTTTTTTTGACTAGGTAAAAGAGGCCATTCTTTGCCTCAGTCAAACTGAAAGACCTCAGCTTAAAAAGGCCAAGATCTCCCACTGCATCCAGGGCCATCTCCAGTTGTCCTGATCTATATCTTGCCACTGGGCCCAGCTGGCTCCGGAGGAGAAAGTGAGGCTGGTGACTTTGCATAGCGCCCCCCTCACTTAAATCCAATTCACTTGAAAGTCAGGGCATCACCTTCCTGATGCCATGGTCCTCTTTGAGAATGAAGTTACAAACAACAACAACAGCAGCAGCCTAACTAGACTGATTATCAGTTCCATGTAGTTTGGGGCCATGTCTTGACCTGTTCTGTATTCTAGATACATATCTAGATACTAGATAGATATTCTAGGAAATAATTGTTTGTTTGTATCTATATTGTGATAATGCTTCGATAACATTTTAATACGTGCATGAAGAAGAGAAGGAAACTAAAGTCTATGATTGAGAAATGTGGGTATTACTTGGGAGGAAGAAGTGGAAGAAAAGAAAACGAATGAAGGGAATGATTTTTAAAATTTTTACCATAAACCTATTTCTAATCTTTCTTAATAATCTACTTTAATAAAATACTCTAATAGAGTACTTTACCTCATCAAAGAACATAAACTCTTTCACTTTTACAAATAGTTTAAACACCTGGACAAAATACATATATGGTTCAAATCTATATGATTAAAACTATAAAAAATTAAAATAATCACATATTTAGAGCTTAAAGGGACCTCAGAGAACACTGTTAGTCCAAACCCCTCATCTTAGAGACAAGGACACTGTGGCACAAAGATTTTATGTGACTTTTTTAAGTGACAAAGAGTTTTAAGTGACCTAGAGGCAGTTCAGGGTAGTGGATGGTGCTGGACTTGGTAATACAGTTCTACTTCTGATACTTAGCAGTTGTGTAACCCTGTGCAAGTTGTTTTACTTGAACCTCACTTATACAACGAAAGGTTTGGCTTCTATGACCTAGGAGACAATGTCACATAGGTAGCAAGATACGGGGCTGGGGTTCCAACTTAGGTCCTTTGATTTCAAATTCAGTGTTCTCCCTCTGTTAGAGCTGAGCAGATGGAGTGAACAGGGACGGGGCAAGTAATGGCACAGGGCCAAAGATAAAAGTCTAAGTGTGCTTGATGGCTTAAAGAAAACTGTGGTGACTACTTTTCCATTCTCTTGGCTACCCAAAGGGTAGCTATGGATATATTCTGAGGAATGACTACTAGCTATCTGAGTTAGACTAGAACAGGGAGAATAAAAACAAGCAGATACTTGTCAAATAAGGGACAGAAGAACCAAGGCACTCTACTGAGGAGATAAAACTCATATGCAAGTAAATATAAAATTTATTTTATATTTATAAAATAAATACGAAGTAAAAGTAATGTATAAATAAAATATTTCATTTTTACATAAGCATAAAATATACACAAAATATAATATATACACTTTTATATGTGTATATATATTCACATATACTTGTACATAAAAATATATATATACAAAGAGTAATTTCAATAGAAAGTGGGCCAATAATAGAATGATGGCAGCATGGATGGGGCAGAGAGAATCTGTAAAGGTTTTGTATAGGAAGTGATAAAATAACCTGTACTATAGAAGGTAAAATACCTACAGTCAATTTTTTTAAAAATGGTACTAAAACTCTCTTTACTCCCTTTTACCTAAATACAGCTACTCACCTGTATACAGAAGGTTCATTTAGGTCAAGTGTTTCACTAATATAGTCAGAAAGTATGAATGGAAAAACTGGATACTGCATAAGGTCATTGAAGGATCGACCAGCATGTTTGTTTAGGTGGGTCAAATATTCAAAGTTAGTAATTTGTCCTGTGTACCATAGGTTTGTCAAAGCCGAGATATTCCCATATTCCAAAAGATTAGGGAGGTTGTTTGTAAGTATATTGTGGTATACATCATCGCGAATCTATAACAGACAAAAAGGTGGGAAGAAATTTTAGTTTTTAGCTTGGTTTGGTTAGGTAGTGTGTATGTCTAGATTAAAAATTTTACACATTTCCAATGAAAAATGCTTTTAATTATTTTAAGTTCTAAAGTTATGTGACAAGTGGTGAAAACAGCACTGACTAGATTGTGCACAGAAGATGAATTCAAGTTAGCTTTTAAAAAAATTTGGGGCACATCACTTAACTTTTCTATGCTTAGGTTTCTTCATCTATAAGATGGGGACTTAGTAAGGAGTTAAGCAAAGTGTTTTCAGAAAAGTATAAAGCATGCTATAAATGTCAATTATTATTTTTTAACATCAATGACAATTTCATCTTGCTATCTTCCTATATCATGTACTCAATTTTTAAATGTTTTGGAGTAATAGTGGCAAAGCCCTCAATTCTCATGTTATAGTGTTAAGACTGAAAGGATATGATTATTTTTACTTAAAATGAATTTTGAGATTACAAGATATTGAATGAGTTTATAAATTTATATATATATCTTTTTAGCATAAATTAAATAATAACAGAGAAGACCAGATAACTTACTCAGTTTCTTCATTTTGTCTCTATCCACTTGGGCCACTTAGCTGTTTCCAAACATTAAACAGATTCTCCCAAAGAAATAGCTTACTACTTTCACATTCACTGGAACTACTTTACAGCACCCCCCACCCCTCACATATACAAACAAAAAAATCCCCCACATAGTTTAATATCTAAATTCATACCTCAATAGTAGTTTTTACAAACATAAAGCAATATTAGTTAGTAGCAATGGTATTTCCTTGAGGCTAAGAAACAATCTAGAGGAATTGGGAATCTGAAAATATTGTCTGTCAAACTTGAAGAAACAATTTGTTTTTTACAAACAAAAGTCATAATTAAAGCTGTTTTGACAAAATATAAAAGCAAAAGGACTTAAAAATAGATGTTTTCATTACTAAGAATTTTAATATGCTAAAAATGATTTTTAATATAGAAAAGGAGCTTTTGGAAGTGATACTATTCAGTTTTTACTTTTCTAAGCAGCTGATAATAAATCTGACATAATTAAGCAATTCAATTACCAGGTCTTTACAAAGAATAAATGTTAAGCATCCAATGTGGATACTAAAGATTGTAAAAGTTTTAATAGCAGGAAGAGGAGAAAAGCTCCATAACCATTTGGATAATTAGGGATGTACTTAGGAGAATATGGTAAAATAACAGGCTTTAAAAGACCAAGAAAACATGGCTTTAGAATCAGAAATAAGCAAGATCACAAAATTTGCACCAACCTTCTACAAGTGCTGATTGACACTCTTGAATTTAGATGGTTTTAGCTACTGAGTTCGAGGTTGGTTGCAAAGAAATTTGGACAAGCTTATGTCCCAAATTTAGGGAGATTAGGAAGGCATGGAGTAAATGAAGTCTTTTTTGCTTTTTGTATCTTTTGCAGCTAGATGGCTCAATGGATAGAGCGCTAGGCCTGGAGTCAGGAAGACTTGAGTTCAAACCCAACTTACTACTTATTAGCTGAATGACCCTGGGCAAGTCATTTAACCTCTGTCTGCCTCTAGAGAAGGAAATGGCAAACCATCTCTGCATCCTTGCCAAGAAAACCCATGGGCAGTACTGGAATGCTACGGACCACAGGGGTCACTAAGAGTTGGACATGACTGAACAACTAAACAACAATTATTTGCAAAGCTTCCAACTGTCTTTGGGAAAGCCCACAACACTTCTGGATTGTAAAAATACTAGATTCTTTGTCTAACCAAGTGCTTAAATTCTTATTAGGGTTAAAATACATCACAAATTCATTACTTTAAATGTAATTCTTTTTTTTGGGGGGAGGTAGGCTAGGCAATGGGGTTAAGTGACTTGCCCAGGGTCACACTAGTAAGTGTCAAGTATCTGAGAATGGATTTGAACTCAGGTCCTCCTGACTCCAGGGCCGGTGCTCTATCCACTGCGTCACCTCGCTGCCCCATTAAATGTAATTCCTAAAAACAACATTAAGATGTTTAAATAGAAACTTTACATAATTAGTAATTGTTATTTTGTCTAAGACCTTGGTAGCCAAGGGACACACACACACACACACACACACACAACTAAATCTACCTTGGTATTATCAAAAGCTAACAGTAGAGTTCTGCCATTTGTTAAAAATATTTCAACAGCATTGTCTCTCAACTGCCACCAACGCTTATGAACTTCTTTTATTTCTTCATATGTCCAAGAAAATGAAGCTGGTTCTGTTTCTCCCTGAAGACTCTAAGAAAGTAAGCAGAAAAAGACAGTTTTCTTTATGAAATACATTAAGACAAAATGCAGAAATTATTTTAATTGTATTTTTCCCACACCAGGCATTAGACATGTTACTTAGTGTATATGCTTAATAGAAAGAAATAAGTTAAAATTTTTTAAAAAATCATCTTTGGCACAAAAGCCATATAAAACTTTTTAAGTTCCCTTCCCCCCAACATACCATCTTCAAACTTCCCTATTTCTGCTGATAGTGCATTATCTTCCTATAACCCAGTTTCCTAACCTGAATTATTAGGAAGAGAACATAGCATAAACAAAAGCATGAGGGTGGGAAAGCACAATATTTATTGGGCCAATGGTAAGCAAGGTGTATTCAGAAGCCACATGGTATGATAACGATGAGGATGATAAGTTACTGTTTTAATAGTTATTTAATAGTGCTTTAAGGTTTACAATGCACTTCGCATATGTTAACTCATTTTATCCTCACAAAAACCCAGGGAGGTTGAGGCTACAGTGGATAGGGTGCTTAAGAGACTGGAAAACCTAGATACAAAGCCCACCTCAGACACTTACTAGTTATGTTATACTGGGCAAATCAATTAACCTTCTCTGGGCCTCAGTTTCCTCACCTGCAAAACGAAGGGGACAGACTTGATAGTGTCTCTAGAATTCTCTTCTAGCTCTAAAACTATGATCAGAGGATGTCTGGAAGGAGAGTGTTGGGACTAGATTGTGTAAAGCTTTGAATGTTACTCTGCAGAGTATGGATTATACATCACGGAAGTAACAAGAAGTTGCTCAATGTTCTTAAACAAGGAAATAACACAACTTTAGTGGTGTTTTTAGTAGCACCATGGTAGAGTGCTGGATGTTGGATAATGGTGAAGAATAAAGATTTATAAAAATCAATTAGGTTGCAGTAACAGTCTCGGCATAATGTGATAAGGGCCTGAACTGGTGTTGTATCAAAAGGAATGGAAAGGAAATGACAGATGCAAGAGATAGTTCAAAGGAAGGATTAATAAGTCACTGAATGGAAGTGTGGAGGGAAGAAGGATGAGTCACATTTTGTTCTGAAGTTTCCAGAAAATTAAGAACATAAAGACTCACTTTTCCTCATACTGCACTTTGAGGAGTCAGCAAGACATCTAGTTGTCCAATAGGCAGTTAGAAATGTCAGATTAGAACTCGGGAGACAGACTAGGGTAGCAAAGACATTTCCAGAGAGGACTGATAGCCTAACAAAATCTTTTTAGGTTCCAATTCTGACATTAACCATTCAATTAAATACAATAAACATGAAGTGTCTACTGCAGACAATATGTCGAGGATCCAAACACAAAAAAGGAACAGTCCTTCATCTAAAGGACCTTACATTCCATTGGCATTATAATATTAACTACGCTTCCTAGCTTCCTGTCACCTGGAAATCTGATGTGATTTCTTCTTAACAATTGATAAAAATGTTTAACAAAATCATGTGGCTCTCTAGTTAAGATTGGTCCATTTGTCATTATTCTTTCGTGATCTTTAATTATAACAGATGAGGTTTATATAGCACTTATGGTTTACAACTCATTTTACGTGTTATCTCCTGTGAGCCTCACAAATGTCTCATGAGTCTCATGGGGACTACTGGCGGTATCCCCAGTTTACGATTAAAGACACTGAGGCTTGTAAAGGTTAGCCAGCTTGCCCATGATCATGTGGTTAGCATCAGCATCAGAATTTGAAATTAAATGTCTTCTGCCTCTAAGGCCAATGCTCCTTCTACTTAACTAGACTACCTATAACCAGTTCTGGATCTACCTATATGCACTTTCAGTCCATGACTTGTCATCTTTCTCACAAAGATGTGAGAGATTTTGTCAAATGCTTTGCTGAAATCCAAGTATATTAAGTCTGGAACTTGGGAGAGAACTCAGGAATAGAGATTAAAATTGGGCAGTCACCTGTGAAAAGGTGAAAAATGAAGCTGTGTAAGTGAAAGAAAATGCCAAGGGAATGAGTTATAAGGGGTAGAAGAAAAGAAGAAAAATATTCCATTTAGTAATGGAATACTCTTTTCATATGTCTTGAGGGGTTTTATATAGTAGATTATAGGGTAACACAGAAGCTGCAAAGATGGCAACTATCTTGGCAAACTGAGTTCCATATAATAATTTCTGTTGAGAAAAACTTAACTTAGTGCTGGCAGGG
Source organism: Vombatus ursinus (assembly GCF_900497805.2). Taxonomy (NCBI): domain Eukaryota; kingdom Metazoa; phylum Chordata; class Mammalia; order Diprotodontia; family Vombatidae; genus Vombatus; species Vombatus ursinus. The sequence goes on from NW_020954576.1 coordinate 65,232,724, forward strand.
TCCAAGCAAATCCTGTATCTGAACTCTTCTGATTACCCATTCACCTTGTCAGAATAAGTACTATACTTTTACAAAGGAAAGGAAAGGAATGGAATAAGCATTAGATTATAATTAGCTTAAAAGCATAGCACCTATTATAAGCCAGGCATTGTGCTAAGTGCTTTTCAATTATTATCTCCTTTGATCCTCATTATTTCCTTTGAACAAATTCATGGCGTTTTCAGCACACTGTTAAACAATGCTTTACTTGAAAAGAGTTTAACTGGACATTATTCATTGTATTTATTTGATTCAGAATTAACTCCTCAGAACAAACGGTCTTTCCTTCAGTTTATAAAAGCTGGTGGAGTTTGAAGGAACTTTTTGAAATTAAAAAGTCATCATAGAGTCCTAAGAACATAATGAACTCTTAAATTAGCAATTGCTTTGGCTAATAAAAAACAACAAATTTTAAAAAAGGCTTTAACTTTGTTTACATTTAGGGACAATTCGGTGTTAATTGCTGCATGTTAGAAAAGAATTCCTACTGAATTTCTTTGATTATTTAAAATGAAATGAATCATTCTCCCTCAAATTATTTATATTAGAATCATTCACGTTATTTGTTTGTAAGCAAGTTTCACAATTTCTCTCATGAATTCCTCTGAAGTCATTACATACTCATAATATAATCATATCCTACAAATGACTTGAAGTAACAGCATAATTTCAGCATCAAGTTTGTCTGAATTAAGGAAAATTATTTTGACTATACAACTTTGTAAAAGTAAAGATTACTGAAGTTATCCAACCTATGAAGCATCGTGACAACTTGAGTTTTTACTGAAATCATCACAAATACGTTTTGGGCTATCTTCTTTCTTTCTTTCTTTATTTGACCAGGCAATCAGGGTTAAGTGACAGGGTCACAAGCTAGTGAGTATCATGTGTCTGAGGCCACATTTGAACGCAGGTCCTCCTGGCTCCAGGGCCAGTGCTCCATCCACTGTGCCACCTAGCTGCCCCTGGACTATTTTCCTTTGAAAGACCACACTGATAAGTAGTGAACTGAATGGGGGAGCGAGCAGCTCTTTTATTAAGAGTGAAGACAATGATGAGAAGAATAGACTGAAAGTGCAAGAAGGCTTTAGGATGAACTATAACAAGTACTCAGAAGTTACAAAAAGGAGCATTTTTCTGGAGATTTTTTTTTTAAATAGGCAACTGGGGTTAAGTGACTTGCCCAGGGTCACACAGCTAGTGTCAAGTGTTTGGTCTGAGGCCGGATTTGAACTCAAGTTGTCCTGACTTCAGGGCTGGTGCTCTATCCACTGCGCCACCTAGCTGCCCCTGCAGATTTTCTTAAAGGGATGATCTGAGTACATACCATTCTGAAAGCGCAAGACACATAATATGAAATCCTGGGATCTCAGTCTCTTCAACAACAATTCAAGAAACATTTATCAATATGAGAGTCAGGAAAATAACAATAATGTGAAATAATGTTTCTTAAGTGCATCAGAAGTGCAAAACAAATGTTCTGTGAGTCATAAGGTGTAAAATTGTTATTGACAGGGTACAGTCTGGGGGGAGGAATTTAGGGAAATCATGGAATTTGAGCTGAACTTTTAAAGGATTAATATAAATTTAGCAGAAAGAGAAGGGAAGATATCTTGTGCGTAGAAAACAGTGTTATCAAAGGAGTGGAGGCAGGAAAATTCAAAACACTTTGGTAAGACAAAGAATGGCCACAGCTTGATCACAGGATGGTGTGCACAGAGGAGGAACAATATAGGATAAGTAACTTTAGCTAAGTTTATATTTGTGCAAAATGAAACCTATACTCACCGAACTTTCAATTGTATCAGAAGCATTGTCTTCAACAAAATACATTCCACATTTACCTGCAGAAAACCATTTGATACAGAATTAACAAAGGAAGTATTGGCTTTATCACTGAGTTTGAATTTACTATAGCAAGATTACTAGCAAATTTGGATAATGGTGTTACAAATCAATTACTTAAATGGACAATTAATTAGAATACAGAGTTTTCTACCAAAAATGAATAGGAGCCCTCATTTATGTTGTCATATGTTATGTTATTTATGTTACTTTAAGGTTTGCAAAGTACTCATTTCATTTGAGCCTCAAAACAACCTTGTGAAACTGGTACTAGAGGTATTTCTCATGCCATTTTATAGATGAGGATGTTGAGGCCATAAGTGACTTGGCCATGGTCACAAAATTACTGAGTGGCAGAGACAGTATACGAACCTGGTAATCTTTACCTCAAATTTAGCACTCTATCCATTCCCCCCAATTAAGTACCTTGCTGATTCCAAGGTATTGGACTTGCAAGATTTGTCTACAAGACTGCCAAAATAGACCCACAAGCTCATTTGTTTCTTTTAAGACATATTTCCTACTACAAAACTTTCCACATGCTAGGAAATTGTGTTGGATGCTCCTATATACACAATGGATATTCCTGAGATCCAGACTGACTATAAAGAACACAGGTGACTAACTTAAGCGAAAGCGACAGACTATTAGACCTTACATATTGTATAACCTGTGAGTTCCTGGAAAGTTTATAGGTAAAATCATAATAACCTCAAGACTAGGGACCGTAAGAACGGCAGTAGACCCTTTGCATCTGTATGAGGACCAAGATCAAATAATACTTTCCTATTCTTTGACATTGTGAGGAGGTGTTAGTGAAGAAATTAATTCCCTTACTGCACAGGGAAATGTAAATGCCCAGATAGCTTAGAAGGGTACTGATATGCTGAGAATTTCAGAAGCCTGATACAATAATGTGACATGAATTATGGAGGAGAAATCACACAATGTAGGCCTTTGTTTTTGTACAAGTATATCTGAATAGAGTAGGTAAAAAAAATAATATTTGGCATTCAAGATCTAATCTAGTATGCAATAATGGAATGACTAAAAATTGAAGTATATATCTATCATGTGTGCAGAAAACTGACTACAGAACTTAAAGTTCCACAGTGTTACTGCTATGCTTTTAAAGGCATAATGATGGATGTCAACTTGGAGGAATTTGATTTAATTGGAATAATTTTTAGAAGTACAATACAAATGTAATGTCAGAATATTTTCAGATAAGGAGGAGACAAGCATGAGTGCTATGCTCTTTAAAGTGCTGATTTACCTAATAAGAGTTCACCAGCTGTCTCTCTAGATGGTGCAACACTGATACATCTTCGATTCACTCTGTCAAAACAGTAAAAAAAATTATGATTTAATGTTTTGACCCATTTTACTGTGTATCGCCCCCTCCCCCAAAATCTGGCTATAGATTTCAGCAAAGTAGTAGAGGGACTTCAAAGGCAAAGACTATCTTAACAAAATCTAATCTTAATGACAATGGAAAAATGTTTTTTCAACATTTGGAGGTAAAATACAGTGAAACGGAGGCTAATAATCCCTACAATTTTTTTTTTTACTATAAATATAACTTCGGTAATTTAAAAAGCCATCCTATGTTTTATAATTTATATTTTCTTAAAAAACTATTTAGTCTTTTAATTTTTTTATGTAACTGAATTATAAACAGCTAGATGGATCATTAGATAACCTCATTGTGTTTAAGTTGGCTTATCTGTCATACTAACAAAAAAGGAACTCTTATTGAAATAAATTCCATTTATATAGTACTGCATTCAGTTGTGTGATCAACACATTGACTTGACTCTGTTTCTTATAGTCTGCAACAAAGAATTAAAAATAAAATAAGCCTTTAGCTAGCTAAAATCTTTTGGTCTATTTTAATTTACTAGTCAATCATATGACAAGCATTTATTAATCAATTACTACTTGGCAGACATTGTGCTAGCAGTAGAGATACAAAGAAAGGCAAAAAACAGTCCCTGTCCTCAAGTCTACATTCTACTAGGGAAGACAACACGTAAATAATTAATTATGTACAGGACATGAACATAATAGCTGGAAGGCAGTCTGAGATGAGAAGGCTTTATTAGCAGCTGGGGAGACTAGGAAAGGCCTCCTACAAAAGGTGGGACCTTAGTGAGTCTTGAAGAAGGCCACGGAAACCAAGAAGTGGAAGGGGAGAGGAAAGAGCACACCAGGAATAAAACACAGTCAGTGTAAATGAAAGGAGACAGGAGATGGAGGGTCATGTTCAAGGAACTACACGCAGGCCAGTGTAGGGAAGTCAAGTGTAAGACTGGAAAGGGAAGATTGTAGCCAGGTTATGAAGACTTTTAAATGCCAAAAAGAAGTCTTTATATTGACCAACCTTACACAGTAGATAATTTACTTTCAAAAATGAAGGGGATATGGACTGAAGTGGGGAGGGACTTGGAGCTGAGAGACAAATTAGAGACCTCTGATTTGCCTGAACTGGGATTATGGATGAGCGGAGAGAAGGAAAACAGATAGAAGAGATGTGAAGACAGAAACAGTAAGACATGGCAACAGACTGGACATGTACGGTGAAAAAGAGAGAAATCGAGGACGAAAACCTGGGTTGTGAGACTGGGTGACTGGGAGGACAGCAGCATCCTCAACATTTGGCAGCGGGGAGGGTTTTGCAGGAAACATAATGAATTTTGTTTTGAACATTTAGTTCGAGATGTCCATGAAATAATCAGTTGAAGATGTCCAAGAGGCAGTTGGTGATGTGTGAGTGTAGCTCAGAAGACATGCTAGGGCTAGATGGATAGATCTGGAAATTACCTGCATAGAGATTATATATGCACCTATGAGAGTTAATGAGATCACCAGTGAGAAAGTATAGAGTGAAATTATAAGGCAGCCCCGGATAGAGCCGTGGGTGACACCTATGGTTAGTAGACATGACGTGGAAAAAGAACCAATAAAGGAGACCAAGAATATGTAGCTGGACAGAGAGGAGGAAAACCAGGGAAAGAATACTGTCATGAAAACTCAAAGAGGAGAAAATATCTAATAAAAAGAAGATGATCAACAATACTAAATGTTACAGACAGGTCAGGAAGAATAAGGATTGAGAAAAGGCCATTAGATTTGGCAAGTAAGAGATCATTAGTGACTTTGGAGAATGTAGTTTCACTAGGCTTGCAGTAGTTATCTTTTCTCCCTTTTGTTACCTGGTTAAACTCCTAGTTTTACAACATTTCTGCTTTTCGCTTATTTCACAGGTACATTTCTTTTTTAAATGCCTTGAATGATGGACAAGTTCATTTGTATTTTCTTTTCCCATACAAGCTGCTACTGATCCTGTTGTTTTTCCTTAAGATTCATCTTTTTAATCCAAATTTATTTTTTTTCCCTTTGTATACTCTTTATACACAAACATAATTTCCACTCTTGGCCTCAATTCCTTCTTGCCCAGATGTAATCTTTCATTTTGTGTTCCCTAAGCAAATAAGCTGAAATAACCATGAGAGAATCCATTTGGATAACACTGCACTACTTTTCTAACAATGTTACAACATCCCTGCATATTCCAAGAACAAAGAGCTAAGAAGAAAAGTGTACTTCTTCACTATTTATATTGCCATTATTTCCACTGTCCAGCAAACTTCACTATGAAACACTGAATTCATTTCCTACCTCTGGTTTCTTTGGATTAGAAAATATGGAACATTTCACACAGACATACATGAAAAGTAACATAATTATCTTTCACAATAATAGTACTTTAATAGATACTGTATACATGCTGCAGTTATTAGAATGACAGACAATTCCTATGGCAGCAAATTTAAGAAAGAAAGCAAATACAGTAAGTTTTTACCTTATAGATTCACTTGCTGCTTTATCTTTTACAGTAGAAGAGAAAGAAGAATGTGTTTTATCTTCAAATAAGTAAGAAAGGGGAGGTTTAATGACCTCTGTTGGGGAAAAAAAGGAAAACAAACATTATTTTTATGTCTGCAGCATTGGTTATATAAAGACAAATATGAAAGAAACCAGTATTACCTTCTGATTTTTGCCTATCTTTAAGAAGGTATTTATTCGGAATAGTTAAATAACACCTCTGTAAACGGCGTCTCTCTCTATTTGGACCTTCTGTTGGATCCAATTGCCAAGAAGCTGGATAAGAGACAGGGTCATGCCAGATTGCTCTACGAGTGAATATATGGGAATATTAACAGTAGCACAATTCATAATGAATTATCATGAAATCAGTATGACGCTACTTGATAGTAGCAATTTATAATAAACACATAACCTAAGTATTTTGTAATGCATGAGGTGAGGCAAATTATTAAAACATGGCTCATGACAAACAGGATGGAAATGGAAAACAGTAAACTTGAGTTCAGATTTTGCTGCTTCTTCTTTTTTTTTTTTTTGGTGAGGCAATTGGGGTTAAGTAACTTGCCCAGAGTCACACAGCTAGTGAGTGTTATGTGTCTGAGGCCGAATTTGAATTCAGGTCCTCCTGACTCCAGAGTCAGTGCTCTATCCACTGCACCACCTAGCTGCCCCCAGATTTCACTTCTAATGCTGACTGCTTGTTCAATCTTAAAACTTCCTTGGTCTTATTTTACCATTTGAAAAATGAGAATCATTCTACCTACCTTTCCTTCTTAAAAAAAAATAATAATAAAAGCATCATTAGCTTTCTCCATTAAAGTATTTTCTAAAACACATTAAAATAGCACCAAGTCACAGAGAATAGTATACACAGCTCAAGTGAAGACGGGATAGAACCACTGCTTCTGAAATAGGCTGTGTCAGGTGATCGCAAGGAAATTGTCAGGGTAGTGCTGCACAGTTCATGCCTTTCTGATCACTGGATGCTGGATAAATTCTCATTGATCTACCTGATTTATTTAAAGGTAATATTTATTGTGATATACTACATGTGTAAAATTTCCTGGATATGATAGATTTAATTTGGCTTTCCGGTATTTTTTGCAAGTAAAATTTTTTCCATATTGCCTATCATATCAATTTTCTAAAACAGGTCAATTTAATTGACATCCTCATATATAGATTTTTTAAACAAAAAAGTACAACATTTTAAACATAAAATATTTATTGTAAAGACGTAAAATAACGTTGTCACCTCTGGACATATTCAACAATGTGTTAAAAATGTAGAAGTTTGCCAAGAAGAACCAATCATATTTTGCTTACCTGTCATGTGTAAGCTGTTGAATAAGTTCTTGCCAGCGTCTACTGGAACTCAAGTCTACTTTATACATTCCCCTGATATGATGAATCACCTTTTTTCTTTCAATTCCCTGAGAAAGTGAAACTGCTTGAGTGATATCAGCAGCTATTTTAGAAATATCTTTTGATTTCATATCTAGGCGCTGAAAGAGACTAAATGAACAGAAACATGAAAAAAATACACTGAAATAATGCAATTATAAATTATCTAAAATTTGCAACGAGTTATGTTGAACTTGACAATTTTAATTGCTTTACATTTTTGAGATTTCCTAATGACAGCATTATTTACAGCATGAATTTCTGAACCCTTAAAAGCCTTGGAAATGGAAAGATCCTCAAACCACCAGATCTGTTTTAAGCACAGCCCCCGCAGCCATCAGTGAAGGGAGAAATGATTGTGGAAAATGACTGCTGTCCAGTTGTCACCAATAGGTAGATAAACCCAAGAGTCCTGCTAATGGAAGCCTCCCCCCTGAATCACTGGTGCTACTTCTACCAGCCCAGCCTTCAAAGACATCATCTGGGGAAGCAACTATTATTGAGAAGAGCTATCCCCACCAGCTGCCACTCATAGGCCAGGCAAGCTATGTGGCTGAAGAAATAGGGTACCCTGAGGAAGAGGCAGGAGGCATCATGTGCCAGCCAGGTCAAACTACCAGCACCACCTTGCCTACCATCTCCCCTTGGATGTCAGTGGAGACAGTCCAAGACCTGAACCCAAGAGCCTTGGGGACAGCAACACTTCTAGCCCGGTCCCCAAAGCTCTCATCCTGGGAAGCTGCAGTTTGGCAAGTGCTCCTATAGTAACCACAGCTACTGCAGACCCAGAAAAGAGAGTTCTTGCCACCAAAGCCTTTGGCACAGTCAGATGGTTCAACATCCAGAAACTACTATGATATTATGAGTGAAAATGACATTAAAGAAGAAGCAGTATTACATGCTTTGCTGCTACACTTTAAGGACCAGGGGACCTTTCCCATTTGACTTGCAGCTGAAACCTTTCATGTGATATCAACCTCATTAGAATGCAAGCTCTGTCAGAGCAGAGACTGACTCTTCTATTATTGTTCCCAGTGCCTACTTAGCACAGTGCTTTGCATGTAGTAAATACTTAATATTTTTTCATTCATTCATTCATATAATCTTTACTCATATATATTCCTAGGTATACATATGTATAAACACACATATAAGTTATATAGTCATTTTCTGCCTGCTACCTGAAATGTATTCACTATGCCTGCATGATTAGGGACATATATAGGTAGCATGGCATGGTAGCTAGAGAGCTGGGCTTAAGTCCCGCTTCTTTCAAACGTGGGCTATGGGATTGCCTATGGGCAAACCATTTAACCTCTCAATATTCTAAGCAACTCTTTAAGATTATAGAAATTGCAGAGAAGGTGCCAACTTGCACTGGCAGAAAGAATTTCCTTACCTAGGATCTCCCCATTATCAATGAAATCACAGGTTCAGACCTTCTCCATAAAAGCAAATAACTATAAGACATGTTAGTTGCTAAAAATGCATACTGAGTATACAAGTTCCTCAAAGATAAAACACTTTTAAAAAATGAAGTAGCTTACCTTTGTTGATTATTATTGACTGCTTTTTGCCAGGCAGCTTTATTCAAAGATTCCTCAATCTCATACTTCCTTAACTCCTAAAAAATTTTTTTGAATAATAATTTATAACAAAGTATGATTTATTTAGCTATTAATAAGACTCTAATAATTGAATATGAAATAAAGGTTAAATAAGGAAAAACAATATTTATTTGCAAACTAGAATATGGGATCCATATTTATTCACCCCTTAAACACTACTGACATCACACAGCAATTCTTTTGGATACAAATGCCATGAAGGCGGGGTCAAGAGAAATCAGGCTTTTATTACAGGAAAAAGGTAATTTTTTCCCTTTCTTTGATATACTAGGAAATTTTTTTTATTGGATTCTACCCAAGTGCTTATACTATTTTTGCTCTTCTGCTATACAAGGCCTGAAGTTGAAAGTTAATGCTTTTACTATTTGCTCTCTCTCTCTTTTTTTGTTTCTTCTTTCTTGTGGCTTGTCCCATTGGTTTTAATTCTTCTTTACAACATGACTTTATGTGAAAATGTTTAATATGAATATATAAGATAACCTGTATCAGATTGCACGCCATCTTGAGGAGGGGGTAGGGAAGAGAGGAGAGCAGGGAAGAAAATTTAGAACTTAAAATCTTATGGAAGTGAATGTTGAAAACTAAAAATAAATAAATAAAATTTAAAAAAGAAAGTTAATGCTTCAAAACCTGCTTTCCATCAAAGCATTATTTATATTTTTAAAAATGATTACCATAAAGAATTACTGAAAATTAAATTCTTTTTCTTCTTTGTTGAAGCAAGAAGCATTTATAATTAAACATGAAGCAACATTGGGATGAAATGAATAACATTTTTATATAGCATAAAAAACCAAATTTTTTTTTATTACTTGATGAAATTCCTTGTGATAGATTTTTTAAAATCTATTAAATTATATTAATATATTATATAGATACATCTTTATATGCAGATATCTATGTATCCATTATATTAAATCTATTTAAATTGTAAGTACAATATTTATATTGACTCACTTCTTTAATTACTTTTAGGAAGTCTGATTTTGTTGGTAGACTGGGAAGAGTGCACTTATGACCACACAATTTTAAAATATTCATGAATAATCTTGCTGTGCCTAATTCTTCTTCAGTCAATTCTTCTTGGTGATTATGCAAAAATTCACTTAAATAAAGGACTAATTTGGCTCCATGCTGCAAAAGGAAATGATAGGAGGAAAAGAAATAGGTACTTAATGTTTATTGAAATGAACTGGATTACAATTAGAAAGTACAAAAAATGTAACAACACACAAAAAGCATAAAATATGCATCTCTTTCTGTAGTAAAGACTTTCCTTTCTTCTTTAAAATGTTATTAAGGTCTAATTAATTTTTCCCCATGGTAAGGGTCTAAGTTCTTTTAAAAAGCCCCCCAAATTTTTTTTCTAAAGCTTATAAATACACAAGGAAAGTTGCAAAACTTGTAGGTTGGTCAGGAATTCTAAAGGGAAATATCAAAAGCAGGAGCAGCTAAGTGACGCAGTAGATAGAGCAAGGAGTACATGAGTTCAAATCTGGCCTCAGACACATAACACTTAACTAGCTGTGTGACCCTGGGCAAGTCACTTAACCCCATTGCCTAGACAAAAAACAAACAAACAAAAAACGATACAGTATCAAAAACTGAAAATGGAAGGAAAAAGGATTTTCTGAAACTAGTAAAAACATGGAAATGCTTTATTGTCTCAAAGAACAATTTTGCTAATTAAAAATTGATAGTTTAAACAGGATCCTGGTACTACACTTTAATGTCTCATCTTGTCATGGACATGGCTATGGGTTTTAAAAGCTATGCCAACAGGGCAACATAGTGTAGCAGACAGAGAGACAGCTTTGAGGTCAGGAAAGGCTGAGTTCAAATCCCTTCTCATACATATACAGGTTGTGTGATCCTGAGCTAATGACTTAACCTGTTAGTCAGAACCACATTAAAATATAATTGGGAAATGCTTAACAAAGTAAATAAAAATAAAATACAGATTATGCCAATTTGTGGTTGTGGTGAGCCAATATGCAAAGCAAGGATCCATTTCTATTTGAGTTTGACACCACTACTCAAGAAGGCGCTGACCTGCATTGTTAGAAGCAGCTTCCTCTCTTGAGAGTTCCCTATAATAAGGAAAGCACAAATCCATTCCCTCTTCTCTCTTTCAGCAGGGGACAGGCTCTAGAAGGTCCTCAAAAGCTTTAAATGTCCAGTAATAGATGGTTATGTCTATTGTCACCAGAACCAACCAAGTTATGTTTTAAAAGTTCATTAGTAAGTTGGGCATGGGGTGATTTTCAATGAAATGGTTAGGACCATCTGTCAGATTGTAGAGGGTTTATAAATTCCATCCAAAGATGTGGTATCCACAAGAATAAAGAACATCTGACCTTCTACAATACTTTGGCACCTCTCTCATTGTACATAATTTTTCAAGTATCACTGACAATGACAGCCTCAAATGAAATTACTCTCTCTACAGTTACCAATGATTCTCTTTAACCTCTCCGCAGTCTGGCACAGTTGATTACATTTTCCTTCTTGATACTCAGGTTTTTACAACATTTGTTCTCTATTGGTTCTTCTCCTAACCTGTCTGACCACTCCTCAGAATCTTTGGCTGGATCCTCACCCAGGCTATGCCCACTGAGGGTGTCCTCCAAGGCTCTGTCCTGAGTCCTCTTCTCTCTATGTGCAATTTTACTTAGTGATCTCATTATCTCCCATCTATTCCCAGATCTATTTATCTGGCCCTAACTGCTCTCCTGACCTCCAGTCTTGCATCTCCAATTGCCTTTTTTACCTCCCAAATTAGATATCTCGTAGACATCTTAAACTCAACATGTCCAAAACTGAGCTCATGATCTTTACCTCAAATCTTCTCTTCTTCCCAATTTCCCTATTACTGCTGAGGACACTACTCTCCTCCTAGTCACTCAGGTTCAAAACCTACTTGTCATCCTCTATTCCTCAAATATTTTCATATTACCTTGTCTATATGTCTCCTCTTCTCCACTCACACAACCATCACTGTACTTCAGGTCCTTGTGCCTGGACTCCTGACCTTCCTACCTACCTTTCAGATACCGAAGTATCTGACAATGTTGATTACCCTCACACTTTACTCTGGCTTTTCATAACACAATACATTTTAGGAAGGAGTTTTAGGAGTGTCCAGAGAAGGAGAACCAGGGTTGTGAAAGGCCATGTGATGACAGATTTAAGGATATGGGGATGTTTGTCCTAGAGAACACTCGAGGGAACCACAAAAGCAGTCCTCAAGGGCTACAGAAGTATAGAAGTGGGATGAGATTAGAGGCCATATGGTGCAGTGGAAGAGAGCACACTTGCTTATAGCTAGAAGATATCAGTGAGAGCTCCAGGTCTGTCATTATTACAAACCATGTTAGCTTATACAAGTCACTTAATCTGACTTGACCTAAGTTTCCACATCTGTCAAGTGAGGGTGTTGGCCTACATCAGTGGTGTCAAACTTAAAACAGAAACAGAGCCTTATAGGCTCTGTTTCTAAGCATACTAACTTAGCAAATCACAAAGTAACATTATTTATGTTGTATTGTATTTTTATTTATTTTGTTCAACATTTCCCAGCTACATTTTAATACACACATCTGTGAGTCTGACATCTCTGGATTAGGTGATTTCTAAAATCTCTTCTAGTTTTAAATCTATGAAACTGGTTTTGTTTGGCCCCAGAAGGTAAAAATTATAAAGAGGCAAATTTAGTTATGAAATAAGAAAGAACTAATTTTGTTCTAATGAATAGAGCAAACCAAAAGTGAAATGAGCTGTTGTGGGAGGTAACTGGTTCCTTCCTCACTAAAAGTCTTCAAGCAAAAGTTGAATGGACACTTATTTGTCAGATACATTGCAAAGGGTTTTTTTTTTTTTAATTGAGGTACAGATAGGTCTATATGGCCACTGAGGTTTCTGAACTCTAAAATTCTGTGATTTTATGAAATATCAACAACCTAATTTGAAAACAACAGATCATTATAGTTTTTAGTGATACTTAAATTAACATATTAAATCATACTGTGCCATTCCTCCAAAGCATAAGATAGCATATGCAATGGTGAAAATAGAAAGATGAGTGTTTAACAGAACACCATAAATTAAGCAAAAGACAGCTGCTACCTGACCGACAGAGACACATGGACGATGAGCAGCAGCCTTGCCAAGTTGGCAAATTAAGAAAATGTTAAATGACTAGAATATTTTCAGCTATGTGTCTCTTAAAAGAAACGTTCTTTATTTAACTTGAAAAATAAAATTTTAAGTGCAGTCTAAACTCTACATTTAAAAATATTTTTAAAAAATCTTCAAGACAGGTTTTTATTTTGATGTTGCCATACTACTGAAGCATTAATCTAAAATTACAGAAAGAAATGCCCTCATTTTTCTACAATAAAAACTACTCACAACCTCAATCATCAGAAATGAGATTATAAGTAGGAAGTGAAAATAACTACATTGCCAGGAAAATACCTGTCACAAAGCCGACAAGTTTTACTCCACTCTTGAGAAAAGCAGCAGCTTTTAGACCATGAGATAATGACTTGGCAGGATAAAAAATTTAGTTATTTCCTTTCCTCAGCAGTTTTGAGTTTTGCCCTAGTTTATAATGGACAGAAGATTAAAGCCAGCACAATAATGAGGATGCTGAAAGCTAGAAGTAATGAGTAAACAGATGGAAAAAATAGTAACACAGTGATAATTACTCATAGTAATGTAGTACTTCCTCATTTCACAGATAGGGAAACTAAGGCTCTGAGCAGTTAAATGACTGACCCATTGTTACCATCTTCTAAGTCTCTGAAGTAGTACTGAACTTTGGGGTCCTACCTCAAGTCCAAGCAGCTATTCTTCCATGCCATGAGGACTTTTCAACTAGAAGAGACATTGGAGGCAATGAGGTGGGGGGGGGGGGGGGGGCGGACAGATAGTGAAATATACCTTAGTGAGCCCAGAGGATATTATTGTATGATGGAACAAAGTCATAGAACCTGGGTTCACATCTTGATTCTTCTACTTACTACCCATATAAAAATCACTTTTACTTCATGGGACTCAGTTTCCTTATCTGTAAAATGATGATGTTAGACTAAGTCACCTTTGAGATCTCTTCTCTAGCAGCTTTAAATCTATGGTTCCAAGTATAATGAATGATCATAATTATTATAATGAGTTATGAGGAAAATATCAAATCATATTCAAATTAAATGAGTAACTACTGAGACATTAACACCTAAGTTACAATTTTCACATTATGAATGGCTGTGAACTCTCTATTCACTGACAGTGGGGCAAAGGCTCCTAATTGTCACCTGGAGGAAGGGTTCAGATGTTGACAGTGAAGTGAATAAAATTCTATAAAAAGAAACCAGTATTACAAATGTCTGTGATGTCTGTTACATTTCCAGGCTAGTCTCCAAGACTATTTAATCCATAATTAGTTGGAATACTGTATATTTGCAATTAAAATTATAGTGACAGAAAATTACACCATTGCAAACAGTATTTCTGTTAAATTATATATTAAACAGTCTTAGGAGGACTAGTAATAAAACCATCAACTAAATTTTTTCTTTGGGGAAATATATTCTAGGTATCAAATAACTAACTTACAAATGAATGTTTGGAGAATAACATGTTAACTAACTAGTATTTAATAGCTTGCATTTATATAGGGCTTTAAGGTCTGCAAAGCATTTTACATGTTATTTCCTTTGTTGGTAATTTGGAGAATGTTTCTACCTGGTTTAAAAGGACATGAGTTACGTTTTAGAAATATTTCTACCCTAAGCAATGCAAAATAATAGCATTTAGGTTTAAAAGGACAGGGTTTTAAGCATTATAATTATCTGTAAAAATTTCAGTTAGGCAGCTGCCATGAAGCACTTTTGTTATCTGGAAAATTCACTCAGCCAAGATACTTCCTTCTCAAATGAATATGTATGTATTCTGTACACAACACTTATTTCTTAAAATTTTTAAAATTCTGATTTTAATACCCCAAACAGAACATTTCCTTGTGCAAAGTAGAACAGAAGAATGAGATCATATGTGAAACTATGACCTTATATTATTCTCTCATATAGTTTGCTTTTCTTTCCAAGTTCATTGTAGTAAGTTCATTATATTACTTTCACATCTCTCCTGTTTGTGCATCATTCTGAACTTCCTTCTATTCTCTTCTGTGCATTAAAAAACAAATGCTTGAACACTGAACAGGTGGCTTTGGAAGAAACTCATTTTCAACAACCAAATTAAAAATGTTTCATACCTCTAAAATTAAGAGACAGGAAAATTAAAGTAAGTGTGAGGTTCACTCTCACACAGATTGGTAGAGATGACAAAAAGGGAAAATGACCACTGTTTGGAGGAGCTGTGTGAGGACTGGCACCCTAATTCCTTGCTGTTATAGCTTTGAGTTGATCCAGCCATACTTGAAAGTAATTTGGAAATATACCCAAAAAGTCACTAAACTGTGCACCCCTTTGTCCAAGTGATACCACTACTAAGCACATATCACCAAAGAGATCAAGGATAGAAGGAAAGTACTCATATATTTATAGCAGAATTTTCTGTTGAGCAGCAAACAATTGGAAACAAAGTGCTGCCCATCAGCTCAGGGGCAGCTGAATAAACTCTGGTATATGAATAAAATGAAATATCACTATACCAGAGGAAATCACGGAAGGTATAGAATCAGAGAAACCTAGGAAGATATATGAAATGACAGAATAAAGTGACAAGAACCAATCAACTTATATTTATAAAGTGACTACAATAAGGTAAAGGAAAACGACTTTGACAGACTTAAGAACTCTGACCTATGCAGTGATCATTCAAGACTCTAAGAAGTGTGATGACGAAACTCCCTTCAACTTCCTGATTGAGAAGCAACTTGACTATAGGTGCGGAATGAGACACATAGTTTCAAATACGGCCAATACAACACCAATTGGACTGTCTTATTTACCAGGGAGAGTTTTTATTGGTCAAGGGGACGGGAGAAAGTAGGAGAAGAGATTTGGATAGGAGAGGGAAAAAAAGGGAACAAACATTTATTAAGTGCCAACTATGTGCCAGGCACTGCTATGCACTCTACAATGTTTTCTCATTTTATTCTCACAACAACCCTGTAAGATGAGGGCTAATCACTCCCATTTTACAATTGAGGAAACAGGCTAGCTGAAGTCAAATTTCAACTCAGGTCTTCCTAATTCCAGTCCCTGCACTCTAACCACTGCGCCACTCCCTCCTGCCGAAGGAGAGAGGAGGAGAATGACAGTAATGCAAAAACAAAGGGAGAAAAAAAGAACAGCAATTAAACATTTTTAGAAATACACAGAAGAGGAGAGGAGGCAGTTGTAAATTTAATATAGATCTTAAAAAAAAATCAACAAAATTTTTAAGTGTATACTATATGCCAAGCGCTGTCCTAAGTCTTTAGGAATTTTTTTGAAAAAGGACAGTCTCTCCTCTCAATGAGTTTACAGTGCTAAAGAGGCATATTTAATAAATGTGATTTTATAAGCAATCTTCTATTATTGGCATTCTTTAAACATTAAATGTTCATGTTTGTCAATGATTTCCTACTTTATGAAGAAAATTTAAAAAAACTTAAGAGCTACATAAATGTAAATTTATTATCATTGCTATTGTTATTACAACCTTTACAATAACTGCTACTACTACTACTACCACCACCACCACCACCACCACTACTACTATTACTACTACTACTACCACCCTTGTAACAACCACCATTACCACTATTATTACTACTACTGCTGCTACTACTATTGTAACTAATTTGTAGCTTTTAATATGGAACATGTTGTCCCCAGATGTAAAATAGGATAGCAATATGTTTCTATACTCAGCCTTTTCTATGCCTTTTCAAGTATGGCTTAGTTCTAGGCAACTGTATAAAGATATTCACTAAAATGTCCAAGTTTAAAATTCTTTTAAGTATTCTAACTTTGGGCTATATTCAGGAGCACATTCAATAAAAATCTATGTCACATGCCGCAAATTTAGTGCTAATATAAATTATGTAACATGGTGCTTAAACTTTTTGGTTAACATACACTAAAATAAAAATCTTTTCAAAGAAATCTCCAAAACAAAATAAATTCTCATAGAATTCAGATCTGGTATTTATAAGTTTCCAAATCTAGTAAATTGGGCACCAGAAGAAGGGGTTGGGAAATGTGTACAAAGGCAGAATGCTGTCTAATACATTATTTAACACTAACATGAATTAACAATAATTTTCCTTTGCTAAAAATATAGACACATTTTTAGCCTACTACATATTAGTTAGGATATCTACAACCTTAAAAACTAAACTTTAAAAATAATAATTATGATAATTATAAAACTAGTTAACATTTACATAGGGCTTTAAAGTTAACAATGTATTTTACACATACCATCTCATTTGATCTCACAATGACCTTACGAAGTAGGTGCTGTTATTATCTCCACTTTATAGAGGAGGAAGCCAAAACTGAGAGAAGTGACATGATTTGTCCAGATGAACACAGCTAGCAAAAACGTGAGGCAAGATTCGAGTTCAGGTCTTTATTTGGTTTTAAAAATGGCAATTCACTATATTAGACAATGTACTTTGGTTTCAGTAGTTTATCTGTGAAATTTTTTATGTGCTTAAGTATTTTATCTGAACATTAAATACTGAGATGCTTACTTGTAAAGAAGGGCTGAGACAGTCTCGAAGTATTTCCTGATGATTTGGTTGATGCATTATTTCTAAAGCTTGCTTCCTCTCTTGGGGATGGCGGGTGGGTGACAATAAATGCACCAAGAGTCTCCCAAGCTGTACGCGGAAGGTTTCTTTACAAGACAACAGAATCTTACTCCACTGTTGTCTGGGAGCATGGGTTCTACTTAAGCCCTTCAATCAAGAGAAGAATGAATTTGCCAGTGAGTTACTTTGGACAATAACAGCTTATTCCTATCACGTTAACATTAAAAAGAGGTCTAAGAACAGAGTTTTTGTGTTATACCTCTAACTACTTTAAAAAGCAAAGTAAGAAAGGAGGAGTATAAGTATCAAATATTAGTGACCAGCTATTTCATACTCTCTTGGCCTCACTCCACTACAATGTAGAAAAATGATTCCCTGGGTACAGACTTAGCAATCATTACTGTATAATCTTTAAGAGGGAGTAAATGAGCATGGAAGCTATCTAAGCTACTCTATTACTTTTGTATCTAAGCAATCTCAGAATCAGAAAGCATAATAGAAGAGAATCCCAAAAGAAATAGGTTGTGAAAACATAATAGAGAAAGATAAAACCTCCATTCCTTAAGAATTAATGGAAATCTTCCACATAATTACTTACAAGTGCTATTCTCATTCCTTCTACCATAGTCATTAACATTTCTTTCTGAAATGGGTTCAAATTGGAAAGGTGTTCATGTTGAATTTCCTCTTCAGAAATTCCAGCCTCAGAATTTGAGGTTCTGCCTTGAGTTGTGGTTCCTGGTGTACTCAGAATATCAATAAAATCTGGACTAAATTCTTTTAATAGAAAAATAAGCATAAAGAGAAAACAAAAATTAAGTCATTGACACTATGTTAATAGGATCTAGTGCTACCATTAAAACATTCTAGTATGACTACAAATTCAACTAACATAATATTTCTATGAAGTTAAATGATTAGAAACTGATTCATCTAAAATTATATTAAGTAAAAATTATATTTCTTTAAAGACAATTCTGATTTAAAATATAATCAACTTATTCAAATATGCTAAATACTGCAGTGGTTGAATCCATATGATTATAGTATACATCAAGCTCACAAACCATGCATAGGGTACCTGATAAGCTTCTATAAATATACTTCCCTGGTTTACATGGCATATTGATTTCAAAAGTAATACCAAATTAAGTAATGCTGTGAATGATAAAAGGTCCACTGTTTAAACAAACTAACTACCCCAATGTAAATTACAATTGTTTATAATACAACTCCACAAAGTAAGATTTTCTAGTGAATTATTTGTAAGGAAACTATAAAATCAAGATGCTGAAATACATAAAATTCTTCTTTTGGTTCAAAAGGAGTTTAAGATTCTGAAAAATCTGAGTGAGATGCACTATTTCAGAGCATGGTTTATTGGAAAACAATTCTCTAAAATCTCACAAACTGAACAAATATTCAGATGGGATCTAACTTTCATTTGGGCCTCTATCTCAAGCAGTATCTGTTACACTATAGTGTCCTGTATATTTATTTTATATTCCCTATTAGATTGGAAGTTATGAAGCAGGGACTCATTTTTATATCTCTTTGAAGCATCTAAATATAGTGCCTTTTACATAACATACATTCAATAGGCATTGGTTTAACTGAATATTTTAAGGTTATGAACACCAAAATATTCTACAGCAATTATGCATGACAGTTATTACCTTTGGACTCTTTTTCATTAGTTTCCTATATAGAAGTCTGCTTTGCTTTAAAAAAAAAAAGTCTATGCAGGAAAATTTCAATTTATGAAACAAATAAACTAAAGAATGATCATTTGTATTAAAGAAGAGCTTTCATCCTACAAAGGATTTCACTGCAAGATTCCTTTAAGAGTTTTAGCACTTAGTCCAGCATCTGGCACATAGCAAATGCTTAATAAATGCTTGTTGATGGATTAAAGAAGTCCTATAGCCCTTAACATGATTCAAATTTATTAAAATATTATTTATAAATAACTTTTCAGGAATTCATCTAGTATTCTTGTATACATATTTATTCTGCTGACCAAGTAGCAAAATAATAGGAACTTTAATTACTTTTGGAACAAGTCCTTATCAATTAGACAACAGATATTCATAGTCTTGATCTGATTTACAGTGACACTTCATTTATTTGAGGAATAGAGAGTATATGAGTTTATTTTCCAAATAAGTAAAAGCTTAGACCTCTAATGACATATGGTTACCATTATAAAGACAGCACCACAGAATTTATAGTGGGAAGGATCTTGAAGATCAACTCCTTCATTTTTGATGACGATGAAGCTGGGGCTCAGAGAAGTTAAGTAATTTGCCTGAGATCACAAAGGGAGCATTACCAGTATTCAATCCCAGGCACTGATTCTACTTATATGCTCTTTCCACTACCCCAAAAGGCCTGTCTGTGCTGTAATACAATGAGCACCCCTGAGCTATGCTATAGTTTGGTACTATATGAAAAAAATCCTCATGATTATGCATTTCCAGTTAGTCCTGCTTTTGTTTTATACTCAATGTTGGCTGTGCTGTCACTGTGGTAGGACTGCTTCTAATCAAGGAGGGCCTGGTAAATGTTTAACACCAGAAAAAAATATATATTTATATGTATATACATGACAAACTTTCAAGTTTAACTTCATCATTAACATTTTCTCTATCGCTTTCTTAAATCTAGACAATCCACAAAGCAGTTAAGTCAAGCCTTGATTTGTAGTTTTTGCCAGTGTCTGATATGGAAATGCTCATGCTGAAAATTTAACAATCAGCTCTCACAAGCTGGTACAGGCTGGGTCCAGCACATTATTGATTCTAACACACTGTCCACTATAACCTAGGGCAGAACTGAAATTTTTCAGTGATAACTAAACTTGCAAACTCAACAACCTTAGTTTTCAAGTCAAGTGGTAAAGTCCTGAGAATCATTCAGACTTTGTAGCTATTCTTCTTGTAGCTCATTAGGTCTCTTTTTTTTTTTTTTATTACTTTGAGGTTTACAGTTGCATTTGAAGTACCAGAAGCCTAGTCACTGAATAAGGAGGGAAGATTATACTTTGCTTCTCGTCTTACCCTCAAACACTGCACTTTATTTTTAACTTTCACAAACTCTTTATTTATCACAGACATCTGTGTTAGGAGTTTGATTCCTCATGACTACAAACACCTTAAGTTTAAGGCCTTAAATCTTTAACTTTGACACACAGATGTTGAATAAATTAATTTAATAAAATAATAAAATAAATAACAGATGCTTAATAAATTCTTGTTGTATTTGCTATATCTTAAGTACATAAGAAACACCACGCTGTATCAGTATCATTACTCATCTAAGGTAATATTCTCCCCAGGGGAATGCAAGCACTTTCAGTTTTATTTCTGTCTTTGAATCCCCAGTACCTAGCGTGGTGCGTGGTAGATAGTACATGCTTGCAGAATAATAAATTCTGCCAGTGATGGGAGCACAAAAAGATGTACCTCAAATTCAGCGGTTCCTGTAATAGTTTAGAAAAACAGAAACTAAAATAGCTACACTGTATCAACATCCGAAACTATACTGGGTCACTCTCAGTTTTCATATTGTGCCGATACCTTGATAAACGAGCCTGTTAACGGCTAGCACAGTAAGCCTCTGCAGTCTCTGTGTGAGCTCTGCTTCAGATGCCTGCACAGGATTTTCTTGGCTCATCCTACGCTGCATCATCATATTGAGCTCATCACTTGCCACTGAACGCATTCTCATCAGAAGAGATTCAGATTGAAGAAGAGATTTTCGGGGACCTTCAAGCACAAAAGAAAAAGAGAAAGTGCTAATGTTGCTAAGGAAGGAAACATTTAAAAGTCTTAGCAAGGACACTGGTTTTGTTGCAATTTTTAAAAAACAGTAATGCCAGAACAGGAAAAAAAAGCTTACTTAATGTGTGGTTTATTTAAACACTGTAAAGAAAGTGATTTAGAGAAAGTAGTCCTTTTCCCCATTTGAAGAAGTGTAACAGTACTTTCAATTAAAAAAATCCTATAAAAAACTGTTTTAAAAAGAAATGCAGTTTTAAATATGTAGAGCAGAGTTATTTGCAGGGTTTGATTCTTTAGAAAAATAAAAGTTTACAAGTCAATATAACTAGGGCTGAGAAGAGAACAAAGTTGCACAACATCACTGTTCCACTTCCTCCTATTCACCTTTATCAACAGATTTTCAACTATTCTGTCCTCTAATAATAACAATTACCAATAAAGGCTTTTTCGTGCACAATATTTAATGACATAAAGTAGAAATCAGTGATATGGAAGAGACCAGAAACATGATTACAATCCCAGTGATCTGTAATCAAAATTATTCTGAACACATGCATCATTTACTCAATATTATAAAAAAATTTCTTGAGAAATGTTTTCTCAAATTGAATAGATAGGAATAGCCACTATTACTGCACCTGCTTCTGTAGGAAATGCACATGAAGTGGATCCAGTAGAAAACTGAGGGGCTAATTCTTGATTTAACAAATTCAAGGAGAGGGGCATCGGAAGTTGACCATAGGAACTAAAATGACGTCTTGGTAGATGAGGAATAATGGAACCTTTCATTGCAATTGAACCTTTGTTTTAAATGATTTTTTTAAAAAAAAAATCAATTTTTTACAAATATCTATAAAGATTATACATATATCACTATATAAAACACATTATATTACACACATTATATTACATATTACATATGTCTGGGTACTTATGATGTAAAGATACTGGTGAAACATGGAGGAGGAACTAAGCATTAGCACAGCACCTACTAAGTGCTAAACGCTTAACAAATATTATTTCATTTGATCCTCACAACAATTTTGTGAGGTAGGTGCTGTTACCATTCTTACTTTACAGCTGAAGAAACTGAGGCAAATACAGGTTAAGTGACTCGTCCAGGGTTACAGAACTAATAAATGTCTGAGGTTACATCTGAACTCAGGTCTTCCTGACTCCAGGCCCAGATCTCTATCTGATGCAATACCTAGCTGCCAAGATCAAAAATTCTTTAACAAATTAGATTAAACAGAACAATCCAATGAAAATATAGAGAGTACCTTCAACTGATTATAAAACTCTTTTGAGTACAGTTGCTTTAGAGAAAAAAGGAAAAATTTAAAAAAGTAAACACAATAGCTATTCAAGAAGAAAAATTTCCAGAGTACGCTCTCTGATTGATACAGACTGATCAAATTTTTATAACTTCCATTATATACAGGACTGTATGGTAACACATGATATCTTGAGACATCACATAAAGATAAAATTATAACGTACTATACTTTCTAAGGCAGGAAAGGAATATTCATATTTAACAAAGATTTTCAATGAGACTTGAAAGGTTTTCTTGGTAAGCCTCACATAATCAGAAAATTAATCATACCAATTTCCTGAATGTTGCACTTATGAGGTTAACTCTACATAAATTATTTCAAGCACAAAATATGATAAAACACATTTTAAACATATATTTGAGTCATTCTTTTAGTCAGAGTTGTTTCTAATCAGTCAATCAATAAGCATTTAGTAAGCATCTATTATCTAATAGACACTGTGCTAAGTGCAGGGGATACAAAGAAATGCAAAAACATCCCCTTATCCTCGAGGAATTAATGTATGAGAAATCCATCACTGGCTGTACTTGTGAGGGACCAAACTGTTTGTTCTAAGAACCACCACTTGTTACAGGAACCAAACACTTCTCTTGGGCAGTACCTTTTATGCCCCAACCTACCTGAATTTCTGGTTAATCCAGGAGTTCTTAAGAGATCTATGGATAGATTTCAGAATTTGGATGGGGAAAAATTATATCTTTATTTTTAGTAACCTCTAACTAAAACTTAGAATGGCCTTCAAATATGAATGTAGGCAAAAAACATTATTCTGAGAAGGTGCCCATAGACTTTATTAGACTGCAAAAGGGATACAAAAAGGTTGAGAATTTCAGATCGAGATCCTTTTGCTGAATAAATAGTTTCCATTAAGGGGCCTCTCCTATCCTTCCATTAGAATGAAATACTTCACTTATGACTTTGAAATGATAAGAATACTGGAGATGGTCTAAGTATATCAAAATACATAATGCATCACCTTCACCACAGCATCAGTCCATTCTAACCCTGTTCCCAATGGAACAGGGTTCTAACATACCTCTCTTAAAGTTATTCATATTCTTGCCCAAACTTAATCTGGATATAATGATTTACATCAAATTTTTAATGTCAAAAAAAAAAAAAAAAAGAAACAGGACTTTTTTTGGGGGGGGGTGCAATTGGGGTTAAGTGACTTGCCCAGGGTCACACAGCTAGTAAGTGTCAAGCGTTTGGTCTGAGACTGAATTTGAACTCAGGTTCTCCTAACTTCAGGGCTGCTGCTCTCTCTACTGTGCCACTTAGCTGCCCCAAGAACAGGACTTCTATAACACATTTTAACACTAGACACTGTCTTGCATTATATATTTCAGCTTAAAAAATTCCTTAACTTCAGAAAAAAATCTGTGAAGACTTAATGAACTGATACAAAGTGAAGTGAGAAGAATCAGGAAAACACTGTACACAATAACATGAAAATTGTAAAAATGATCAGCTGCAGAAGATTTAGCTACTCTGATCAACACAATGATCTATGACAATTCCAAAGGATTCACCATAAAAAATGCTGTCTATGTTCATATAGAGAACTGATGCCAACTGAAGCATATTTTTTGTCTCTATTTTTGTTGCTTTTTTTGCTACATGGTTAATATGGAAATGTTTTGCACGACTTCACATGTATAATGGATATTATATTGCTTGCCTTCTCAATGGGTGAGGGAGGGGCTTAAGAGAGGAAGAGAACTGGGAACTTAAAATAAAAAATGCAAAAAAGGAATACCTGCATTCCTAACAGACCAAGGCCAATGACTTAAACAGTTTTATTTTATTATCTCTAATAGAGGTCTTCAAAGTAGGGTGTATACCCAAGGGGATGTGTAAGATGGCCCACTGGAATCCAAGAAGAAAATATAGAACTTCTATATACATTTACATTTATCTAAAAATTACTAATATTTAATATTCAGGTGGTTACTGGTGTCTTCATTCAATCATTATGTCACATGCTCACATGTCACTTAATGCATGTGAAATGCTTTGAGGGAAGAATGGGAAATCTACAATATGGGTTGACAATGATACATTTTTTTATTCATTCACTTTCAGAGTTTCATAATGAATTACAGTTTACTTGTGGGTTAAGTAAATTTATGGATTACATTATCTAGTTTTAACTAAATTAACCCTCACAAAATGGACAAGAAGTTTAAAAATATTCTAGCAAACATATCAATCAAGAATTAAAGACAATATGAATGTGAACAACAAGCAAACACCAGCAGAGCTGACCCTTCTCCTACTCACAGTATGAGGTCTTCATCAAAGACTTCATCATGAAGTCAAGCAACAATCATCTAATCAGATCTGCCAAGCAGTTAGTTCTCAATGTTGAAATTATCAAGAAGATAATTTAAAATACGGCAATGAACCTTACCCTATCGCATCATGAAATAGGATCTTATCAACTAATCAAACATTTATTAAGGACCTATTATGTCCCATACACTATGCCAAGTAGTGAGTATACAAAGGCAAAAGTGAAACACAGTCCTTGCCTTCAAGTAGCTTACATTTTATCAGAGAAGGAAAAAAATGCATATAAGCATATAGAAAAACACAAAGGTAGCTGAAGGGAAGTGACATACTAGCAGCTGGGAGGAACAGGAAAGGATTCCTTTAAAGTGTGGTGCTTGAACTGAGTTTTGAAGGAAACAAGGAGTCTAACAAATGGTGATAAGGAAGGAATAGTGGACAGCCAATGCCAAAAAACACAGATGCAATGTGGTTTGTAAGCAACAGCAGCAAGAGAGCCAGTCTGGCTAGAAGAGAGTATAGAGAAGGAAATGATGTATAAGAAAGGTAGGCTAGGGTTAAGTTGTAAAAGCCAAAGAGGACTTCATATTTTATTCTGAACAGAATTCTTGTATTTTATTGCAATATGATGAGACCTGCATTTCAGGAAAATCATTTTGGCAACCTTCTATAATAAGTACCTTCTCTTCTCTCTCTTTTCTAAACCTTCTGGGATTTGGCTTCTGATCTCATCATTCAATGATCTTGAATCCCAAATCTAATGGCCTTTTCTGAGCCTTCCTCCATCTTGACTTGTCTACGGAATCTGACACTGTTAATGACCTTTTTCTCCTGCACAGTCTCTCCTCACTGGGGCTTCATCACAGCACTTCCATCAACTTCCACAGTTTCAATTACATCTATGCAAATGATTCTTAGATCTATATATCCAGCCCTACTCTCTCTCTCTCTCTCTCTCTCTCTCTCTCTCGCTACAAACATACATCTTGGACACCTCAGACTGGATATCCCATAAGCAGCTCAAAAAAAAAAAATCAACAAGTTTAAAACAAAATTCATCTTTAGCCCCAAGACCATCCCTACCCTCAGCATCATTCTTCTAGTCACATCCAGGCTCACAACCTTGGTATTATCCTCAACCCCTCAATCCCCCATATACAATTTGTAACCAGACTTTTTCATTTCTGTCTTCACAACATCTCTCATATAGACTCCCCTCTACAGTTACACAGCTACAGCCTTAATTGTTAGTCCCCATCACCTCTGTCCCAGACTACTGCAACAGCTTTCCAACTAGCTGACCCACAGCTTCCTCCCTATTCCAATCTCTTCTCCATTCAGCTGCTAAGGTGATTTTTCTTAAGGGTAAGTCACAGCCCTACTTAAAGAGCTCTGGTGACTCCCTATTCCCTCTGAGGTCTAATAAGCTCTTTGGAACTCGGCCACTTCCTACCTTCCTTCCTACTCTTCCTGCACTTTACTCCCTAGCATATGGGGTTTGATCTAACTCCCCTGGCCTACTAGTAGTTCCATCAACACAATTCTAGACCTTCTACCTTTGTGCCTTCTCACTGCATGTTTCATGCCTGGAAAGCTCTGGCTCCTCACCTTCAACCTTTTGGTTCCTTTAGCTTCCTTCAAGACTCAACTCAAGCCCCACTCTTTCAAAAGTTCTTTCCCAGTACCTCAACTATTAGTGCATAGAAAGGAGAAGATAAAGGACAGACGCCTGGGAGACAACAATGGTTAGTGGAAGTGACCTGGATGAAGATCAAGCAAAAGAGACTCAGGAGTGGAGAAATAGGCAGGAGAAGAACCAAGAAACATGTAAACAAAATGCAGAGAGGAGAGACTCTAAGGAAAAGGTGATGGACAGTGTCAAAGATTACAGATATGTCAAGAAAGATGAGAATTGAGCAAAGCCTATTATATTTGGCAATTAAGAGATCACTGGTAACTTTGGAGAGAAGTCTCTCCAAATGATGAAGTCAGAAGTCAACTGCAGAGGGTTTAGAAGGAAAGGAGAAAACACTGAGGCATCTATTAAAGAAATCTTTCTTAAGGAATTTAACCTCACAGGTGAGCACAGGAATAGGACAATGCTTAGTGGGGATGACTGGATCAAATGAGGTTTGTTTTAAGGATGAGGGAGATGTGAGTGTTTTTTTTAGGAATTAAGCAAAGCATACAGTCAACAAGAAGAGATTGTTGATAGTGAGAGAGTAGAGATGATAAAAGGGAGCAATCTTTGGGAGAAAATTGGATGGAATAAGATCAAGGGTGCATTCGAATGGGTTCTCTTGGCAAGGTTAAGGGCCCTTTTGTTCTGTGACGTAGTGAAGAAAGAGATGGTAGATGAAGGGATTTGAATAAAGTTAGATGAGGAGAAGGGGAGAATAGGGAGCTTTCAGTGAATGTCTTCCTTTTAGTGAAATATGCAGCAAGGTCTTCAGCTTAGAGAGTGGATAAGGGGGTGCTGTGGGAGACTTGAGGAGAAAAGAAAAAATGTGGAATAGTTGCTTTGGTTAATGAGACAGTAAATCAATTAAGAAGGTATAAAAGGATTGTCTTGTTGGAGTTGAGATTATTTAACAAAAATTTGTAGTGGACCCATTAAGCAGGATTTTATGATTTATTCCAGCTCCATACAGTAGCATGCAAATAGGAACAAAAGCAGCAGATGGTGGGAGTAAACCAAGTTTGGACAGTCAAAGAAGGTCATTCTTTTGAAGTTTAACTTAAACTACATGGTTATAAATTAAATACTAAGACAGAAAATACAATTTATTTTTTAAAAAATAAAGTGGTAAATAAGTTCTTTCATCAACTGCTTTTTAAATTATTTTACCACCCCCTCTCTTTATTCTCCAAAAACAAAAAACAAAAAAACTTCATATCACTTCCATGTAACCCTACAGATCAGGAGGATATAAAAAAATAAATGATGTAACCAACTACAATTGTATGGCAACAAAAATTTTTTCTGTAACCAAGGGGCTAGAAATGACCATAAAATGGAAGAGAATGGTTAGGAATAGCTAAAGTGAAGAACTAACTTAATAGAAGAGTAAGACTAAAATTTTAGAGACCAAAAGAAAACAGAAAAAGGACTAAAGAAAGAAGAAATGGATTATATAATGGCTAGGAGGTATAAGAGAAAATTAATGAAAACAGCAATTAAGTTTATATGGCTAGACTGAAGAGAACAAACCTAAATGTAATAGGAGGTAGGAACAGTTACATAAATGTGAGCTTATAGATGAAAAGAATTAAAGTCCATGCTCAATTTTAATATGATTCAAAAAACATGTGGGGGCTCACTGCGGAGCTTAGACAATGTGAATATGATCAAACATATTTTTTTAGAAACTTAATTCTTGCTGCTGTGTGTGGGAAAATTATAGAGGGGAGAGAGGAAAGATGTCAAGGGCATTATTACATTGGTTCAAATAAAAGCCTAGACTAGACATTTTGTTGTGGCAATAAAAAAGAACAAAATTGATTAATATGATGAAGAATTAGCAAGGCTTGCTAAGTGTGTAATTTTAAAAGTACTCATTCTCTTTGCACATAAGTAGAAAGGTAAATTCTACCAAAGCAGCCCTCACTTGACAGAAAGACACATTAATGGGAGTACCCAAAACCCAATGGTTTCTAGGACTGCAAGGAGATATGTTGTGCCTGGCTGGATAAATTAAAAATGTTCTACTAGAGGACAATACTATAATTTGAGAAGGGAGTTGGGAGCAAAGAATGTGTAACACTCCATTAATGTTCTACTCCAATGTTTTACAGTGGGATGAAGGTAGCCCTAGGATCTTAAAGGCGATGTCAACAGAATGAAAGCTCAGGGAAGTCCATGGTAGGTTTCAAGTTTTAGCACAGTTGCTATGTCTGTCATTCCATAGTCATTCTGGCTAAATTCTGAGTGTCGCATCACCAGAAAGTTGATTACCAAGCAACTGATATTTATAGCAACTCATACAAGCATAGACATTTCAGGAATTGTCCATGGATACAGGAAATCACACCAATGAAAACAGACATTTTGAAGTGTCATGGGAGATAACAGGATGTAGATATGGAAGTGGCTAAAATGTTTTAGATGGGGTCCAGAATATAAATGTACATTTTTTTGACCTAAGAATGCGATTTTTACATGGCTTTTAAGTTTTGTTTACTGACATGGGCAAGATGTATTATATGGAAAAAAATTCAGGCTAAATATGAACAAATTTCTGGACCATTATATTAATATATCAATTAAGCTTATGCAGTCTTTGGAGATGTGTTTTGTAATTTTATTTTCATCCTGATTGAAGATAAGCACAATGAGATCACATTCAGCTTCAGAATTTTATGAAGTCAGGGAAATCTAGCAATATTTACCAGTGTGTAGCATATTTAGAAGTTACTTAGATTGTAACTATGATTTGACATTGAGATCTGCAATGTTAAAAAAAAAAAACACCAAAATACCTAACACGAGGAAAAAGAAGTACTCTTAAAATTTATAAAGTTTAAATTTCTAAATATTTTATTGACCATCTACCTCCTTAACCATGAAATTTGGAAAAAAAATGTAAATGGTACCATTATGGGGGAAAGTAAAGCTATCTTTTCCATTTATAATGTTTAGAACATTTTTATTTCATTACTCACCAGCAATACTTTTTCGCTTTTGAAATATTGCATGATGAGGAATAGAAGGTAACTGACATGAATTTGGCAGGTTTTGAGTATCTTGGTTTGCAGTCGTCCTTATAAATTCAATAGCTGCCTGAAGAACTCTGAATTGTAGTGCAATAGCCATATCTGAGAACAAACAAAAAATACTAAATAAGAACTGTTCTGTGAAATATTTAAGCTATACAATGAATAATTGTTTACTGAATCAATTTTATTTCTAGGCAACACCAAAAAGCATCAGTCAGCTTTTAGCATATATAAATTTCAAAATTAAAATGTGAAATTTAAGATAAAAATATTTTTGGACATTAGTGAACAGAAGAATTTCTGATGAAAGTAACTTTTAGGCTAAGACCAAATTTCAAAAATAAGTTATAAGAAGAACATTATTCACTGCAAAAGGTAGCCTATAAAATAAATTGCTTTCTTTGTGTAAATGTGTCACAGTAAAGGATGTTTTATAATTAAAGAAATAATTTTAAATGAACAAATGGTTGATTTTTGACAGGTCTGTTGTCCCAACCTCTATTCTCCTTCAAAAAAAGGCATTAAAGGAAAATGAGAGAGTATCAAATCTTCTGCAGTAAACCTAAGAATTTAAATTCCAGATTTGTAAGGGAAGTTGGCAGTTTTATTCTCATTGAGTATATTAACATATCTCTCAGTTGTCACTGGCACTCTAATTTTTGCCTGATAAGGGTCCCATTACAAAACTAATTAACATAATTATAAAATTAACCTTATCAGTAAACTTATCTCTAAAAAGAAACTTAAAAGATTACAGACAAATCTCATTTTCAACAATTATGTTGATTAATTCTTTTTTAAATTTTTTTATGCTGAATAATTCTTGTAAAATTCAAGTCTTACTTTGTGTCCTTTTGTTTTTGCTGCTTTGAACGTATCCAAGCAATATGATGAGATCTTCAATAACCCTAAAATATTGTGAACCTGAAGAACTGCAAGCATGAATTGTAACAGCTACCAGAAGTTGTTGTATTTCACAAACAAGTAATTTGTAGTCATTCAAAGGAATGCTAAAAAACAAAAACCCCAATGGAAAGAAGGGTCAGAAATTTTTTAAAAAGAATACATATCATTAATGCTAACAATCTATCTCGTCCATAAGATCAAGTCCCACCCCGCCCCAGTCCCCCATTCGGACTTAGTGTGAACACTTGATTGGCTATAGCTCTCCTACAACTCAGAAGCCCCAAATTCAAGTCATACAGCAGCCACAGCCTCTCCCACACCATCAACCTAACTCAAATCTTCTTCAGACAATCATTTTTCAAGTATAATATAATTTTTTTGTTGCTGTCGTTCAGTCGTTTCAGTTGTGTTTGACTCTTTGTGACCGCGTTTGGAGTGTTCTTGGCAAACATATTTCAGTGGTTTGCCATTTCCTTCTTCAGCTCATTTTACAAATGAAGAAACTGAGGCACAGAGTTATTGACTTTCCCAGGGTCACACAGCTAGTAAGTGTCTGGGGCCAGATTCGAACTCAGGAAGAGGAATCTTCCTGACTCCCAACCTGGTGCTCTATCCATTGCACCACTTAGCTGCCCCAATATTATTTTTAACCCATCTTATTTTCCTTTCACTATGCTTTGATTAAAAGAAAAAAAAAGAAAGAAAAAGAAGTAGTAAATGTTTGGGGTCAATTAACACAGTACTATTCATGGACTTCTACTCAGTGTGATTTATTAAAAAAAAAAGATTTTAGGTTCCCCAAGGTATCCCCAAATTAGCCTAATGGCATCCCAGAAATCGTTCCCCAATTCTGCCATTCCTGTGTTAATTCTAGGAAAGTCCAAAATCAGATGAATTCCCATGTTGCCTGCACAGCCCATATGGGTATCCTCCATTCTTCACTTCAAGAATACAGAAGAAATTTTTGAAGTTCCAACATGGAATTTCATTTGCTAAAATGTCTATGTGTATGTGTGGCCTGTGATTTCATCAGCTACCTGAGAAGATCTCCCTCCACCAACTTGCATCAGAACCTTCTCTGCAACCTAGAGTCTTGGAGAGTTGCCTGGGGACACTGAGATTAACAAACTTACACACACACAGCCACAAGTGTGTGTCAAGAGGCAGAAGCAGAGCTCAACTCTTCTTGAGTGAGCGTAGTTCAATGTCTACTCTGCCAGTCTGCCTCTCACTATTATCTTATGCTATTAAAAGCATTCTGATTGAAAAGGTGTTTCACATGCCTGAAAATATTGTACAAAATGTAAATTGGGATGTTAGAAGCATCAAAAAGTAAAACTAGCTCCAAGTCTGAGTAAGTTTTAATTTGAAATACTCTTCCCAGAAAGACTCAATGCCTAAGCCCTAGGAATCACCACCTAATTGGGTGAACATGGGCACATGACTTCAGCTCTCTGAGGTGTCCTAGATGTTTTTATTTTTTTTGTTTGTTTTCTGTCAAGTTTGCTCTTTTTCCTCCTTTTCTTTTCCATTTCTCTACTTATGCAGGATCCTTTCACATGAAGGAAAGCGTCATTTGGCTACGATGGAATAGCTGGAGCACTGGATGCAGGCAGACAAGCCCTTGGCCATGATCCCAGCTCTACCACCTGTGGCACACTTGACAAGTGACAACTCCTTGGAGCTTTCGTTTCCGTATCTATAGAATGGTGGGGTCAGACAATGACCTCTAAGGTCTCTTCCAATTCTGAATCTGAAATCCATGGTCCCATGGGGCAGCCAATCCCCTTTTAGTCAGTTCTTCACAATTTCTTTCCTGTGCTGAGCTGAAATCCATCTCCCCATACATTCATTCACTGGTCCTAATTCTATCATCTGAGGCCAAGCAGACAAGGTCAAATTCCAATTCCATGCTGACAGAGCATGGCAGCATGTAAAGAATTCTGGACTTCAAGTCTGGAAACCTAGATTTTAATCCTTCAAGACACAAGAATTGTGTGGCCAGCCATTTAACCCCTCTGTGCCTCAGATTCTTCATCTAAAAGGTGAAGATAATTCTTGTACTACACATGACTTGAAATGATTGTGATTGTGAGGAAAAGTGACTGATAAGCTTTAAACATTATACAGATCTGAGCTGTGAATTACATTAGAATACTTCAAACTTTTAAAGACAATGATCATACTCCTTATTAATTTTTTGATTATCCAAAGCTTAAATGTTCTAGGTTCTTGACAATAATCATATAATAGTTTCAAGTTCCCTCACTATCTTGGTCATCCCTCTTTCAATTTACTAGCTTCTCAATATTTTGATTGGATCTGTGATCTCAGATCACATAGTAGTTATGCCTTCTAATGGTATAGATCACACTTATTCATGCCTTCTCAACCTATGCAATACTGTTCCATGTGTTTTCACAAATCTTACATAGAGGTTTGCCCAAAAGCTTGTAATTTTCTTCTAGATTCCTTGCAATTATGTAAATATCAGTGAAGACCATGAACTGTCCACTAGTTATCCATAGCACTTACATTCCTGGATTATTAACTTTTCCAGTCACGCATTATACAACCTACTCATTCCCACTATGCATCTCTCTATTGTCCTCTGAATGACCTACAGCCTTAATTTTTTCAAAGGCTGAGATTCTAAGACTTGCAATAACATGACATCACTGCAAGAACACTGAGGTTAAAAAAGATGGGACTTTGTTTCAGGAAGAAGCTTAGGGTTATTAAAAGCATCTCAACTTCTCAAATATAATCTAATCCACTCATCTCTCTGTTCCTCACTTTCTTCATCCATACAACAAAGGGGTTGGACTAGATCCCTGATAGCTCTAAAACCTATGATCTTCATTCTTTTTAATTTTGAGGCCAATTCACTGTCCATGTGCACTGCTTTTTCAAGATACATATATTGATGAACCAGCTCCATGGGCTATCTAGATAGCTACATATCACAATAGGCACTTTTCATCCACTTAGTTTTTCTCATGTAGATTTTTAGGACAAACTATGTTGTGTGGTTTAGAAGGCTTGTCAATGTTCTAGCACTTAAAAAAATAAATAAAATGTCATCTACAAATAGCAGTATCTGGAGGAATTGACCATCTATAGGTAATTCCTACTGGATTTGGATTTTGTATTGAGTACCCTCCCTGACACTGGCAATTAGCTCTGATGAACATACATCTCCCCGCCTTATGCCTTATCTCATATTTAGTATTAGAGGATCAAAGGTCTCTCAGTAATTATATCTTTCAAGGAATCTTCAAATTCATGCCTCTTCTGAACTTCAATATTTCCATTAAAGTTATCACTGTCCTCCCCATCATCCTCTGAATCCTCAACCCCCTCCCTGATCCCATGTTTCCAATGGAGTCTTGTCACTAAGTTCCTCAGTCTGGCTGATTTCTCCTTTTCAAAATCTCTTGTATTCATTCCCTTGACTAGATTCATATGACTACCACCCTAGTAAAGGACTTTATCAACTCTCACTGGGATTGAAGTGTCTTCCCAATTATTCTCCCTACCTTCAGTATCACCTCTCTAACTCCTCTTTCACATAGTATCTAAAGCGATCCTCCTAAGGAATAGGACTAATGATGTCACTTCCCTGCTCAATAAACTCCAGTGGCTCCCTAGGATTTCTAGAACTAAATACCAATTCAATTTTCCTCTTTCCCATTTATTAAGGTACACCTTAAAATATACTAATGTAATACTTACTCTGTTTCTAGTCCATTTAAGGCAGCAATGGTATTACATAATACATATAACAGGCCATTATCCAGCAACATATCTGCCACTTTAGAACAAGAATTTAAAATTTGAAGAAGAAGAAAAAGAGAATTATGTAAGAGTATGTTGTCACAGAGAGAGGTTTCTATTAGTCCAAGGACCGGAATGATACACCATTTCTGAAAGAGTTCCATGTTTTTCACTTCTTCAAAGTCAAATCTATTTTAAAAAATAACACATAATATATAGCATTTAGTTAGGAATCAGGTATAAAGTGAGAAAAATACCTGTAACATTTCTGATATTTCTTCTATTTTAATGACTACATTATTTTAAACAGTCTATGTCACCAGTACCTAAGACAACTTTATAGCTAATGTTAAAGAAGCAGCATTGAGACATAACAATCACCATCAACATTTACATAGTGCTTACTATGTACCAGGCACTGTGCTAATCTCTTTATAATTATTATCTCATTTGATCCTCATGAGAACCCTGGGAATCAGGTGCTATTATTCGTTGTTTAGTAATTTTTCAGTTGTGTCTGACTCTTCATGACCCTATTTGAGGTTTTCTTGGCAAAGATACTGAAGATACTGGAGTAATTGGACATTTCCTTCTCCAGCTCATTTTATATATGAGGAACTGAGGTAAACAGGGTTAAGTGACTTGTCCAGGGTCACTCAGCTAGGAAGTGTCTGAGGTCAGATTTGAACTTAGGAAGAGGAATCTTTCTGATTCCAGGCTTGGCGCTCTATCCACTATACCACCCAGCCACCCTATTTTACCCCCATTTTATAGATGACGAAACTAGGGCAAACAGAGGTTAAGTGGGCTACCCAGGGTCACACAGTTAGTAACTGTCTGAGGCCAGATTTTAACTCGGGTCTTCCTGACTCAAGGCCCAGTATTTTCTCAATATTGCCTGGCACATAGCACATTTCATAGTAAGTGGTTAATAAATCTTCGCTGACTAGCTAATATATGTTTTTTGACTAATGGGGGAAATAAACAGGAAATAATATTAGTAGTATATTAAAAAACACACCAAAGTATGTATTTGGCAAGGAGGTCTAGACCTGTGACCTCTTGGTGTAGTGAACTGGTGAGGGTACTGACTCCATCAATGTAGATCAGCAATT